>NC_142032.1:1938409-2248863 GCF_982192425.1 Myodes glareolus | reverse complement strand
CTCTTTAGTTTTCTCAACAGTAATTTTTTGCATGTGTTATTGTGTACATGTGTGCATATGTGCAGACCAAATGTCATGTGTTTGTGTACATGTCTGTGTATGCGTAGGCCAGAAATAAGTGCCAGGTGTCTTCTGCTGTTCTTCATCTTCACCTTACTTCCCAAGATACCTGTGGAGTAGGAAGGCCTTCTGTCTATGTGTTCCTGTCATTGGTCAAATAAAGAAACTGCCTTGGCCTTGTGATAGGACAGCAGCTTAGATAGCCGGACTAGAAAAAACAGAATGCTGGGAGAAAGAAGCAGAGTCAGGCAGACGCCATGGTTCTCCTCTCTGAAACGGACGTAGGTTAGACTCAGCCTGGTAAGCCACAGTCACGTGGTAATATACAGATTATTAGAAATGGGTTGAATCAATATGTGAGAGTTAGCCAATAAGAGGCCAGAACTAATGGGCCAGGCAGTGTTTAAATGAATACAATTTGTGTGTTGTTATTTCAGGTAAAGCTAGCCGGGAACCGCTCCTTTTACTACAGAATCTCAGTCACCTGTCCAAAGACAGGATGGCAAACAAGCTCTAGGAATCTGCCTGTCAACACGCCACCCCAAGTCCTTGTTGCTGAGGTTACAGATTCCTACCACCATTCTTGGCTTTTACACAGTGCTGTAGAGCAAACTCCGTTTTTTTCATGCTTACATGGCAAACACTTTACCCACTAAGCCACTTCCCAAGCCCCTTCAACAGCCCTTAAAAATAAAAGTAGAGACCATGCAGTGGTGGCGCACACCTTTAATCTCAGCACTCAGAAGGCAGAGGCAGGCAGATCTCTATTTGTTTGAGGCAGCCTGGTCTATAGAGTGAGTTCCAGGACAGGCTCCAAAGTTACACTGAGAAACCCTGTCTCAAAACAAACAAACAAACAAACAAATGATTATTTATTTATTTATCACTTTTATTATTTAAAATAATAATAAATGTTTATTATTATTATTAGAGGTGGGGATGTAAATCACTGCTGAAATACTTGCTTAGCATGTTTAAGGCCCTGGGTTTTGATCCCTAACACTGCTAAAATACAAAATGAATTTTAGTTTTAAACCACTATATTATGAAACTACCATTTCCCCTATCCTATACGAAAGAAGAGACTTAAAAAGAGGGCATGAAGTCCAAACAAAATGTTCAATTTGAAAGTTCACTGGAAGCTGAAGCAATAGCACTGAAAATATAAAAACAAAATAATCATCAAATCAAAAGAAAACTCCATCTCTGGACTGCCCTTTGTTTGGTCACTATCACTTCAAAGTTAGGTTGTCCAGAATATTCGCTGTTTTCTCTTTTGTTTACCTCTTCATCTTTCTGGCTAAATCTCTAAAACTCTTCCATTCTCAGAGACATCCAAAGCCATTTTGATTCCATTCTTTTATTTCCACAATTACTAACCTAGTTTAGCTGTCCATTCTCCTCTACTATTGCAAGTCTTCCCCTTGCCTGATCACATCCTTGACTCTATTTAGCTCCAATATATTGCTGATGACCTTCTTCATGCCAGGAACTATGCCAGACACAGATAAAGAAGCACCTGCCTCTCATGAGATTGAGAGAAGCATTATCAGTCTTATTTACAAAATAATAAAGTACTTGTAGATGAGCCGAGACAGATTTAGACCCCGACATGACTATGCTGCCAAAAGACTCAAATCCCACTCTTAGTCTCCCCTAAAGAGAGAATCTGATGAATGCTTTTGTTCAAAAAACCTCCATAGTCTCTACTGTTTCTCAGGTGCTCTTTAAAGCTTTTATTCTGGAAAGTTTTTCATTTGTCACCTCTTTAACACATTATTTACTAGTTTTCCCTAAAGAATGCGACTTTCCCTCAGAAGCGCACAGTTCTTTTGCACTGAAACTCTGACAAATTCTGAGCTGCTAATAGCAATATATGATGCACACAGGAATGCTGATCTATTTCTCTTGACAAGAAGGATCATAAAATGAATTATACCTAATATTGTTATTTCCTCCTCATTTTTAGAGTCTTAGATTAGCTTGATTTGAAGTAAACAATATTTTAACATAAATTCTTACTCCTTGACAGAATTTCACAATCATATCAGAGTGCAGAAAGCTGAGACAGAGAATTTTGTCCCTTATTTTTATCTAAGATGAACTTTTTAAGAGTGAAAATATTATGTAGGGTTTACTATTTATTAGAGCTGAAAGACATTTAACTTATGTAAGAAGCCAATTATAAAATGTTACATATGGTTAAAATTTCAGCAGCTCCCCACTGTATTCTCAAATGTTATCAAACTGAACTAAACTGAACTAAACCAAAGTTTTCATAAAAGACTGACATTTTCAAAAAAGCTTTATTTGCTTTAATCTTTCTCTTCCTTTTGATAAGATTAAGACTGCAAATGGCAAATGGTTAAATAGGCACACCAAAATTTGACCTGCCAGGCATGTGGTCTTAAGTAAACACACCAAAATGCCAAGTCCTAGGCATCTGGCCTAATGTATTCAGAAGTCTGTCTGTCTCAGCTCAAATGTTCTCACTTAAAATTACAGTTTTTCAGAGTCCTTTTAAATCCTCTGTAGGCACTGTCAATAGTGTGCAGACAGATCTGGAAATGTAGATTTTTATTCCTTATTATCCAACAAGGCTTCTGAAAGTCTCCAAAACTAAAAAGGAAGTGAAGACAGTTCAACGTTAAATCGTGCTAAGTCATTTATTTCAGCAATGCTGAATACACTCATGAGGCGTTCTTTTGATGCTTTTAGTACTGCCAGAAAGAAAACACTACATCACTAGGTACTACATTTGTAAGATTCGCACATGTTAAAAACAGCTTTTCACAAAAGCAATATTGAGCAGTAAATCTCATTTGGTAGGATTCCTCATCCTAAAGATTTTTATTTGCTTAACAGAGATGGGAAATATTCTGGGAAGAAGAAAGATCAAAGTATGACTGAAAGTCATCCTGAAACCCTAAAGGTCTAGAAGAAAAACTGTTAAGCGTACTTGGAGGTTCCTGTCCAGAGAGCTACATTTAGTCTTCCCAGAATAGTTACTGACTATGCAGAACAAAACCAATCAAGGCACTTACTGAAAATTATCATACAAATATAACTATAATACTCCAGCTGTGACAAGTATTTAACAAACAGGTTTGTGCTAGTAAGGAAAAGTCTCCCAGAAGTGATAATGAAGGTAGGATACGATGACACTGGTACAGAGGGAAAGTTCTGAAATACTGGAAAGCGAGGGCAATATATAAAGGGGAATGACTAGTTGGTGACAGAAGAACTGAGCTCCAAACAGGATAACAGAATAAAACTCAGATACCAGCAAAAGAGGTCACTATCAACCTTAGACTGAAGGATAGCGGTAACATGTACTATTGGGAATTGAGCATCAAGTAGAAACTGGAATGGTGGTACTGTGAGAAGCATGGGCCAAAGAAGATAAACCAGCTGCCAGACAGGGTCAAGGTTAGAGAAAAAACACTCTCGTCTCTCTGGTCCACTCTCGTGCCCCAGGAGTATTTCACATCCATCATCTACAGTTAAAAGCTACTGACACTGCAAACTTGAACAGCTGTCTGAGGTCAGTCCTTCCAGGAATGAACCAGGACCAAAGTCCAGGAAGTTATTTGAACAAGGGCAAGCAAGCGAAGGCCTGGCTGGCACGAGCAGAATTCTGAAGACTATAAATGTGTATGGAACACACGCTGGATTAGCATATGTTACACTTTTCAAGAAAGAATTTTAAGACAATTTAAGAAGGGTGCACAATTATTAGAAATGTACTGCACAGGATAAGGCCAGTAAGAAGGACTGAAAGCTAACATGACTGAAGATGAGAATGGAAGGAAGAAGAGAGAGCAAGGAAAAAAACAGGGACCAGGATAGACAGGTCCCCTTCTTGGCAATATCAAGGAGTCAGGCCTTATCTTTAAGGAATCATACAGGGGATTTGATCAGGCAATGGGACACAATAATTTCTGTCAATTAGATCTTAAAGATCATTAATCAGCCTTCTCTTTCCTTCCAGAACTTTCACTAACTGAATTGCAAAACAAACAGTATAAGAAACATGTTAATATTTGTATATCAGCATGTATGTAGCTTGCAGTGATACCAAAGACTTCTTAAGCTCTCTAGTAGCATTAATTATCAGTACCATGAGATTTCTCTTCATAGTTTCACAGATGGAGTTCCCTACCCAGTAGTACCTGGATTTACTACTCACCTCACTATCCTTTCAGTTGATAACACTAGTTTCTCCCCATATATTTATCTTTACATAGTTATTTCATGGGGTTAGTTGCAGGAATAGTAACATGCAAAAGAAGTCAGTTGGCAGAGGATAGGAAACATTTCTCCATATGGGATACATGCAAGAAACAGAGTACCATGAAAACAGCCTAAGATTTTTACAAATGCTAGAGAAGATGGGGGTTTGTGAACATCTACAAAGGGCACTCACTTCCTGAATGCCTTCCCCACACCCTCTATTTCTATTTACTTTTTTAAAAAAAGTCATCAAACAGTCAAACAGGTTTGTTTTCTTGTGGGCTAGCTACCTAAAAACCATTCATAATTCTATTTTTCAGTTGGTCAAAGTGCTTACCATGACATACAGAGGATCTGAATCTGACCCCCAATAGCCACATTAAAAGAAAGCAAGCAAACAAACACTGTGGGAGAATGCTCTTCGATTTGTCACTTTTATTGGTTTAATAAAATGCTGATTGGCCAGTAGCCAGGCAGGAAGTATAGGCAGGGTGACCAGACTAGGAGAATTCTGGGAAGAGGAAAGGCAGAGATGCAGTTGTCACCCAGAAGTAGAGGAAGCAAGATGAGAATGCCTTACTGAGAAAAGGCAGTAAGCCACATGGCTAAACATAGATAAGAATTATGAAAGAACTATGGGTTAATTTAAGTTGTAAGAGCTAGTTAGTAATAAGCCTGAGAAATAGGCCAAACAGTTTATAATTACTATAAGCCTCTGTGTTTATTTGGGACTGAATGGCTGTGGGACCAGGCAGGACAAAAATTTCCATCTACAAACAAGAAGACGTGGATGTGTTGGCACACACTTGTAATCCAAGTGCTGGGGAGGCAGCGACAGGTAGATTCCTTGGAGCTCACTACTCAATGACCAACCAGTTTAGCCTACTTAATGAGTTCCAGGCCAGTGAAAGATCCCACTTGAAAAAATGAAGGTGGACATCCCTAGCTGGCCTCTACACGAATATACACCAACACTTACATGTTGCATGCACACATTCATATTCTCTCTCTCTCTCTCTCTCTCTCTCTCTCTCTCTCTCTCTCTCACACACACACACACACACACACACACACACACACACACGCTCAGGTTTCCCATACTATATGACTCAGTTCTGCCAATGAGCTGTTAGATGAAAATCCCTGGAAACAGTGTCTAGAAAAGCATTCAAGGAGGAGATGCAGGTAAAGTACTTGTTGCAAAAGCAGGAGGACTTGAGTTTGCCCCAGAACCTGCATAAAGCAGGTGTAGCACCAAATTCCTGTAATCCCATGAGATCAGAGACAGGGACAGAAGAACCCCCAGAAGCTCACAGGCGGTTACTCTAGCACATGCAGCAATGGTGAGAGAGGGGGATGGGTAGTATGACATCCCAAACTGTCCTGTACCCTGTGGCACATATATGCCTGGACTACCACTTATGTTCACTCGAGTGTGCACTCTCTTTCTTCTCTCCTTCCGACACACCCCAAAACAAAATAAAGAAACCCAACTATAATGCCACGTTGGCTGATGCCTATCAAGTCTGCCTTGAACTTCATCGTTTTTCTTGCAAAATGAATACTTAGGAGTACATCAGACGTCATACAATCACGAAAACAAGACTTCATACTAAGGATGAAGAGACAGCCAGAATCCTTGGTTACAGTAAAGCTCTAAAACCTCAAAAGCTCATTAAACCCTTGAAGAGACAAGTGGAGCAGACTTGTAATCCCAGCTTCCCAGAAGGCTGAAGCAGGAGGACAGGTTTAAGTCCAGCCGTGAACAGATGCTACCACAGAATAAAAACTTAGAGGGCAGAAGACAAGCTCAGCATCTGTGACGCCCGGGTTGAATCCCCAGTGTTAGCGCAAGGGAGGTGAGTGACTTCCTTTCATTCTTCACATTCACTGCAACTAATGATCAAATTTACTGAATAAATTTCAACATTAAAAATGTACTTAAACTTGAAAATTATATTTATACATAGGTAGACCATTAAATGACCTAGCATATCTGTTTTTAATAATGTGAGATTTAATATTCAAATTTCCAATAAATCACAAAGTATCAAAGTCTATTCCTAATGCTTTATATTGCCTTTGAAAATAGCAATTTGTCTTATTAAAATTATTAAATACACAGAACTTCAGTTTATTGGTTGCAGATACTACTGTTGACATTTTCAGTACCTGGTATAATTAGTAACCTAAATTTTTTTCTTGAAAACTACCTGTGACATATACTAAGGCCTAAAATAATGATTCAAAATTAAAAGTCTTACTAACCTTTGCTGCAAAATATAATAGCTGTCTAATCTCGTATCTTTGAAAATAAAATAAAGGAAATTGAAAATGCCAGCAGCAATGGCAAGTTATGAGCAACTCAAAGCCAAAATTTAACCAGACAAAATAATAATGCTTTCTCATACAGTTATGTATTTCAGCACAAATTCTAAAACTGGTTATTTCATTCCTTGGAGAAGCTACTTTAAATTGATTAAAAATGAAAACTTAAAGTTGGGGCAGGAATAATGACCAGAGAGAGAGAGAGAGAGAGAGAGAGATCTGTATCTGCCTGCCTTGAGCTGGAGAGATGAACAAGCCTGAGGATTTGAATTTAGGTTCCCAGCAACTACATAAACACTGTGCCGACTGGGAGTGGTGGGTGCACCCTTTAATCCCAGTACTTGGAAGGCAGAGGCAAGCAGATCCTATGAGTTCAAGTCAGCCTCGTCTATATAATGAGTTCCAAGCCAGCCATGGGGACATAGTGAGACTGTCTAAAAAGACAAAAGTAACTTAAACAAATGTTGGTCATGGTAATGATAATTTTTAACCCTAGTGCTGGGGTTAGGAGTTGGGAGCAAGATGGGGCAGTGAGAATCAGATCCCTTAGTTGCCTGGCCTGTTAGTATAGCCAAAACATGAATGCCAGGTTCAGTTAGATTCCCTGTCTCAAAATAGGATAAGGTAGAGGGTGACAGAGAAAGACAATTTATAGCGAGCTCTGGCCTACATGCCTATACCTACACACACACACACACACACACACACACACACACACACACACACGGAACTTGTAGTCTTCTATCACATTCACAATCTTCAACAACGCTTACAACTTTCTCACAATCCAGCATCCCAACCTCCTTTGCTAGCTTAATTCCATTTCTATTTCCCACTCAGGTCAAAATTATTCTATTCCTCCCAAGGACATTGTACCCCACCGACTTTTGAATTTAAGGGTGTTCCCAACAGTAAATCCTGTTTTCTTTGGAGTAGTCATCAAGCTCTGGCGACAGCCACCTTCACTTTTCTGGTTTACTGACAGCTCCTTCTATGATCTCACACTTTAGCTGACACCAGTCCCATGGGAACAGTACCTCTTCTTGTCTTCAACTGTTTCTCCAGCATTAGGAACAGTGCCTAGCACAGAGTAATACTGTTCATAAAATACTGCTGAGTTAATAAATGTGAACTCACAAGCCTTCTGAGGCATTCAGTAAAACTAATTCATTCTAGGGGCTGGGGCGACAGCTCAGTCAGTAAAGTGTTTGTCTCTGCAGCATGAGGACGCTAAGGTAGACTTCCAAGAACCCATGTTTGTTTAGTTTTTGTTTTATTTTTTTTTAAATCAGGCATGGTAACACGAGAAAGGAAAAGATAGGTGGGTTTCTGAGCTCACTGGTCAGCCAACCTAACCTACTTGGTGAACTTCAGGCTAGTGTGAGACCTTGTCTGAAAAAACAAAGATAGATGCATCTAAGGAATTCCCTGGAGCTCTGGCCTTTTACATGTGAATTCACATGTACACCTACACACATACACAAATTACAACCTCTGATTCTTTACCTGAAACAGCACTAACATTTTTAAAAGAAAGTTGAACAGATTGCTTCTTGTTCAGTCTGCCCAATACTAGTTCCAGGTGATCTATTTTATTAGTGATGGTGCTACTGGTTATTGTTAGCCAGACAAACAATAACAACTATCTGCTTATGACCAACAATAAATCTAAGAATAAGGAAGTACTAATAAAGGCATGCTCACAGAATAAATCTTACATAAATGTAAAACTACCCATTTTACCGTCTTAATAGAACTCCTTTGTTTTTCTTCCCAAACACCACTGCTCAACTCAAGTGTGCAATGAACATTTGCTTCTCTGTCATAGGATCCAAAAATGAACAACCTGCAGAAAAAGACAGAACAGGCAGGACACTGTAACAGCCATATGCAATAAATATCTCCTTTCTCATAATCACAAGGAAAAGCAACGTATTACTCCATTACTATTTTAATAACAATAACAAAAAAGAAACACCTGTTGCGCCCTCTAGTGGAGAAGCCCAGTAAGGCAGGCTCCAGCTGGAGGTTTCCCAGGCAGCTGGTGTCAGTGTTTTAAACAAACAGAACCATGTAATCATGAGGTAAGACAATTGGCCAGACATCTCTATGTTATAGTAAGCAAGACAGAGACTTTCAAGAAAGACTTTTGGATTTAAAAGCGAAACAAGTTGGAGAGTGATGCATATAGGTACATATCATTTCTGTAAAATTTAATATGCAAAAGGGTACTACAATTGAATATCTGCACGCATATTGGTTTTACCATCTAATGTGACCCTAGTTAAATAATTTGCTTTCCTAGTCTCTTTCCCTCTCTGGAAATTTTAGAATAAAAATAGCATTACTTACTTTTCAGGAAGAACAATTTTAATAAGACAATATTTTAATAAGTATACAAGCATACTTAGTTTTTTAATACATAAGTACTTGGCATAGGGCTAAACAAACAATAAGTGCTCAATATTTGTTACTTCTTCCATTTAAAAAATGTGTATCAATGTTTTGCCTGCATGTCTTTCTGTATACCATGTGCATGCCTGCTGCCAAGAAGGAGTCAGAGCCTCCAGAAGTAGAGTTACAGACAGTTGTGGGTGCTGAGAATCAAACCCTCTGGAAGATGAGCCAGTGACCTTAATTACTGAGCCATCTCTTCAGACTCTTTCCCTATCTTGAAAACAACAGCCAAAGACTAAAGAAAACACTTAACCATGCTTAATATTCAGTTATAAAGACACAGCTCTAATTCTGAGACGACATAAAACTTTTATTATTGGATTAAAACAAGGGTATTATCCATAAATCTAACTTCTATAGTATGCACCCTCAGACTGTAACCTGCCAGCTTGTCTCTGAAATGAGCTTATGAATAGCTTAGCATTTACCAGCATTTTAGCCATTACTCTATTACTTTATCACTATGCAAAAATCACAGGCAGGAATGAAATAATGAAGGAAAAGTGGAAAAATACACCATGGGCATTTGAGAAAATTGTGTCTTAAGTTTGGAGGCACTGAGCAAGCTCACCAAATCACAGTCATATCTCACGAACTGGGTTCATAAACTGAGAATCCCGAATAATTTTTGACAGTGGGGGACAAATTTAAATATTAAATATTAAATTTAGTCCTTAAATTTAAATATTAAAGAATCTTTTAAAAAGACTTTAAACTTAGTGCCTAATAAACTACTTCCAAAAAGAAGACAGATCAAACACATCAAGAAAATTCCTAACTTAAAAAAGGCTGAGTTTTTAGAAGAACCACAATTTTCATTCACTGAAGCTCTACTGCCACCATCTGTTCAGAGAACAAACTGCCTCTGGCTTCTCCAGCAAGCAGAGCTCCAGGCTCCAGACAGGTATGTTAATTTAATGGTCAGGAGTCACGAACCAGAAAGTAAAGCTCTTAGGAATTATTCCTCAGATCATAAGCTATTTTACATTTTTCATAGTGAATTAAAAATACTTTTTAAATAACATAACAGATAGCAAAACAATTTAGCTCAAAGCAGTCACATTATTAAATGTGAGATATAAAAAAAAACTACAAAACTCAAAAGAAAAACAAAATCTTGCCCTAGACTACACTATGCTTTATTACGACACAAAGTATTAAGTATCAAAATAAAAGAAAAAGACATAAAATTAGATTCACAAAAGGCTGATATCTAGCTCAGTGGCAGAGCACTGCCTAAAACAGGTATAAGGTCCTGAAATAGGTCCTAACACAGAACAAAACAACAAAACCTATTGTGAATTATTTTTATATTTCAAAGGGTACCATCACATAAATGAGACGATTCCTAAAACAGGGGCAAATATTTTCAAATGAATTTGATAAAGATCAAGTATTTAGGAGGAAAAAAGTTACAACATAACAATAAAAACTAAAATAACACAATTTAGGAACAGGCAAGAGAGGGGGCTCAGAAATTAACCACTTGCTGCTCTCTTGAAAGAATACCTGGGTTTGGTTCCCAGCACCTACATCTTACAACTGTCTGCAACTCTAGTCTCAAAGGATCGACCCCTCTCTGGCCTCCACAGACGCTGCATGCACAAGGCACACTTGTTATTAGTCAGGAGAATAAGACAACTCAAACCATTTCAAGCCAACTTGAGTGGCTATAATCTTTAAAAAGAACTGTTTTTTAAGAGACGTTGGCGGGGTTATGGAAAAACCTGGATCTTCATACATTACTATTTAAATGTAAAATGGTACAGTCACTTTGAAAAAAACTTTGTCAGTTGCTTAAAAAAATTAACATACGACTTAGAAATTCTACTCCAAAGAAATATTCTATGACAACAAAATACTAGAGCACTCTGCAGTACGGATGCAATGAAAGGTTGCTAGGTCAAAGGAGCCAGTCAAAAATGAACACAATTTCATTCACACTAAATTTTTAGAATAAGAAAACTTATAGACCAAATCCAGAATCATTATAGGAAGCCATGGTTCTGGACTGATTCCCTCTATTAGGCACCCAAAGAACAAACTACTAAACCAAAATGAAGTCACTCCTGTTAAATGTCAATCATCTAAGCTAGAGAGATGGCTCCAGGGGTAAGTTGCTTGAATTTGAGTTTGGACTCCCATCAGTCACATGAAAAGTCAGGGATGGTGGCATGTGCCTCTATCACCAGTGCAGAGGTAGGAAGGGGAGACAGGCAGAACCTGGGGTTCACTGGCTCTCAGTGAAATAAAGGATGAGCTCCAGGTTGAATAACAGAGGTCTCAAAAACTAAATCTTGAGTGATAAAGACACCCGACATCCACCCTACCCCATCCCACACACTTTACACAATGTCACATGATCAAATTGAAACTTTAAGGAAGTAAATGGATCCCCAAACAGATCAACTTGTCCTGAAAATAGATTTCACCTGACCTCTTCTGCTTTAACCTTGAGTAAATAGAAAGAAAGAAGGAGGAAGGGAGGGAGAGAGGGAGGGAGGGAGGGAAGGAGGGAAGGAAGGAAGAAAGGAAGGAAGGAAGGAAGGAAGGAAGGAAGGAAGGAAGGAAGGAAGGAAGGAAGGAAGGAAGGAACCTGGAACTAGAGAAATGGTTCAGGGGTTCCAAGCACTTACTTTTCTTCAAGAGGCTCAAGTTCATTTTCCAGCACACACATCAGGTAACTCCAACTCCAGAATATCTGACACTCTCTTTGTGCCTCTATGGAACACCCACACCCACTCTCATACACACAAAAAAAAGAAAAAAAAACTTAAAATAAAAAGTAACCTGATGTTAACTGATCAGCTTTTCTCACTATTGTTTTTCTGTCCCAATTTTACAAAACCCACTGTTCAGCTGGTGTCCAGTGTAAAGTGCTCACGCACTTTACAGATTGGGGGTTAATGAATTAGGGGTCTGTAACTACATTTAGCACACTTCTGTTTTCTGACCAGGGTAAAACTAGAAGAGAATGAAGCTTGACTGCACAAGGGCACAAGGTTATGAGCATGTACAAGGTGAGCTTCTGAAGATGAATGTAAGCTATATTAAGAGGCTGACCGTACACTTTAAATGATGTGTGCTACCTCGATTACATAATCACGGACTCGGTATGGGTCTGAGCTAGGTCCTCAGCATATGCCTTAGTGTTATATAGTTTGGTGTTCTTATGAGACTCAACAGTGGAAGCGTCTCTAACTCTTTTGCCTGCACTTAGAACTCTTTTTCTCCTACTGGGTTGCTTCGTCCAGCCTTGATATGAGGGTTTGGGCCCAGTCTTACTATAGCTTGTTAGGCCATGTTCAGTGGATACCCCTGGGAAGCATGCTTTTTTTTTTTTTAATGGAAAGGGAAAAGTGGATCTGGGGGAGAGAGGGTGGAGAGAAGGAGTGGAGGGAAGGGAAACTATGGTTAGGATGTAATACACAAAAGAACAAAAGTCTTTTTTTTTAAATAAAAAAGATGTTTTAAAGAAAAAATAATGGGTAATTATACCAATAAATACTTTTCTGAGACAGGATAATAAGATGTGTCAAATACTGAAAAATATAACAAATGCTTGATTTACTATTATGTTCCAGTATAATATTGAGACAATATAAATTTCAATAAAATATAAAATGATTATCTGATATAGATGTAAAAGACTATATTAAAAGAATAAAATAAACGCCAAATGAAAATTATTAAAATGTTAAAAGATATTATCATAAGCATTTAGCATCATTCTTAAAATTGAAAAATTTAACCATAAAAGGTGCTACTTTTCCTATACAATAGTCTTGGAGGATTCACAAACAAATGCAAAGTAGAATTTTAACACCTAAATTATCCCCTCTTATAAATGAATTTTGAAATTCTGTATGAACAGGCTTCCATGAGGAACTAAATATTTTACCACAAATATGCACATAAAGCTATTCAAAGAATGAATCATTTTTTATTTTAAGATAAAATGGGCTTATATTTATGTGCTCTTTTATTTATTTCATAAAATTTATTATAAAGTTTGCAAATAAATGGAAAAAAGCGCATACCCTTTCTATTAAACTTTCATATGGAAACTGCTTCCACTAATATGTGAAACAAAAACCAGTAATACAATTTTAAGACTTTCTTCACATAATTAAACACTTATTCTAGGAGGATGTCAGAATGGAAGCATGACTTGACTCTCTAAATCTCCCCCATAAAAGCCCTCAATGTAAACAGAAAACAAAAGCAAACACATCAACAGTTATGACAAAGCCAGTAAGGACTTTATGTGAGAGCGGTGAAACTCACAATACTGCAATGACAAAAACAGGGCAAAAAAAAAATGTGGCAGTCATGCTTACAGACAACAAAACAATCAAGCAGACAGTAACCTGCTTTGACATAAATAATTAATCTTAAAAAATTGTTAGTTTGTGATTTATTTTTTTCTTCTAGTCTACTGACACCATTCAACCTGATCCTAGGAGTGAGCAGAAGGAATCTGAAGTTTAAGAATAGTAAGTAAAAAATGACACTGCAAAGCCAGCAGAGAGAACTGATAAACACAGCACTCACTACACACCCTCAAGCTTGGCTAGTGCCAGGAGAATGACGCTGGACTCCTTACAGTGTGTTTTTGCATTTATATGACAAAGCAAGCCTGTAACTCTTTGAGATCTACTATAAGACTAAACAAATAAAGTGCTGATGCTGTTGAGAGTTATAAAATATAAAATGGGAGAAGAGTCTAGGAAAGGAACACTTTCATGAGGACAGACTAGAACTGGACATATCAGGTAACTCATGATTTCCAAATTCTTCATATTTACATGTTACACTTACATATGGATGATATGTCATAATGCACTGCATCCTCAAACTGTGAGTCAAGTTGCTTTACCAGGTATTCTATCAGAGTAACAACAAAAGTAACTACTACAGAAAACTGGTATTAAGAAGTGGGGCTGTTGCTGTGATACACCTATGTGGTTCACAGCCCTTTAGACCTGGCTTAAAGGAGGAGTGTGGAGGAGTCTCAAACACCGGGTTAGAAAAACCTTAGAACGCGATAAGCAGAGCTAAATGGACCACTCTGTTAGGAATCTGGGAGACCAGAATACTGAGGAAAACATAGACAGTAAGAGGCCCAGATTATGACGGTTCAGAGAGGGAACAAGAACTCTATCAGGGATAGGCTAGACACACTGTGTGTTGCATCCTGCTAAAAAAAAAAAAAATGTGGCTGCCTTCTGCCAATATCCTGAGAACTTGAGCGAGGCCGAATTACCAAAAATGGTCTGTTTTGTTTGGCATTGGAGATATCAAGACAGGAGAGCATTCAGGCTATGTCATGGTTATTGCTTTCTGCTTTCATCCAAGTCTATAGTGAAAAAGAGCAAAAAGTGAGGCAGAAAGTCATCCACAAAATGTGCAGTTTAGTGAAGAAAATTGCGAGTGAATTCGAAGTTATAGATAAGACAGGTTCAAAACTGGCTATATGTACCTAGTTATTACTAGCACGTTAAAGAGAAACATTGCTCTGCACTGAAACAGGAGGAAAGGTGCTCACTCATCAAAGGCTGTCTTGTAAAAGATGGGGATATGCAGACAAAGGGGTTCTCTGCCTAAGGAACCATTTCACTAGGCCAGACACAAAGGTAGTTGGAACTGTGGTCTAAGGGGACCAGGCTTCATCCCAGCTGAATGTAGACCTGGCAGTGTGATCCACATGGCACTGGTTTCCCAGGAATGGCAATATGTGGCAGAGTATCTGCAAAGAGGACACTGCCTGAAGCTGTGAAGGTGAAGCCCAAGTTGTAATGAACACTCCAGAATGCTACACACACCAGAATCATAGGTCATCTGCTGAAAAAAGCTGAAGGCAAGGAGCAGAGTTGGCCTAAGAGAGAAATTATGTGTGCTATACGTAGCAGAACTCGGGGACAGAGCTACCCAAGCCCTCTGAAGCCCAGACATAGTAAGGATTGATCAAAACATATACCCAGCATATGTTTAGCATGTGGGACTTGGTGAATCTGTCTAGGCTTTTCATTATTTGTTTTGTTGTACGCTATACACAGAGGGCCTTACACTCTGAAGCATGCGCATGAAGGCCGGGGGATATTTTGGGTGTCATCCTCTATTGTCTTACATCTTAGTTTTTGAAACAGAAATTCTCATTGAACCTGAAGTTCTTTTTCAGCTGAGCTGAGTAGGCAGCAAGCTCCCAGGATCTGCTTGCCTCCACACGCCAATGAGGGGTAATAGACTCATGCAACTACACTCAGCTTCTAAGTGGGTGCTGGGGATTTATTAAAACTCAGATCTTTTTGCTTGTGTAACAATCACTCAAAAAAGACTTTAACTGTGGACATCTAGACAGTGTTGGATTAAAGTTAAAGATGGGGGAGGGGGACTTCTGAAGTTGGACTGAACACATTTTGCATTCTGAGATGATAGGAGCCAATGGAGACCAGAGGAAGATTACAGCTTTAAAGTGTTGGGACTGAATATCAAATTAACAAGAAGTAGATTTGTGAATCACCATGGCAACAAACTATGGCCATGACTATGGGGAGTTCCTAGGTTAGGTTAACTGATATGAGAACACTCACCCTAAATATGGGCAGCACCAGTCAATGGGCCAAGGGTCCTGGCCAGAGGAGAAAGGGAGTTGAGCAATCTCATTCCTCTCTCTGCTTTCCACCTGCTGATGCAATGTGATTAGTAGCTTCACGCTCCTGCCACATGCATGCCTTCTTCACCATGATGGACTGTCAACAAAAATGATCCCTTCCTTCTCTAAGTTGCTTTGTTAGGCTTCGATCACAGCAACAGACAGTGAGGAATTATAACTGCTGAAAACTACAGGTCTTCAGATTACAGCAACAAGAAACAGACAGGGCAAGGGAGGTAAAGGAAGAGAGAAGGGCAACGCCTGTGGGTTTCTGTATGTCTATCATACTTAACATTGAAAACAACAAACTTTTAAAGGTGTATTTTTAGAACCCAAGAAAACAACACCCTAAAAGCTGCTGAGAGAATACAGGACTCAGAACAGACCAATGTGACTCAGTGAAGATCTGACCTGCATCAGCATCGTCCAGCTAAAAGGAGAACAGAAGGCCCTGAATGCACTGCTGTGGAGTGCAGCACCCTCATAACAAAACTTTACTGATCATGTTTTTGTTTTTCAAAATGTTGATAAAATTAGCCTCTCAATGTATCTATTACATCACCCTATATCTTTCACATAACAATATGATAAATCCCTCTTAGAATTGAGAGCCAGAATCATTTTCTCTTCAACATGTGTAATTTATCAGAAAATATGTGAACTTTAGGAAAATAACTACCTTGACTTAGTAGCTCTATAATGGATGCATATTTTAAAGCATGTCACATAAGATAGACACACTTTGTCAGTTAAAAAAGTTAAAGTTAAAAAATAAAAGTAAACTAAGAAATTCTTTAAGTTTCATTTGTAGTGGGGGAACTGATCTCTGCATAGCTGTTTTTGAGGCAATTTAACTTCTTATCATATGAACTTGAGGTTTGTTCTTTCTTTTTTTTTTTTTTTTTAAGACAGGGTTTCTTTGTGGCTTTGGAGCCTGTCCTGGAATTAGCTCTTGTAGACCAGACTGGCCTCGAACTCACAGAGATCCACCTGTTAGGAATTTTTCCTAATGCGAGCTCTCTTCTGACGCAAATTCCCAATCAAGCCAAATCAAGAAATATCCAGGTTTAATGGGATTCCTGCGCTCTCGGGTAGCCCCGAGGGGGAGCCAGGACCACCGGGAGGAAGGAAAAGGGACCACGTGATCCTCCTTTGGGAGCTCACATAAATACCCTGTGGGAGTGGTCCTGACCCGGCATGCTGGGATTTGGAGTCCAGATCAATACAGCTCTCAGGCCTGGGGGCTGGGATAGATGAGAGGGGCTTGGGCCTAGGCTCCCAACTTAACACTGTCTGCCCCTGCATCTGCCTCTGCCTGAGTGCTGGGATTAAAGGTGTGCGCCACCCCACCCCCAACCCCTAACCCCCAACCCCTGGCTACACTTGAGTTTTACAACCATCTCTAACTCCAGTCCCAAGTGGATCAGATGCCCTCTTCTGACTTCTGCAGGTACCAGACACACATATGGTACACATACATACTTCAAGCAAACCAATCATACACATAAAAAATAAATATATCTTAAATTTTTATTTTATTTCATTGGGGAAATATATTCTCAAAATCTTTTAACATATTAGTTTGATAAAAAACCTTCATGCATGCTTTTAAGTCTAAAATTACTTCAAAATAAGTAGCTAAAATGTTTAAAAACTATTCTGGTGTGGGACAATGATCTATATTCTGTCAATTATATTTTAAATAAACGCTGATTGGCTACTAGCCAGGCAGGAAGTATAGGCGAGACAACCAGACAGGAAGTAGAGGCAGTCAATGAGAACAGGAGAATTCTGGAAAGAAGGAAGCCTATTCCTCTGTAGTCCTGGCCCCGCCACAGAAGCAAGATGTGACTGCCTCACTGAAAAAGGTACTGAGCCATGTGGGTGACATATACTAGAATAACGGGCTAATATAATAAGTTAATAAGAAGCCTGAGATGCTGGGCCAATCTGTTTATAACTAATGGAGACCTCTGTGTAATTTCTTCGGGACTTAATGATTGAGGGAACTGGGCAGGACAGAAAACTCAGTCAACACTATTCACACACAAATTTTTCATTATTTCAAAGTGAACAGTTTAAAAAAATAAAGTCTTTATAAGAGCCATGGCTGACCACAAATAGTGAGTATTATATTCCATTTCATAGATTAGGAGGAAAATTACTGGAAGGTTTTTTTTAGTATTTATTTATTTATTGGGGGTATGCGTGCATGCGTGTATGTGTATAATTATCCCCATCAAACTTCAGCTCATCACAGCAAGCCAATTCAGAACTTTACCTATCTATGCTCAAATTATTTACAGAAACATTTTTAATCGTCTTACATTTAAATTTTTTTGAATGTTCTATTTATTAAAAAATTTTCATCAGTAAGTAATTATGGTAAAAATTATCTCAAAAGGTATTAAGCCTTTATGACATCTCCAAAATGCAAAATTATAAGTTTATGCACTTTTATTTTTATTTCCTTTTTGCCCCTTCTGCTATCAATTTCTGTTTTGGAGATGATAATAAACTAAGAATTTTATATTCAAAACAAGATAATTAAAATAATACTATGAAAATTTCTCAGTTTGAATCACATAAAACCTATCTGAATAGGAAGTTCTATGTTTATATTACGTAAAAAAGAATTCTACACTAAAGAACAATATAAGCTTTAATAAGAATGGGAGGTGGGCAGAGAAATAGTTCAGTGGTTAAGAGAAACTGCTGTTCTTGCGGAGGACCTGGGTTCAGTTCCCAGTACCATGAGGCAGCTTGCATAACTACAGTTCCAAAGGGATCAGAACCTTCTTGTGGCTTCTGCCAGCACCAGGCACACACAGTTCACTAACATACCTGCAGGCAAAATCCTCACACACATAAAATGAAAATAAATAAATCTTAAAGATTAATAGAATATACGTGATGGTTAATCTTGGCTGTCAACTTAAATAAATGTGGATCCTCTAAGATGCACACTTCTGTGTGGGTTTGTAAAGTGATTTCCCACAAAAGATCCTCCCTCGGAGCAAGAAACACCTTTCCCTAGCAGCCCATGTGTAAAGAAATTCAAGTAAAAAATAACACTGCTCTTGCCTGCCTGCCTGCCTGCCTGCCTTTACTTCCTACTGGTGAGAACATCTATCTACCCTATTCCTATCATCCTTTGTTGACATCAACATCTTTAGCCTGCCAACACAGACTGAATACCAGTGATTCTTCAGGTCTTCAGTGCCAGCCTCATAACTGAGAAGCTACCCAAGTCTTAGAATCTCTAGTGAACAGCCAGCCATTGTTGAACTAACTAGTCCCTGTTGTGTATGCCAACCTTTTAATAAATACTCTTTCTAATATACAGTCATACTATCTGTTCTCCTCTTCTAGAGATTCCTAATACAGTATAGAAAAAATGCTAAGGCTTCACTATGAAGCCAAAAGGGTTAGGATGAGTTGAGAAAAACAACTTGTTTTCTCCCTTATATAAACACTTTTAATTAATTCTTAAATTATATGAACAATGACATTTTCATCATAAAGCCAGCTTTTATCTGTTTGCATTTCTTAAAAACAATGCCTAGAAAGTTATTTTAATAGCATACCCATTCCAAACATGAAGTTGCCCCCTACTTAAAAGTATGAGCTACTATTCCAAGCAAGTAGGGCTAATATAAAAACTTGATAAAGCAAACTATTTTCCATAGTTTCCTTTTGTCTGCTTTTGGTTTTTGAAGACAGGGTTTCTCTGTGGCTTTGGAGTCTGTCCTGGAACTAGCTCTTGTAGACCAGGTCTCGAACTCACAGAGATCCTCCTGCCTTTGTCTCCCGAGTGCTGGGATTAAAGACGTGCGCCACCACTGCCCGGCTCCCTAATTTCCTTTTAAACACAATTCTGCACTCTTAAAGTATCTAATCTAATTTTTGACAGGTGACATAGTCACAAAAAAATAAAATATAAAAACATTTATAGTGAAAAGTTTGGCTGTCACATCATCATAAACCCAGTTCCCACACTCTTCCCTGAATAAGTCGACTGGTTTCTTCTATATTTTCAGAAATTCAGCCAGCAGTTTCTTATTAAAATACAGAGCAAATATTCCACAAATTCTAATGCTTTTCTTTGTATCATTTATTTCAATCAACATGGACTATATTAACGCAGCTTAGGCACAGGAGGACTGAACAAGGAAGAGTCAATGGCCACAAGCAACAGACACAGAGTCAACCCTCAAGTTCCTCTAGGAACATTCGGGCAGAAGAACTAATTTTTTTCTAAATATCTAGCCTCGTACCTACTATATTTGCTTTATTGTACACTAAGTTCTTTTTATGAATTACATGGCATTTTTACCTCCTTTTTTCAATTAAAGACTCTTGGTAAGACTTTCTGAGAGAATGAAGCATAATCCCCAGTCACCACTACAGGACTTAAGAAAATGAGTTAATATATGATCAATATAATCAGAATTAATCTATTTGCAAAGACTCAGATGTATTAGGTACAAAATATAACCCTAGTACTCAAATACTTATTTGTATTAAGAGTTAGAAATAAAAAATTTAAAAGTGGTAAGTAGTCAGTGGCATAAACAAGCGTCACAGGAATGCAGTTAAGGCCAGTGTACTGTATTTAGAATGCTGAGCAGATAATAGGGAGGTAGCTTTGGAATGTACCAAGACAGGCTAGTTTCAAAAAGCATGAGGCTGTATGGGTCAAGAAGGCAGATGACAGACAGTAAGGAGCTGTCATTTAAGATGTCTAGGCTGAAAATGGAAGGCTGTGGTCCAAACCCAGGCTCATTCTGTTTTATGTGGGCTATCAAAAGATTTTACATTTTTAAGTGGTTAAAAAGCAATCACAGTACTTCAGTACATGCCACGCCCATCCATTTATACACTGCCTATGACTAGTTCTGCGCTGCACAGCAGAGTTGGGAGATACGACAGGCACAGGGGAAATCACAGTACCCTGACTTTCTGGAGGAAATTTTGTCAAACCTCCTAAGAAGACCCGTGTAGCTGACACACTATGAGAGAGGGCTGAACAGAAGGCAGGAAAAAGAAGCTGGATAAAGAGACACTCGTGGATCAGGGGAAGATCTGGATGCCGTCTTGGAGGAAGAAGGAAGCTACTGAGCTCTAAGCAGGAGAGTGACAATGTACTTGCAGTTTAAAGGTCATTCTGGTTGCCATAGTGGGAACCAAGTGTCAGGAATGGTAAAACTAGTGTAGTCATTGATTTAGGCAAGAAATGAACACAGCTCGGACTCTGGGGGTAAAACACTGAAGTGCGGAAAGACTACTTCCAAATGCGCAGGGTTGGTTCAAAGTCTGGTTTAGTCACTTTAGTGAGCATTTTTAATAATCACAATTCTTAAAACTACTATGCTAGGAATGCTCTTCAAAAGGAAAGGATAAAAATGTCAGTACAGGAATGTTCATTTAAAAACTTAGGAATTACTGAAAAATAAATATTCCAAGTGTCTTTCTAAAGACACCTTCTAAAACATGATTCATATTTTTGCAAACTGAAAAAGACTATTTTCATTAAATTTATGCTTTAACCATTTAATGTAAAAAATAATATAATACAAACTAACATAAAAACAGAATAAACAGTCCTTAAGTACATATCTATCATACTTTCTTGCCCACATGTAGTAAAGAGAAAACAAAGAACATACCTGCTACATTCTAACAATGTAACTTTCAACCGGCCTTCAGTAAGTGCCCACTGTTGAATATGGATAAGTTCTTCATCTTCTTCAAATCCTTGCAAGGCTTGGTATGGAAAAAACGGCTTAAACCTGACAAAAGTAAAGATAAGTCTTAATTTCTAAGTAATAATCATAGTTTGGAGCATAATGAATACCTGCCTGTTTAACAGAAGACTCAAAACACTTAATAATTAGCTCTACAAAACCAAAGTGTAACAAAACTGCAAGCAATAGTGACTTCTCTGTATCACCCATGAGTTGTGGCTTTGTGGACACCCATACTGACAAGCCCAGGACACTGAGAATACAGAAAAGGATAATCCAAGAGGTCCTAAAGTTTTGATGGAAACAGATTCTTTGGATCAGATGAGAAGTTCCTACAATATATGATCAAAATCCAGGTATGGTCAGTGGACACAAAATGATAGTGATTGGTACATAATAATAAAATAATAGTAGCAAACAGCAGCAACGGTAATTACGGAACCTGTTATTTGCTGGCAATGGGAATGGCTTTATATGAGTTATCTTAATGCTCACACTCTATACTGGGTGTTACTATACACTCCACTCTCCAGATAGAGAAGTTGAGAATGGTTACTAAAGGTGTGATTCGACTTTACACACACAGCAGGACACAACCAGAATTCAAGCTAAACTGACTTTATCAAAGCCCAAACTATGAAACATCTCAGCTATGACTTACTGGAGCACTGTGTGGTTATCACTAATAATCTTTTTCTTATGGAAATGCCTGAGCTTAGTTAAAAATTGGAAGAGTTTAAAAACAGCAGAACATTAATTTCAACTACAATTCATATTCTTCCACTAAAACACAGGACAAAGAAGATGATAAAAACTTGGCTTGAAGCTCTGTGATTTTCAATCTATTCAAACATCTATTCAAAATAATTCTATAAAAACTTAGTAAGAAAACTAAGTCTGATAAATGAACCAAGGTGGCTGGCTTCCTTTCTCTCGATAAAGTCAGGGAGGCAGACTCTGCTTCAGACTGAGATAGCTCTGAATAAAGGGCTTTGTCTTTAGAAGCAAAAAGATTAATCAGTGTTCTCGCCAATCCCCTAGCTACCTACCTGTTAGGCTAAATTCTCAACAGGGCAGTAGAGAGGTGACGACTCTGTCCTTTGATTTGTGGAAAGGAGTCTACTTTGGGTACATCAGCCTGAGAAAACACCACCGAGGCCCTAATTGCCTGTTACCTGGCCCAGAGTTCCACAGTGAGAACAGTTAAAGCTCATCGACCTGTCCGTGGCAACCCCCAGTGCTCAGTTTCTAACACTGGGGTTTCTTTTTCACCCAGAGAAAACCCTACCAATGTTTCCTTTCCACACTACTCTGAGAGTCTTGGCACAGATGCTGTGCTGAGATGAGGAGGAGGAGGCACAGAGCAGGTCAAAACTCTCTCCAAATCTCTCTAACAGAGCCAATTTGGTGCACAACAGACTACGGAAACTCATCGAAGATTCAAGGGCTCGGGGAACATACAACCTAAGACAGGCTTCTGAGCTTCCACAGGAGAAGCTCTGGGAAGAGCTGGGAGCATTTCTCCTAGGACCAGACAAATATCAAGCACCTACTACAAAAACTGCTGCAGAAGGAGTCACACTTTACTGGGATTAGAACAGCACTCTATACTTCACAGCACTGTCAGAAACAACAGACTCAAGATCAGAAGCTTTACACTGACTGAGACACAGATGGTATTAGAATAATCTAGACAGTAACTAGAAAAAAAGCAAACACCTAAGCATGCTGGTACACCCCTATAAACCCAGCACAAATCTTAAACTGAGGGTTAGCCTGGGCTACATGATAAGCTCCTATTTGGAAGATCACATGTGGTAACAAAGTAGAAGGGCGAGTTTATTGAAGTGGTGCGGCACAGGGAGCTGGGGAGCTGGGAGAGGGTAAACCAAAGCTGAGCATGAGTGAGAACGTCATTAAAAATTCAGTCCCAAAACAAACAAAGCAGTTACAAGCACTGGGGTAGGAGAGAGTTGTGCCCACAAATTTCTAAAACTTCTAGTTTCTACCAAAAAAAAATTACAAAACTTCAAACAAACAGGAAAATGTGATCCATCCAACATGGAAATGAAAATAGTAGAAAAAAAAACTGCTTATGAGAGTTAACAGACTATAGATGTCATCAATGTAAAACTGGTAATTTGGGGAAAAGGCAGAAGTATGGTAAGAAAAGGTATAAGGTAAATCATCTATCTTAAGAGGATAAACAGAAGAGAACACTACACCTGGATCAAAAATAGCTGTGACAGTACTGAAGCTAGACCTACACTTAGCAGCTACTAAAAAGAGAAACAGTAGCAAATGGTCACTCCTAGACAGTGAAGCTTGGGGAAGTAACTTGGAAAATTTTATAAAAATCTTTCTGCTTAGGCTGTGGCTCAATGTTAAAGTAGGTCCTGGGCTAAATTTTTAACACCCAAATAAATCCTATTTGATTTTTAACACATACACATTAACTAAAACAAGGAGAGACAGGACCAAATACTAGGGGATGTGAAACTGCTAGCTTAGACAATTAGAAAATTATCATTCTGTATTAAATCTAAAAATACATACAAGCTTATGACTCAGCAATCCTAGCCCAAATAGTATCTAAAATAAATGTACACAATGTTCATGAAAAGACATGTGTAAAACCATTCATAACAACACTAAGCAATTGTCCATCATCGTTTCACTGAGGCATAAACACAATCTACAGGAAATAAAATGAAACAAATTATAACTATATGCACAAACATTTAATCAAAGAAGCTAGACCAAAAGAGGAAAAATGAGTGAACATAATATAACTCAATTTTTAAAGTTAAAAACCAGGACAAAAAGTGTTAAAAATTAGAGGTCATCAGAGTAGTTACTTTATGTCAAGTTTCTTCCTTTGTTTGATCTCTCTCTCTCTCTCTCTCTCTCTCTCTCTCTCTCTCTCTTTCTGTTTGTGTACTTGTATGTGTTCTTCTGTGCAGGTACGCATGTGTGATGTGTGAACATCAGGGGACAACCTCATGTGTCATCCTTCGAGACAGTCTCTGTCACAGTCTTGAAGCTTACCAATCATGCTTCACTGGCTGGTCAGCAAACCCCAAGGATCCTCCTGGACCATCTTCCCAGTACTGTATCACAAGCATAACACCATGCCCAGCATTTTAATCTGGGTTTGTGGAACTAAACTCAGGTCCTCACACAGATTTTATTGCTATTTACCTTGTCAAAATTCTGAGCAAAACTGTCACAATTACAGACTTTTCAAGCAGTGAGTTAAATCTTCAATTAATGTTTAAGGACAAGAAACAAGTTTGATTTTTAAATGTGTGTTACATTAGTATATTAAATATATATTAAAATATTTAATTTATATTTTAAACCTACAGAACCATCTTCTCATATGGATGACAGAATTTTTTGTACATCTAAAGTATGTTTTTACTCTAAAATGTCTTTTCAGGATTGTTCTGTAAAACACCCTGAATGCCAGCTGGTGACATCTCCATCACATGGCAGTAGTAAAACTGTTTGCAAACACTGTGATCTTTAGAGACGGGTTTACCACAAACCCAGCATAAAAATATGCTGAGGTCTATAGTTACTCGACCTTAGTCAGCCTGTGTATTCTTTCCTGGAGAACAAATTTACTGGCGTTTTCAGCCCAGTAAAAGGCAAACCCTAACAATTATACTTAGTTTTAAAAAGGACACAGCTCCTTGATGCAGAGCAAGAATTCTCCCTCCAGAAATACCCAGGCAAAGGCAAGCTGAGGATTTGTCAAGGAGGTAAAGTATTGTGAAGACAAAGTTTTAAACAATACAAACAGAGATGGCACGCTTGACTCCATTATGTAACAAAGCATATGATTTCAAGGAGGTTTTTCGTCTCCTATTTCTTGTTCCAAAGTATATTGTGTGAGGGGGAGAGATTGTACTCTCTGTGAGAAGATGAAGGGTTTTTTTTTTAAATTCTAACACTTCCTAAACTGCAAAGTAGCATATAAATGCTATCTGTTCAACACAGAATTCTTCAAGCACCTATGTCACTTCTGAAGTACCTGTCAGCACTCTTTAAAAGTCTGCGCCGTGTTTATAAAGGACAGACACATGGTGCCTTCTACACCCATATACCAGATTTCAGCGCATGACGTAAGAAAGCAATTTTCTTCAAGAGTGACTTTTTTCTACTACATGATAATCAAAACTAACATGAACACTGTCAATCAATAAACAAGAGAGAAATTAAAGGTTTAAACTCTGGGGCAACCACCTCATTTTCTCGAGGGAACCAAAGGCACTGAAAAGTAAAGTGACGGACCTACACACCTAGTTTATCAAAACTAATATCACAACAGCTAAGCCTTCTTATCCAGCCACCATTTATGTGGGAGGCAGTTGGAGGAGCTCTGTCTATATTATTAACCTACCTAACCCTTAAACACAAATGTAACAGCATTTTCTCCTTTTAATTTTTAACTGGTTAAAAATATAGCATGTATTATATGTAACATTCAGTCAGAAGAGAATTATAAAAAATAATTTTAAAATATCCTATAATGTAAAAGAGAAAAATTAGGAACTAAAGAGAACAGAGATACAACCAAGTCTGAAAGCAGAGGCACACTCACATTCAAGGCCAGTAAAGCTGCATTTGAACCTACCAATCTGATGATCTTCCCCACTGCAGGTGGACGATATGTTATCCTTACTCTTAATGGCATTGGCAAAAGCTAAGACTGCTGTGCTAATAAAATAATAAGGGCTGTACTATTCATCTACTCTTCCGACAGGGATCTGGGAAGTAGGTGGTAAGAATCAAGAAGGAACAAAAAAGAACTTAGATACAACTTCACTATCTTTCCTTGGGATTTCATATTACTTCTCTACTCATTGCTAGCCCTCACTCCCCACTGCTGTACTCCATGTCTGTTTTAATATTCATAATCCCTCTCTCTTCTCTTTGAATTCCTTCTTATTTTTTCTGATTTCCCCATGACCTTTCTGTTTGTTTTTAAACAAGGCAATTTAAAGTAGTGCTATTTACTTGTTCTCACTTTGGCTCTAATATTTCCTAGGTTTTAGACAAGTTCAACTTTTGAGAGCCATAATTTCTTTATTTGTAAGAGACAGTAAAATGCTCATCTTGTACCAGTACTTTAGGAATTAGATTAGAAGTTTCTCATAAAGCATGTGCCACTGTGATATGCTCCAGAAATACTTGATATCAAACTTTTCCATGTTAAAGCTGGTCTTCTATAGGCATGTCAGGGAGCAAATTCATCCTCCTCCACAATGAAGCATTTCAGAACTTCACCATGTACTCAAGATTTTACAATCATGGCTACTTCTCTTCCCTCAACTTTAGATAACCCTGATTTCAGTATCCGTAATTAATACCTTGCATGTAAGTATCAACTAACAATTGCAAAAGAACAAATCAACAATAGCCAGTATGCCTCCCATTTGTATGCCTCCCATTTGTAGGCATACCTCCCATTGGTATGCCTAGCCATTAAATTTTATAACTATATTTATATTTTAAAATTGTCTTAAGGAAACCCACAGAGGATTGCTTTATTCATGGACTTTCCTGGTGTGTACTATTGATGACCAGGTCTATACTTCAAAAAATTGTTTAATTTCTATATATCTATGGAGGGGGAAAAACCGCTCCTAAATAGCTATGATACTAAGAACAAGAACAACAAATACTGTCCTAAGTCCTTCCCTCACTACTTGCCCCTATATTCTCTACCTAGGAATAGTTTTATTTTTCAAACTCTTAATTCTACAGAAACATAAATCAAGACTGTATCTAGTCTTGACACGTAGTGCAGTGGTAAATGCTTATCAAGCATGGGAAAGGCTCTGGGTTCCATTCTTGGCCACTAACATAAAAAAACAATAAATCAATCAATCTAGGGTTAGTAAAATGACTTGCCAAGGAAAGGTACTAGCTAAACTTGACAATCCAAGTTCAATCTCTGGGACACACACAGTAGAACTCCCACAGGTAATCCTCTGACCTCCAGATAGGGAGCTCTGTATATGTGTGTCCCCTATAAAATTTACAGTCTAAAATTTTCAGCTTTCACAAAGCAAAAAAGTTGGTAAAGCTACACTTCTCTTCCTCTAGACCATGCCACTCCAGTGTAAATTTTAGAATAAGAGAATACAAAAAGTATCGTTTGTTACGTTCCTAGCACTTCTGTAAATCACACTGTATTTCACATGGATCCCTGATTCCGACAACTCATAACAATACATGGAACTTAATAAGCCTTATTTTTGTACGTGAAGACTAAGATGAGACACTCAAGTATCGTGTTTGCCATTACACAATAAATGGCACAGTTAACACTGCAGCAGACCCACTCATTCCTATGTCTTGCACCATCAACAGGGACTATCAGTACTAAATAGTAGTTGAAAATAATGTCTATATCAAATAGTCGTCAAAGGTAACAAAGGAACAAAGAGGAACAGTAGTTTCCTTTATATATAGTGAAAATAAACATCAGGTTAAACTAGTGGTTTGAAAATACTTTGTTCTTAGGATCCTCATATGTGTTTTTCAGTTATCAAGGACCCAAAAGAGCTGTTGTTTATGGGGATGATATCCACTAATATTTCCATGAGAAATTAAGCTTGCATTCCATTAGCTGTCAAGGTAATGATGTCATATCACCTGACTTCTGGGGAAAAAAAACACTGTAATGCACTAAATGGGAAAGGCAAATTACATTTCTGTATTACTACTGGTATAGTTTTGACTTGGTAGGGCCCCCTCAGAGTTTGTGTACAGGTATATATGCTAGTGGAAGCCAGAGGCCAATGTTAGTTGTCTTCCTCTATCACATTCCACCTTATTTTTTTTAATTTTTTAGTTGTATGTATATCGGAATTTTGTCTGCATATATATCTATGCTTCATGTGCATGCCTGATGCCTGTAGAGGCCAGAAGAGGGCAAGGGAATGAGTTCCGGGGAACTTCTGGGGGTTTAAGTTCCAGAGAACACAGGAAGAGGGTAAACAGGAGAGGGTCAGCCAATTGCTCTGCTTTCCTTGGATTTCTCACATCTTTATCTCAATTTCTGACTCCCAAGGTTTTATTATACTTGAACAAATTAGGTAATCATTTCATCAGGTAGCTATAAATGGCGTCCAATGTGGGCAATGTGGAGCCACATATTTCCACATAACACCTGAGAAGGCTTAAAAAAAAAAGTCCAAACACACAAAAATGGAGCCAAATGCAGCTTCCTAGTCCCGCAGTCTCTCATGCAGCCATGGTACACAGACATTATTTCCTGGCCACTGCCTGCAGGCTTGAGCCACCAGCATGCCATGACGTAAGCTGTGCAGCGGTTTAAGATTTTGCTCATGTGAACAGAAAAGGTAGGCTTAAGGGAGAAAAGGAAGAAGAAAAAGAGCACAGGCAGTTATTAAAAAAAATAATAAAATCCTTAAGGAGAGAAGTAAAGTAATAAAAAAAGAGAAGAAGCCACATTAGGGATGGGAAATATAACACAGGGAGTTTGGACCTAATATGGTGCTTTGTTGATTTTGAAGTTTTTGAATGCTAATAAACAGACAACAGCTGCCAAGAGACATGGGCTTGTGGAAGGGACTGCTGAATTAAGCCAACCTATACACTATAGACATGTCGTGGATTATGAATGGAAGTTCGGAATGGAAAATGTATTGCCTTGGAGGAGAGGTTATGGTTTTGTTTCCATAAGAAACGAAGGGCTGTGGATTTCTTCCAGGTTAACAAATCAGATTTGACCAGGGCAGGCCTCCTGAGTATCTTGGTTACAGACATGGGGGAGAAATCAAGAAAGACTACAAGAAAGGTGACGTGTAAGCTGATCCCTCTGCTTGGGAATAGCTCAGAGACAAGATGAGACATGATAAATCTTGCTGGCTTCAGAGTCCTCATGACTTATTACTACATGCCATCCTTTCATACGGCATGGGAAGAAATTTATATTACAGCTTAGTTATACAGTCCAAACAAACTTATAAAGTTGACAGATGCCTTTCACCTGTTCAAACACAGAACAAAAAAAAAATCTTTAACTGACTTGGGTACACCACATATTCCATACTTGTGTTAGTCCAAACATGTATGTTACCTTTAAAAGTCTGTGTTTTCAGATCAAGGGGAGCAGACACCAATGAAAATGATTGGCCCAGGTGATCCAGCCTCTCAGAGTGCCTTTGCTGCAGTTTCCCAAAGTTCTGAATTCAGAACAATTTCAAGACTGTTGACTGAGATGGCCCAGCCTCACAGACTATTCCAGCCAAAATTTCAGATAAGCCCTACATTTTCCCATCACACCAGGACTAGACACAACTAGCTCTCCCAAGACTTGACCATTATCCCATTTTTTCCACAGTCCTCTAAAGATGCCTGTGCCCCCAGACAACAGAAAGCAGTCTAGTGAACACGACATCCATACTCCCTAGAGGTGGGGTGGATGGTTTTTGGTCATTCGGTGGGTTACGGATGTTTGTCATCTTTTAGGCAGGGGTTAGTTACAAGTTATTAGTAGTCAAGGTTAGGGAAAAAAAGGAACAGAGGAAATCAGATTCAAGGATCTCTTCCTAAAAGTAGAAGGGGGGATATAATATAGAAATGATGGGATAAAAGGGTAGATTGTTGAGTTTACTTTTGAACAACTACTTGTCTCAAATATTTTATATTGGTATGGAATTTTGTATATTGATACAAATTTAAGGTTATTTTTGCTATACTCTACTGCTTGTATTTCTTGTTTAAGGTATTGTACCCATGTAGCTCATTTTAAAATGTCAAGTTTTAGTCCTTGAAAGATCTTTAGTATAATAAAGAAATAGAGGTTAACAGTCATCTGTAACAATCGAACTTGTAGTCATGTAAAGTATGTTTTCAAGGTCAAACATATATTTTAGATAGACATGGTCTTCAAACACTTCAGAGATAACAAATGTTATTTAAATGTTTTAATAACATAGGGTTTTTCATGACAGTAAGACAGTTCCTGGCATCTACTTCATAACAGGATGATGAGCATTAAAGAACCTCCATATGGAGTTTGCTTTCTTTGTGGCAAAAGGTTTGGGCAAGAAACTGCCCTTGCCTCAACTGCTGGCAGTAGGCTGTCCAAAGTAGACAAGCAGTACATAAAAGAAAGCTACTGCTGAACTTTGCCAAGACAGGGTAGGACAGTCCTTCAGAAGTTCCTGCTTCACAGAAAAGTCTGTCAGATATTCTAGACCTGTAGGCAGAGGAACCTTGGGTGACTGTCAAGGCAGCCAGATGTCTGTTGTTTCATGGTTTTGGAAGTTGCTTGTTTTGCACTTCCTGTTTACTCATATACTAGTATATCTTTCTCTGAGCTCTGATGGAGTTGAAGACTAGATAGTTACAGTTACAGTTTCCCTTAGTCATGAAAGAAAGTAAATTAGGTACAAAACTTTAGACTCAACAGAGCATAGATAATGGAATATTTTCTCTAAATTTGCCAAACACTAATGAACTGGACATTATAAATGTATTTCTTACTTGGTAATTGTTTTCATTATATATAGCTTTGCACTGGGATTAGCCATAAAGTTCTTAGAGGACTTTGCAAGGGTGGCTAGAGAGGACAGAAAGACTGCGAAGTAGTTCAGGGAATTTCCGGGAATGTAGTTTTCAGAGAACATGAAGAGAGGGTTATCAAGAGAAGGTCATCCAATCACTCTACTTTCCTTGGATTTTTCACGTCTTTATCTCAATTTCTGACTCCCAAGGTTTTATTATACTAGAACAAATTAGGTAATTGTTTCATCAAGCAGTTACAATGGCTGTGAGCACAACACTTGCTGGGCAAAGCTAAGGTCCCAAGTTTGGAACCCCAGCACTCATGTAAAGCTGAATGCAGTAGCTTCTGTCTATAACCCCAGTGTTCCCACATGGGAGGTGCAGACAAGAGAATCCCTGGAAACTTGCAGGCCAGTTAGCTTGGCAAACAAGACTATCTCAAAACAAAGTGGAAGGTGAAAATAGTCTGGATGCTGTCCTCTGACCTCCATGTGCCCACCATGGCACACAGGCACACAACACAGAGGGCAGGGGAGGAGAGGGAGAGAGACACAGATCATACAAAGAGATAGACTTTACAAAACACATTTTCTGAATCAGACAAAACACTGCATACAACACAAACACCAGACTCACGATTTGCTAGATACTTAAATGTGCACGCAACAGTTGTCTAACAAGAATACAAGTTCATTAACAAGATATAGACTCCTAGTCCTTAGTACTGCAATTTCTCCTCCCAACCCCCTCTCATTTTCAGCTACCAAACAGGAATGATTAGCTCATTACTGTTACCTAAGACCTTGGTTTGTCTGTTTTTTGAGGCAGAGTCTCATGTAGCCTAGGCTCACTATGTAGCCAAGGATGATTCTTCCTCCATTTCCCAAGTGCTAAGATTACAAACATGTGCCATGGAGTTACTACTGCTACAAAAGGCTTTCCAGTAAAAGCTTGTGGTTACATATTATAGGTTGATCCTAGGAGCAATATCATTCCTAAGTCACAATTGCCTGTTTAACTGGTACCTTATCTTAGTGATGACCCAAGTAAATAATTAAGAACTTGTGGTGCTTTGAATAAGACTGGCCACCATAGGTTTATATTTAGAATTCCTGGTTTCCAATTGGTAGAACTGTTTGGGAAAGATTAGGAGATGTGACCTTGTTGGAGTGTGTGTTCCTGGTTCTTGTGATGATGTCACAAGATGTGAGCTCTCAGCTACTGCTTCAGTGTCATTTCTGCTCTGCTCCCTACCATGATGGTCATGGACTCTAACCCTCTGAAACCGTGAGCCTCTGGACATGGTGTCTTATTGTAACAATAGACAGTATTTAATGCAAAACAATAAAACTTCCTCATTTATTTTTTACTACAGTCACCACAGCATTTTTAAGTATACAACAACAAGAACTAATGATGCTGGAGAGAGAGAAGTTTCTTGTTCTTTTACTAGAGTTAAGGAAATCAGAGCCCAGCTATTTCAGTATCCCACTCACCATAAAATCAGCTTCATTCTTCCTACAATACATGAAGAATTCATAATGCCCAATGTGCTGACTACAGAATAAAGAGAAATGTGTTCTAAAACATTCTGCTGATTTCACAAAACTTGGCAAGTACTCACTAGATTAGCCAAAATACATTTTGTTATTCTATATCAGTTCAGGGAAAAATAATCTACAATTAATCAATATTGACTTTTCTAGGAAAGTAAAATTAAAAGCCAAGGCTTTTTGATTGTTAGAGAAGGCTAGGATAGACTTCAAAGTCCTTATGTTGGATTGATATTGGTTTATTGTTTATAAATCATCAATCAACAATAATCTTTAACCATTAGGATAAAAAAGCAAGTTAGGACTGGAGAGATTACTCAGTCAGTAAAGTGTTCCTACAAGCATGGGAAAGGAGTTCAATTTCCTAGAACCCATACACTAAAGACCAAGGACTAGGCTAGATCCTAAGGCTAGGAGGCAGAGACAGGACGACCCCTATGCTAGCTGGCCAGCCAGTTTAGCAAATCTGTAAGCTACAAGTTCAGTAGGAGAGCCTGTCTCAGAAAATAATGTGGAGAATGACTGAGTCAGAAAGAACCCAACACCAAACTCTGGACTTCACATGCTCAGTCATATGAATCCACATGCATGTATACATACATACAAGTTCATGTGTGTGCCCACACCTAAAAAAGGGAGTGTTAAGCACACTCCAAATATTCTATTTAAGAAATCCAAAGAAAGAGAATGATCAAGAGAGAAGATTAAGTTCTCTTCCTTTTTGTGGTCATCACTGGATCCATAGCCACCAAAATGAAGTTCAATCCCTTTGTGACTTCGGACCAAAGCAAAAACCATAAACAGCACCTTTCTCACACTCGGAGGAAGATCATGTGTTCCCTCTTTCCAAAGAGCTGAGACAGAGCATAACGTTTAATCTGTTAGGATGATGAAGTTCCGGTTGTCCAAAGACACTACAAAGGCCAGCAGATTGGCAAAGTGGTCCAGGTAGATGGACAGGAAGGAATATGTCATCTACATTGAACAAGTACAGTAAGAAAAGGCATTTAGTGGCACAATTACCCACGTGGGCATCTACCCCAGCAAGGTGGTTATCACTAGGCTAAAGCTGAACAAAGACTGCAAAAAGAACCTGGAAAGAAAAGGCAAGACTCGATAAGTAGAAAGGAAGTCAAATACAAGGAAGAAACAATTGAGAAGATGCAGGAGTAGAGGAATCTCACGCACAACTTTCATTAAAAACTGCTTAAGTTAAAAAAAAATAGGAGAGGAGAGTAAATGAGTTGGATCCATACATACTGTTGGAAAGGATACCCATGTTTCTTACAGATGCACCTGCAGGGTCACACGAATACTGTGCGTCATTATGAAGGAGAAGAATGGAAGGAGCAGAAGAGGACAGGTGTAGAGATGAAGAAAGAGGAAGAGTTGAGAGGCATCTGCTCTGTACAAAATAACTGGGTTTATTATTATTATTTTAATAATAATAATTAAGTATAAATAAATAAGTATAGTTTGATCATTTAACTATACTCCAAAATAACACTTGGATAGCAGGAATATTTTTAACTACAAGTTTTTTAAAATTACTCAACACTATTTGAATATCTGTAAAAGACTGGCAAAATACTGTCAAAAAATTCAGCATTTACCCAATGAGATGGGAGGAAGCTATCATTATTTGTGTTGATGGGTAGAAACTTGGATTTGATGCCTCAGCAAGCTATAGGAAAATTTCACTGATGGGAAAAGAAAAGACAGAAAGGAAGAGAAGAAAGAGAGAGAGGAAGAACACTCAGCTATTTAAAAGTTTGTTTAGAAATATCTAACCGCACAATCTAAGAAGGTAAGCTAGACTATGAGTGTTCTCTGTGCTGTCTTAGCAGTTCTAAGTTAACTTACAGAAACAAAACTGTCTCCTGTCAGTGTTCACTTTTCAGCTCAACGTCTAAGAACCCTACATACGCTTCAAGGTAATGAACTAACTTCATGAAGTAAGCGAAAATTGGTTTTTCTATTCTTCTGCAGAAATTATCCACAATCTCCATTAGCTTTTCATAAAACAAAACCCCAAAGACCCTTAAAAAGGCTAAGAAGCAGTTCTGAGGAAAAGCATATTAGATTTGTCTTTGTTTTTTGAGGGTAAAAAGGGCAGGGCTCTTCTAAGAAGGTCACGCAACAAATAGTTTGGGATTTTCAGGTACAGATAGTTTTCTCATCTTCTTTTAAATTTAAACACACACACAAAAGGTGGAACTTATAGGCAGGCCTAGAAGAATTTAGCCGGCACAGCCCTCTGAACTTAGAGTAATAATTGCTTTACTGCCACAGAAATACAGCATGGGACTTTGGGATTCCTGGAATTTTACTATTTATTTATTTAGGATTCTGAGAAAATTACTGATGCCTTCTAAGCCTGAGTTTCTGCACCTGTCAAAAGAAGATGCCTACCTGCCTCACAAGTGTGTGGACTGCCTAGGACACCGGGCAGACACAGGTAAGAAATGTGTTTTACTGCTCAGCTCATCTAATTGACTGTTAGTAATACTTATACATCAACAGGCAATGTTTCATCAGCCACTCCTCTAACATAGTATGCTTTATTTCAGGAATAAACTGTAGCTCTGGGATACAATACACAAACAAATTATTGATTATAGCCTAACTTCCTCTTCATACATCCTTTTACCCTCAAATTTCTAAAGCAGATTCATCAATACATTTCCATAACAATAGCCTCTTCAGGAAATCCGATGTTCCTGAAATAAAACTATCATTAAACTAGAGAACTTTACTTTCTGTAGGTTAATGCCTTGCACAATAGAACTCTCTGATCCATGGTGACAACACTCTAAAACTCCAGTGGATCTATGAAACTGAATAGTATTGAACTCTCTATATAAAGCTTTTCCCTAGACATACTATCCTATATATAACAAGTAATCATCTAATTGCTTAAGTAGAGATATTGATCTCTTCCTGTTACTCACAAACTAAAGGTCTTTGATAGATCCAAATGTTGCTATTATGAACCTTGATTATTTGTTTGCCCTACAAAAACAAAAAGCATAAGAACATGACTACCTTATAACTATTTTTATCACCTGAACACCCAACAAAGAACTAGGTATATGTAGTATATGATTAGCACTTACTGAAAAATAAATGACTTTTTAAAATAACTTCATGATTCATCTCTGGAAAAATGATCTTGAAATTCCATTTACAAAAGACATGAGAACATATTTCCTCTGAGCCATAATACAAAAAAAAGTACAGCAAATGAAAATTAGCTATTATAATACATCATTACTTCAGGATAGCTACAATAACACACAAATGACATTGTTGCTAGTTATCTTGAAGTATCAAAGGTTAGTTACATTTCCTAGTAATATTAGTAATGAAAGTTAACAATTATAACCACTGAGGAATTTTAGTAGCCACCTTAAAGAAAACATAATCTTTTAAAGTTATCTACATACATAGAGAGAATTATTAAAAGAGTAAGTATAGTATTCCTCCCAAACAGTTGTGTCAGTTTTCTGAGCATTTACTCTGGCAGTTTTTAAGAGAACATGGATTACTTAAAGTCATCTCTACCTCAGATAATCAGGGAGAAAATTAAATGTAATTGACATTAAGAATAAAAGCTTTTCTTCTTCATCTCAAAAAAAAATAAATTATGTGTAAACTACATTTAAAGTAGGAGCTTTTACAGACCAAGCCTAATTTAGTTCTTTGAAATCAATGGTGTCTACATTAATACAAAGATTTTACTGCCCTGTCCCTCAACATTAGCAGAGATAATATAGTGATCTTCTTTGCTTTCCAGTCACTGAAGATATGTGAAAATTTTCTACAAATATATTTCAGGATGTTTACAGAAATTAAAAAAAAAAGGACCAAATAATCAGTTACAACAAAAACAGTCATACTCCAAAAGATATTTTATACCTATGATTCCCCATATGTTCCATGTCCAATAAATTGAAATATAATACCAATTAAGTACCTATTTCTTCTTTTGTAGCTGAAAATTGTTTAATTATTGACCAAATCCACTCAAGTAAAACAGTTTCTAAATTCAAACAAAAGGCTGACACTACTATTTACTATTACTACCAACAAATCAAATAGAAATATTTCAAGGTTTTTAATTTGTGACAGAATGACTTTTTAAAATTCAACATTATAGAGACTCTTTTTTTAAAGATAAAATTGCTCAACAGCAGCTCTTTTAAAAGGTTTAGAAAGGGTGAAAACATTGCCCGCCTTCAAGCCTCACCAGCAGCCACTCCAGGAAGGGTCTCAAAGGCACAGGACTCCAAACCAGGCAGGTGCCAGCTCAGCAGGGACAGGTGACCAGGGACTAGGAAGTATAGGACAGTTTACACACAAGTTTCACCCTGGAGCTACTACATTTCCTTTGCTTCTGTTGTGATGAGGAATGCAGATATGGAAATCATGAAAATCAGAAGCCAGAAATTGACTTCGTAAAAAAAAAGAAAAAAAAATTATCCTACCTTTTAGCATTAGGAAACCAGTACAGGCCAAATAAACGATGCTGGCAAACTGAATTTATCCTTCTCTTAAGCAACCAGTTTTGGTTACAAGCCAAGAACACGCTAAAACAGTAGTTCTCAACTGTCAATAGAAACCTTAGTCAACAGAATGGTGCCCAACGTGTGAACAAGTGCATCCACAGAAAACCTGAGCGAGCTTGGAACAGAGTTAAGCATAGCTTCTCAGTAGCAGCAATTTTTCTGGTTTGCTCTGCTTGCTAGCGGCAAGCATTCTCAAGAGAGGCTTCTTGACTCAACTTTAGCTGCAAAATCTTGCAGCTCTTTTAAGAAGTCCTGCCATAAAACACTTAAATGGTGTTGATGGAAAGCTGACCGCATCCTTTTTGGTAGTGGCAGGGACCTGGAAACGCAGTAGAGTTGTGGCAATAAACACAGCTCCTGGCTGGTACCTCCACCATGAGGCTAGAATCTCAGAAAGCTAAGGAATGGACTGGATCCAGCCGTCAAAACTATGGCTTTAATCCTAGCTTTATTGCTTAGTACATTAAAGACTTGTGTAGTTAGAAAAAGAAATATATACAGTAAAGATAGACTCAAAAGCAAAGAAAACCTATAAATGGTTTACAGTGTGTTTAAAAATATATGCATGCTTGGAAGACAAAGGAAAAGGGTAAAATCCTTAAAAATAAGAGAGAAAGTAGTTGGCTGTGGTGGCACACACCTTTAATCCCAACACTGGACCTCTGTGAGTTCAAGGACAACCAGAGTGAATTTCAGGACAGCCAAAGATAAACAGAGAAACCCTGTCTCAAAAAGCCAAAAATTAAAAATAAAAATAGAGGTCAAAATAAAGCCATGTAAACATGAAAAATACACAGTGAGTCTGGATACTGTATGTTATTATAGTCTCTTTGAATTGTTTGAATGCTGAGAAAGGAGCAACAGCTGCTAAAAAATATTTGTTCATAAATGCTGCAGGACCGGGCAGGACAGAAAACCTCTGTCAACACTCAACCTGTGGTTGAGACCCCTTTGGGGAATCAAATAACCTTTTCACAGGCGTTGCCTAAAATCACTGACAAACACAAATACTCACATCATCATTCATAACAGTGCCAAAATTACAGTTATGAAGCAGCAATAAAAACAGTTTTAATGGGTGGGGGTCCCCACCACATGAAGAACTATATTAAAGCATTAGGAAGAACTACTGCTCTAAAAGCAGATTCATTAGTAAGAATCTAAAATATGTGACTCCCAAGCCGTAGCTATCCCTGCCCTGCCACCCTGGACTGTAACCCTGACTTCACAGGGAAGATAGACTCTCCATGTACCAGAGAGCACCAATGATAAGATGAATTTAGAAGTTAAAAGTTTTAAAAATTTCTACTTTATGCACTATTTTAAAGTACATGTTTTAAGAAAAAGAAGATTAAAATGAGGGGGATGAATTAAGAAACTCCTAACTTTAATACAATAGAGAATATATTTTCAGCATATTACAATTCATTTTTTAAAAATTCTAGTGTTTTATAGACTGCATTAGTTGGTTAAAATTTAAGCATCTGAGTTCTTAGGAAGCTTGATTATTTCCAGGTAACACTGGGACCTGGCAGTTGTAACGGGCTACTTCACTTTAGCAACATGAAAAAGGAAAACAAAGGTTTAGAAAGAACAACTATGTTCACCACCAAGACACTTGTTATATAATACTTAAAGCATCAAAGAACCAGACTCAAAACACTTTACTATTTTAGCTCTTACTAAGAAGATTAGATGTTAAAACGGATAAACACAATCTGCGGAATTAAAACAGAAATGCTGTGTGGAGCAACACCTGAAGACTCAGCCTTACAATATAACTTTAAAAGATCCTCTCAAAACTTCCAGTTTAGGTCAGGTAGGAAGTTTCATAGCTACATTTTACTCCGAGTTCAGGATTAATTTAGAAAAATATCTAACCTATTGTTCTGATATCATACTTTGGGAAAAAAATCCTTTAAAGAACAAGAAAAGGGGGGGTGTCTGTGGAACTACTGAGGTTGAGGCGCATTATCAGAATGCTTTCCTAGCCGACTCCAGGTTCCAGCTGCCACCCCTAGCACCATTAACAGTTATCAAGATCAAAACTGTGTGTGCCCAAAGAAGACAACCTCTCCATTTGCTAATTTGTTCTGCTTTGAGAGCCATTATATTTTTTGGCATTACTAATAATCAAGATAATTAAATGGAGTGATTCTGATGCACTTATGGGACTTAGTTCTGGATTTAGGGTTAAAGGTTTGGGCTGTGTAAAATGTTTTTAATTCCTAAAACAAAGGGAACTTTTTGTGTATTTCTCTTCATTTAATCAGAATGATGTACAAGTTTTTGTAAGCATAAAGCAAAAATGTAAACTAATAAGCATTTATTGGTGGCTCATTCCCAGTCCAAGAAATGTAAAGAGTAAATGAAGTTGAAATAAATTCCTTTAGATTACAAAGAATTAACAAGATAGCCTCGCTTTACATAAGCTGAGCTTCACCTGACAGCTGACGCGAGTAAAGCGAGTCGTCCAACTACTACGCGCTTCTTTCCTTCAATAAAACAGGGCAAATACTAGTTATGTCCTCTTTGTAAGAATGGTATGTCTAGACGGGTTGTAATTCATTCTCTTAGATGGAGTCAGTCCCGCAACATCACCGGTGTAGCACACGTCTGAGAAGTGGCCACACGAGACAAGCTAGCACTTCCTCCTCACATTTCCATTTTCCTTTGACTAATCTAAAAGCAGCTTCCTAGTCATTTCAACCCTCTATCAACTGCACCCCAGTGTAAATGTTATTAAGTGGACAATTCAATTCTCACTAAACTCTAAACTTTATGAAGGTGGTGGCAGTCTTTATTTCTGATCAGTACTGAATCTCAAGCACGGAGAATGGTAAGGAGGACATAATAAATGTCCAAAACTTACCTATGAGCGATGCACTCTGTAGTAGCTTCTGGTCTACCAATGGATTATCAGAACTTGTAACTTTTATGACTTTTTAAAAAGAAACATGAGCCTTTCTCCTCAAAGAAGCCTTCCAAGACCCACATATGAAGCCCCTAATCCTCCAAATTTTCATTTCCCTTCCACTTCCATGTCAGTAAAAGAAAACTCAAAACAATATATCACATAAAGCCAGGTCATCACACAGAGGGACTTTAAACAACTCAAAATGACTATCGTTAAAGTACGACCCTCAAGATGACTTGGGTGAGGACCAGCCACAGGGAACAGACACCTGAGAAGTGGAGCCTGGGTCTGTCTGTGGTGCAGAACCTACTTCCCAAGGGCAGATGACAGAAACTCCAAATCCCCATAAAAGACTGCCAGGCACAGAACTCAACTCTTAAGTCACCTCCTTCTGCAGCAACCCCTGTCTTTGCCCCGAGAGCTACCAAGGAACTTAAAGCCTGTGCACACAGACCAGACCTGCGCTGTGAGCACACCCTTCAGGCCTGCAGTGTGTGCAGGAACAACAACTCCACGTGGTCCAGGAGGTGCTGCAAAAGACAGCGACACAGCAAGCCGCTCCTAGGATGCAGCAACTACAGACAAGTGTGTCCCGACAATCCCCGGGGGCGCCCAAGGGGAAAAGAGGCACTGAGCAGCCAGGGGCGCGGAATAGGGCTCCCAGCTCCCACGGCTGCCTTGGGCAGCACGGGAAACGTCCACTACACGCTCGTCCTTCCCTAGGGGCCCCCTGTCTAGGACGGAAGCGCACTGCAGACCAGGGCCGCGCTGGGCCTTGCCCTTCCCCGGCCACCGCCCCCGGGCAGCCGCCGCTGCCCTGACTGCCTCCCGCCAAGCCCGCCCGCCCGTCCCTCACCTTATCTTGTAACTGGGCAGGGTGTGCTTGCGCTTGATGATCTTCTTGAGCTGGTTGACGATGATGGAGGTGAGCTGGGGCATGGGCCGCCCCTCGAACTGGGAGCGCACCTCGAAGTCAATCAGCGGGTCCTCCACGAAGGAGAAGAACCAGTGGGTGAAGGGCACGCGGGTAAGGACGAAGCGCAGCCGGCCCACCACCCGCGACAGCTTGACGAACAGGTAGGCGGACTTGCCGAACACCAGGTCCACGTCGATGGCCAGGTGGAAGCCGCCGTCGTACTCCACCTCCGCCTCGAAGGCCAGCTCCTCGGGGCAGGTGGCGGGCAGCGCGTCCCCGTCGGGGCCGTCGGGCTCGCCGGTGCCCGAGGCCACCACGGGCCGCACCAGGCGGATGGTCTTGATGAAGGGCACCGTGTCGCCCAGGAACACGTCGCGCAGGCTCAGCCCCTCCAGCAGGCGGCCGGCCGTCTTGGTCTGCAGCAGCTCCTCAAACTCCACCTTGATCTTCTTGGTGACCCAGCGGCGGGCGAGCGCCGTGTCCCGCAGCTCCCGGAACAGGAACAGGATGGTGGCATTGAGGAAGTAGCAGGTCTCCCGCGTCGGCGGGGCCGGGCTGTCGGGGGTCGGAGTCGGAGTGGAGCCGGCCTCGGACGACCCGGCCGCGGGCTCCTCCGAGCCGCCGCCATAGAGGTACTCCCTAAGGGGCAGGCCCGGCACCGGCTTGAGATAGCGGAAGCCGTCGCCCGCGCGGGCCGCCTCGTCCGCCCGCGGCTCGGGTTGTCTGCGGTAGAGCAGCAGGAACTGTGCGAGCAGCGTGAGGAACGAGCCCAGCACGGCCGACGCCAGGATCATGAGCAGCAGCCCCATCCCGCCGCCTCCGCCGCCCGCCGGCCTGCTCCCGCGCTCTCCGCGCCGCCCTCCTCACGCCGTCGCCCCCGTCGCCTCCATCTTGCGGACATCGGTCGGGAAGGAGCGGCTCCCGGGGCCCGTCCCGAGCGTCGTCCGCAGTCCGGCGCCGCTACCGTGCGGCGCCCTAGCCCGCCGCGGCCCCGCGCCTCCACAGACGCTCCCCCCGGGGGCGGCCCGAGCGCCGGCGACCGGCGGCGGCGGGCGAGGGCGGGAACGGCGCCCTCCCCGCAGGGACGGCGCTCATTGGGCGAGCGGCGCGTGACGTCAGAGCGGGCGCGCTCCCGCCGGCGGGCGTCCGGGCGCTCGCGGACGCGGACGCGGGTCCGTCTCCGGCCTCTCGGCGCGCTTCCAGCGCCGCGCCCCCCACACCCGCAGCCCGCCGCGCCTCCGTCCTCCCGAGGCCGCGGGAGATGACGGGGGATCACCCGGAGGAGTCGGGAGCCGGGCGAACGGGGACTGGCGCGGCCGTCCGTTATTCCGCACTCATCCCCCGCGCTGGCCATGGGCCCTGCCCGGGTACCGCTGCGGCGACCGTCCGTCCCTTCACCCCGCAGTGTGTCGCTGCCTCCCCTGCAGGGCATCGCGGCAGACAGCCCGAGCTCGAACGGTTGGGACGCTGCCCAAGCCGGCCAGAGGACTGACTGCATCAGACACCGCTGTCGCTATAGCCCGCACGGGCCAGCGGCTCTGCGTCCGCAGAAGGTGGGCCCCGAGAAGGGACCGAGGAGAACCGCGGGAAGAAGGGTACTAACTTTCCCACCTCAGGGCATATTCGAGTTTAAATGAGAGGGAGTTTCTTAAGAGGTCTGAGAGGGGTAGGTGGGCCGAAATGAATTCGCCAGCAGATTGGAAGATGTCTTAGGGACTCCCTTCAAACTGTTGTGCACGCCCCCCTCCTTCCTCGCGTTAACACTGAGGCGGTTGACTACATTGACACAGTCTAAAGAAGTTGTTGGGGTCACATCGCAGAGCCCTGAGTCCTTGGTTTCCCATTCGTACAATAACATTGAGAATGCAGCTGGTCAGGTCCATGGCACCCCAGAAAGGAGAATTAGAGATGCAGAGACAGGAAAGAGGGAGATTTTGCACAGGGTAGCACCAGGACCAAACCAGTAGAGCTGGAAATCTTTGTGTTCCCTTGCAACAATGTTTTTCGGGTGCTTTCTGACTACTCAGTTATTACATCATAGCTTACATCCTTCCACGTGGACACAGCCTTTTCTAGTGAGGTCAGACTTTTCCAGTACTTGAAGTCTCGAGGATTCGGGTTGGCTCTGAGACATCAGTGCAGGTATTCTTTCTGGCCCTTGAACGTTTTGGTCCAAAGATTGTCTTGACTGGGTGATTCTGGAATTAAACCAGACTTCTGACCCAACTGGGCCAGGTATAGAGCTTTGGAATCAATTTGATCTCATGTTTCTTATCCCGGACCAGGTCTGAGACCAGAATGATGTTTGAAATGGAAAGACAGATGTTTGCTGAGCAACCTAGCTGACATTTCTAGAAGCTTCAGACAACGTCCACGTTCATGGTCACCCTCTGCTTCTGCTTCTGCTTCTTAGATATATTAGTCCAACCCCAGTGAGAGCTATAAGCCCTTTCTCAGTTTTCACCAGAAATCTTACACCACTGTACCAAACATTACACTAGGGGGTAGAGTGGGGAGTTCTCCCCATTAGTGAGGTATTAAAACTTCCAACAGGGAGGCTAGACAGATGGCTCTATCAGCAGAGTGCTGAGTTTAGATCCCCAGCATCCACTGAAAAGGCTGTGTCTAGCAGCACAGTCCTGTAATCCCAGCACTCCAGGAAGGAGACAGGAAGTTTCTGGGACTTGCTGAGTCCTGAACTCCAGGTTCAGCAAGAGACTAATTCAACTACTAAACTGGAGTGTGGTTGAGAAAGATACCCAATGTCTGTCCTCTACATGCACATGCACACGTGTGCATGAACACATCGAATGTACACATGTTGGGGGAGGCTGCTTGTTCATTTCCCAGCTACCCAGACTCCTGAAATAATCACTCAGAAACTACATTATTTAAATCAGTGCTTGGCCAATCACTTAAGGGTATTGCTAGCTAGCTCTTACGTCTAGTATTAACCCGTTTCCATTATTTTATATTTTACCATGAGGTTCATGGCCTACCGGCAAGGTTCCAACTAAAAGCTTGCATCTTTCCCCTCTGGAGGCTATGTGGCATCTCTTTCACTCACTCTGCCTACTCTCTCTCTCTCTCTCTCTCTCTCTCTCTCTATATATATATATATATATATATATATATATATATATATATACACACACACACACACACATATATATATTTGCCGAAAGCAATTCTTTATTCATTAACCATTAAAAGCAACCCATATACATAAGGGGTTCCCACACCATTTTCCATTTTCTGTTTAAATAAAAAGGTTTTTAACTTTAATACAGAAAAATTACATATAACAAAACAGGTATCAAGCAAGATTTACAGCTACAATATTTATATCTACTTTATCTTTTATCATAACTAAGGAAAACTATAACTATTCTTCAACTCTATCAAAGACCCCAGAAGAGTATAATATTACCTAAGTAAAATTCCACAACTCTAGAAATGACAGAGATATCTTGCTGCCTGGACAGTTACCCAAAGTTTTTCTGTACCGTTGGGGCATCCATCTTCAGCCTACAGGACTAGTATTCAGTGGACTTTTCCACAAAGCAGGAAATATTAAAGACAATTCCACCTATTTGTCAGTCACTTTTTTCTGTGTACTGCAGAATGTCTTGCAGACTCATGAAGCAGTAACCCCAAAGGACCATCTCACCTTTAGGCAAGTTCAGCCGTAATTTTTCTGTGAGTCCTGCAAGACCAGTCAAGCAGCCCAGGCAAGAGCAGTTTCTCGCCCAAATGGCTAACCAGCTCCTAAGAAGTCTCTTCGATGCACATCATCATCTTGAAGTAGATTGGTGCTGCCAGGAGCAGGTGTGTCTCATGCAATGAAAAGTCCTAAGTTATTAAAACATTTTAAATGCCATATTCTGTAGTCTTTGAAAGAGCTGAAGAATACTTATCTAATTGAAATATATCTCTATATATATATATCTAGAAAACCTAACTAACATGACTAAAAGTTTGACTATTATAGATGACTATCTATTAACCTATATTTTGTAAAAGGAACGGCAGGCCGCTTCCTGCCACCCGCCCAGCTAGCTGTACCCCCGAAATAACAACACACAAATTGTATTCTTTTAAACACTGCTTGGCCCATTAGTTCCAGCCTCTTATTGGCTAACTCTCGCATCTTGATTAACCCATTTCTACTAATGTGTGTAGCACTACAAGGTGGTGTCTTACCAGGAAGAATCTTAACCTGTGTCCATCTTGGAGAGGAGAGCTATAGCATCTGCCTGACTCTGTTTTCTTTTCCCCACAATTCTGTTCTGTTTTCCCCACCTACCTATGTTCTGACCTATCAGGCCAAGCAGTCTCTTTATTAATTAACCAATGAAAGCAACAGAAATACAGAAGACCCACTTACATCAATATTTATTAATTATTCATTACATTTTTAAATGAACTGTGCAATCACAATACCTTAATCAAGAGCAGAAATATACATCTAACAAGATCAACCTTAAATTTGTATCAATAGTCCGAGATCCAAACCAATGTAAAGTATTCATCTCTATAACACACACACATGCATAGAACCAGAGCCAAACAACTCTCTTGATCTATCGTGGCTCTGGAATGATCCTACGCCCAGTACTCTCCCCTTGCTAGCAAGGTTGGTGAGCCCCACGGAAATGTCTTCAATCTCACTACATCTCCACATCTTCCTTAATCCCTAGGATACCTCCTGGAACCCAGTGTCTTCTCAGTCTGTTGGTTATTCAATTCTCCAGTAACTCTTATCCTCAAAGGGCACACTCCGGTCTACTACAGAGATCAGGAAACCTTGAGGAAAGAGGAGGGGAAAAATCAGGAAGAAGAAAAAATGGCGAACATTAAACACTAGTAACAACAATACAGATGTGATGGTTTGAATCTGAAATGACTGCCATAGGATCATGTCTTGAATACTGGATCACCAGGTTTGTGGACTATTGTTCTGAAGGAGTGTTTACGAGATTGGCTTGACTTAACGGAAATAGGTCTCTGGACTAGGACCCTGATTTCTGTCTGGTGTCTGTGCTTCCTGCCAGTGGCCGCTGTCACTCACTCCTGGTCACTTTGCATCCTCAGCCATGCCCTCTCCACCGTGATGGATGGTGACCCTCTGAAACAGTGACAAAAGTCTTTGCTGTCAGGAGTTTTGCCAGAGTGGCCATAGAAATAGATATGCAATGCATCGATGTGTCAGCCACAATGTTCAATGCTTTATTGCTTTAAAATATGTATCTTTAAGTTTATAAATAAACATGATTTTATAACCATGTGTATTTGATATTTAGTTGGTAGTGCTCTTATAATTTGGGTGTGGTATACCCTTTATCTTATGAAATATTTCTGTGTTAATAGAAGCTTGGTGCTTTTGAATGCAATTCTTAGGAGATTATAAATCCACCAGCCCTCATCTTCATAATAATGCTGGTTTATAATTGGTCAGAAGTCTGAGGATCACTGTCCTTGACTCTGGGAATCTGAGATTCTGAGTGGATGTGAAGGAGATGCACTAATGACCCACTGATGTGCCTCAGATGACATCATTGAAGTTAAGGTGCCCAGTGTTGGCACAGAATTTGTCGGAGGAGACAACCAATGTGTGATTTGACTTAAAGTCCACTCCATGAAAAGGAATCCTTACTCAAGAGCCAAGAACCAGAGACTAGATAGCCTAGAGACCTAGGGTAAATCCAAACCCTACTGGTCTTTTTCTTTTTAAAAACATATCAATTAAAATGTTTGCTGATGATATTCTGTTACACTCATAGGCCAGTGCCTTTTTCAGTCATCATCATAGCAGCCTCCTCTGGCAGCAGATGAGGTCAGATTCAGAGACTCACAACCAGACATTACATGGGGAGAGAGTTTAAGTAGGGTGACTCCATCAAATAACCTCAGAGCTCAGGGAATCCGAGCCAGAGGTGAGGCAGGACACCAGGAGAACAAGGCCCTCTGAATCAACTAAGCAAAGTGCATTTGAGCTCACAGAGACTGAAGCAGCAAGCACAGGGCCTGCACAGGTCAGCACCAGGTCCTCTGCATATATAATAAAGCATTTAGCTTAGCATTTGTACGGGACTCCTTAGGGTGACAATGAGCGCATCTCTGACTTCTGTGCCTGCTCTAGAGGCTCTTTCTCTTACATTGGGTGACTGTGTCCAACTTCAATATGATTCTTTTTGCTTTATTCTGTATTTTATTTTATTTTATTTTTATTTTTTCAAAGTTTATTAATTTATAAAAGTTTCCATTTCCACCTCTCCTCCCAACACCCTCCCACTCCCCCCACTCCCTCTCCTCTTCCCTCTCCATTCCCAAGAACAGTCAGGGTTTCCTGCCTTGTGGGAAGTTCAAGTTCCTCCCCCTCCCTCCAGGTCCAGGAAGGTGAGCATCCAAACAGACTGGATCCCCAAAATCCAGTATATGCAGAGGAAACAAGTCCCAGTGTCATTGTCAATGGCTTTTCAGAAAGACCGACCCCGTGCCAGCCACATTCAGAGAATTCGGTCACATTCAGAGAATCTGGTTGGATCACGTGCTCGTTCAGTCCCAGTCCAACTGGCCTTGGTGAACTCTCATTAGATCAGTCCCCTTGTATCAGTGGGTGAACGCACCCCTCGCGGTCCTGATTTCCTTTTTCATGTTCTTCCTCCTTCTGCTCCTCATTTGGACCTTGGGGGGCTCAGTCCGGTGCTCCAATGTGGGTCTCCATCTGTATCGCCATCCATCCTCGGATGAAGGTTCCCTCTGGTCTTGCCTTCTTTGCTCACGTTCTCTTTCCTTCTGCTTCTCGTTTGGACCTAGGGAGTTAAGTCCAGTGTTCCAATGTGGGTCTCTGTCTCTATCTCCAACCATCACCAGATGAAGGTTCTATGGTGATATGCAAAATATTCATCAGTATGGTTATGGGCCAAGGCCGGTTCAGGCACCCTCTCCTCTGTCCAGAGAACAATCTGGGGATCTCTCCTTGGACCTGGGATCCCCTTTATAATCAAGTCTCTTGTAAACCCTAAAATGACTCCCTTAGTTGAGATATATACTTCCCTGATCCCATATCCATCCTTCCTCCCTCCCCCCCATCCCAATACCCCGAGCTTTCCCCATTCCTCCCCTACTCCCTTTTCTCTAACCCTCTCCCCTTCCAACAACCCCCCACCCCCCCATGTACCCGAGGTTACCTGGCACTCTTGTCTATTTCCAATCTCCAGAAGGATAACTACATGATTTTCTTCAGGTTCACCTTCTTATTTAGCTTCTCTAGGATCACGAATAATAGGCTCAAAGACCTTTAATTATGGCTAGAATCCACTTATGAGTGAATACATACCATATTCCTCTTTTTGGGTCTGGCTTACCTCACTTAGTAAAGCGTTTTCTATGTCCATCCATTTGCATGCAAAATTCAAGATGTCATTGTTTTAAACCGCTGAGTAAAACTCTAATGTATATATGTTCCACACCTTTTTTAACCATTCTTCTATTGAGGGGCACCTAGGTTGTTTCCAGGTTCTGGCTATTACAAATAGTGCTGCTATGAACATAGTTGAACAAATGCTTTTGTAGTATGATAGGGCATCTCTTGGGTATATTCCCAAGAGTGGAATTGCTGGGTCTTGAGGGAGGTTGACTCCCAGTTTCCTGAGAAACCACCACACTGATTTCCACAGTGGCTGCACAAGTTTTCATTCCCACCAACAATGGATGAGAGTTCCCCTCTCTCCACATCCACTCCAGCATAGGCTATCATTGGTGTTTTTGACTTTAGCTAATCTGACCGGTGTAAAATAGTATCTCATAGTTGTTTTGATTTGCATTTCCCTAATCGCTAAGGATGTTGAGCATGACCTTAAGTGTCTTTTGGCCATTCGAAGTTCTTCTGTTGAGAATTCTCTGTTCAGATCAGCACCCCATTTTTTAATTGGGTTAATTAGAGTTTTAGTGTCTAGTTTCTTGAGTTGTTTGTATATTTTGGAGATCAGGCCTTTATCTGATGAGGGGCTGGTGAAGATCTTCTCCCAGTCAGAAGGTAGCCTTTTTGTCTTACTGACGGTGTCCTTTGCTTTACAGAAGCTTCTCAGTTTCAGGAGGTCCCATTTATTCATTGATTCTCTTATTGTCTGTGCTACTGGGGTTCTACCTAGGAAGTGGTCTCCTGTGCCTATGTCTTGTAGACTATTTCCCACTTTCTCTTCTATCTGGTTCAAAGTGGCCAGATTAATGTTGAGGTCTTTAATCCATTTGTACTTGAATTTTGTGCATGGTGATAGATATGGATCTACTTTCATTCTTCTACAGGTTGACATCCAGTTATGCCAGCACCATTTGTTAAAGATGCTTTCCTTCTTCCATTGTATACCTTTAGCTCCCTTGTCGAAAATCAGGTGTTCATAGGTTTGTGGGTTAATATCCAGGTCTTCTATTCGATTCCATAGGTCGACTTCTCTGTTGTTATGCCAATACCAAGCTGTTTTCAATATGGTCGCTCTGTAATCGAGTTTGAAGTCAGGGATGGTAATGCCTCCAGAAGTTCCTTTATTGTATAAGATTGTTTTGGCTATCCTGGGTTTTTTGTTTTGCCATATAAACTTGATTATTGTTCTCTCAAGGTCTGTGAAGAAGTTTGATGGGATTTTGATGGGGATTGCATTGAATCTATAGATTGCTTTTGGTAGAATTGCCATTTTTACTATGTTGATTCTCCCAATCCAAGAGCAGGGGAGGTCTTTCCATTTTCTGGTATCCTCCTCAATTTCTTTCTTCAAAGACTTAAAGTTCTTGTCAAATAGGTCTTTCACTTCCTTGGTTAGAGTTACCCCAAGATATTTTATGTTGTTTGTGGCTATCGTGAAAGGTGATGTTTCTCTGATTTCCCTCTCTGCTTCTTTATCCTTTGTGTATAGGACAACCGATTTTTTGGAGTTGATCTTGTATCCTGCCACATTACTAAAGGTGTTTATCAGCTGTAGGAGTTCTTTGGTAGAGTTTTTGGGATCGCTCACGTATACTATCATATCGTCTGCAAATAACGAGAGTTTAACTTCTTCCTTTTCAATTCGAATCCCCTTGATCCCTTTATGTTGTCGTATTGCTATTGCTAGAACTTCAAGCACTATATTGAAGAGGTATGGGGAGAGTGGACAGCCTTGTCGTGTTCCTGATTTTAGTGGAATGGCTTTGAGTTTCTCTCCATTCAATTTGATGTTAGCTGTCGGCTTGCTGTAAATAGCTTTTATTATATTTAGGTATGATCCTTGCATCTCCAATCTCTTTAACACCTTTATCATAAAAAAGTGTTGAATTTTGTCAAATGCTTTTTCAGCATCTAATGAAATGATCATATGGTTTTTTTCTTTCAGTTTATTTATATGATGGGTTACATTGATAGATTTGTGTATGTTGAACCAGCCCTGCATCTCTGGGATGAAGCCTACTTGATCATAATGGATAATTTTCCTAATGTGTTCTTGGATTCAGTTTGCCAGGATTTTGTTGAGAATTTTTGCGTCGATGTTCATGAGTGAGATTGGCCTGTAATTCTCTTTCTTGGTTGTGTCTTTATGTGGTTTTGGTATCAGGGTAACTGTAGCTTCATAAAAAGAGTTTGGCAATGACTCTTCTGTTTCTATATTGTGAAATACCTTAAGGAGTATAGGTATCAGTTCTTGGAAGTTCTGGTAGAATTCTGCATTGAAACCATCTGGTCCTGGGCTTTTTTTGGTCAGGAGGATTTTGATAACAGCTTCTAATTCTTCGCGACTAACAGGTCTATTTATTTATTTTTTTTTTGAAAGTAATTTTATTAAATTATAAAAAGTTTCCATTTACGCCCCTCCTCCCAACGCCCTCCCACTCCCCCCTCCCTCTCCTCCTCCCTCTTTGTCCCCAAGGGCAGTCAGGGTCTCCTGCCCTGTGGGAAGTCCAAGTTCCTCCCCCCTCCCTCCAGGTCCAGGAAGGTGAGCATCCAAACAGACTGGATCCCAAAAATCCAGTATATGCAGAAGAAACCAGTCCCAGTGTCATTGTCAATGGCTTCTCAGAAAGACTGCAGGCCAGCCACATTCAGAAAATCCGGCCACATTCAGAGAATCTGGTTGGATCACATGCTCGTTCAGTCACGGTCCATCTGGCCTTGGTAAACTCTCATTAGATCCGACCCCTTGTATCAGTGGGTGATAGTATCCCTCGCAGTCCTTCGTCATTTTCTTCCTCCTTCTGCTCCTCATTTGGATCTTGGGGGGCTCAGTTCGGTGCTCCAACGCGGGCCTCCATCTGTATCGCCCTCCAACGCCAGATGAAGGATCTATGGTGATAAGCAAAATATTCATCAGTATGGTCACGGGCCAAGGCCGGTTCAGGCACCCCCTCCTCTGTCCAGAGAACACTCTGGGGATCTCTCCTTGGACCTGGGATCCCATATATAATCAAGTTTTAACAGGTCTATTTAGATTGTTCACCTGGTCTTGATTTAACTTTGGTAATTGGTATTTATCTAAAAACCAATCCATTTCTTGTACATTTTCCAACTTTGTGGCATATAAACTTTCGTAGTAAGATCTGATGATTCTCTGAATTTCCTCTGTGTCTGTTGTTATGTCCCCCTTTTCATTTCTGATCTTATTAATTTGAGTGTTCTCTCTCTGCCGTTTGATTATTTGGCTAGGGGTTTGTCAATCTTGTTGATTTTCTCCAAGAATCAACTTTTTGTTTCGTTGATTTTTTGGATTGTTTTCTGTGTTTCTATTTTGTTGATTTCAACCCTCAGTTTGATTATTTCCAGTCTTCTACTCCTCCTGGGTGAGTCTGCTTCTTTTTTTTCCAGAGCTTTCAGGTGTGCTGTTAAGTCTCCGATGTGTGCTTTCTCTGTTTTCTTTAAATGGGCACTTAGTGCTATGAACTTTCCTCTTAGTACTGCTTTCATTGTGTCCCATAGGTTTGAGTATGTTGTGTCTTTATTTTCATTAAATTCAAGGAAGAGTTTAATTTCTTTCTTTATTTCTTCCTTGACCCAGGGATGATTCAGTAGTTGACTGTTCAACTTCCATGCGTTTGTTGGCTTTCTGGTGTTCGAATTGTTGTTGAATTCTAATTTTATTCCATGGTGATCCAACAAGACACACGTGGTTACTAATATTTTTTTGTATCTGTGGAAGTTTGCTTTGTTACCGAGTATGTGGTCAATTTTCGAGAAGGTTCCATGAGCTGCAGAGAAGAAAGTATATTCTTTCCTATTTGGGTGGAATGTTCTATAGATATCTGTTAAGTCCATTTGATTCATTACCTCTAGTAATTCTCTTATTTCTCTGTTGAGTTTCTGTCTGATTGACCTGTCCATTGGTGAGAGAGGTGTGTTGAAGTCTCCTACTATTAGTGTGTGTCGTTTGATGACTGCCTTGAGTTCTAAAAGTTTTTCTTTTACATAAGTGGGTGCTTTTATATTAGGGGCATAGATATTCAGGATTGAGACTTCCTCCTGATGAATTGTTCCTGTTATGAGTATGAAATGTCCATCTCCATCTCTTCTGATTGATTTTAGTTTAAAGTCAATTTTGTTAGATATTAGAATGGCCACACCGGCTTGTTTCTTAGGTCCGTTTGCTTGGAAAACCTTTTCCCAGCCCTTTACTCTGAGTAGATGTCTATCTTTGTGGTTGAGGTGTGTTTCTTGTAAACAGCAGAATGTTGGATTCTGTTTTCGTATCCATTCTCTTAGTCTGTGCCTTTTTATAGGTGAGTTGAGTCCATTAATATTAAGTGATATTAATGACCAGTGGTTGTTGATTCCGGTTATTATTTCTTTGTGTGTGTGTGTAGTAGAGTTTGTGTGTTTCTCTTCTTTGAGTTGTGATTGTGAAGGGTCGCTAGATGTCTGGGTTGTTGTAGGCAGTGTTGACAATGTTGGATTCCTTGGGTTGTGATTTTCCTTCTATTACTTTCTGTAAGGCTGGATTTGTGGCTACGAATTGTTTAAATTTATTTTTATCCTGGAATATTTTGTTTTCTCCGTTGATAGTGAACGATAGCTTAGCTGGGTATAGTAGTCTGGGTTTGCATCCATGGTCTCTTAGTTTCTGCAGTACCTCTATCCAGGACTTTCTGGCTTTCATGGTTTCCATAGAGAAGTCTGGTGTGAGCCTGATAGGTTTACCTTTATAAGTTACTTGACCTTTTTCCTTAGCAGCTCTTAATATTCTTTCTTTAATCTGTATGTTTCGTGTTTTGATTATTATATGGCGAGGGGATTTTTTTTTGATCCATTCTATTTGGTATTCTGTATGCTTCTTGAACCTTCATAGGAATATCGTTCTTTAGGTTGGGAAAGTTTTATTCTATAATTTTGTTGAATATATTTTCTGGGCCTTTAATCTGGAATTCTTTTCCTTCTTCAATCCCTATTATTCTTAGATTTGGTTTTTTTTATTGTGTCCCACATTTCTTGAATGTTTTGTGATGAGAATTTGTTGGATTTGCCGTTTTCTTTGATCAGAGCGCTTATTTTCTCTATGGTATCTTCAGAATCAGAGATTCGTTCTTCTATCTCTTGTATTCTATTGGTTATGCTTGATTCTGTAGTCTCCGTTCATTTACCTAGGTTTTCCATATCCAGTCGGTTCTCGGTTTGTGTTTTCTTCATTGCCTCCATTTCAGTTTTCAATTTTTGAACTGTTTCCTTTACCTGTTTGATTGTTTTTTCTTGGTTTCCCAGGGTATCATTCACAGCTTTACTCATTTCTTCAAACTTTTTGTTATACTTCTCATCCATTTCTTTACTCATTTCTTCAAACTTTTTGTTATTCTTCTCCTCCAGTTCTTTAAGGGAGTTATTCATATCCTGTTTAAGGGACTCTATTGCTTTCATAATGGCACTTTTTTCCACTTCTTCTGGATTAAAGTGATCAAGTCTTTCTATTGTAGGGTCGTTGGGATCTGGTGTTTTCATGTTGTTTTTCAGATTGTTGGAGGAGGTCTTGCCTTGGCGTCTGCCCATCTCTTCCTTCAAATGCTCTCTATTGGATCTTCTGTTACTGGGTCAGGTTCCCTTGTTGGGCAGGGACTTCACTGACAGAAGGCCTACCTGTCCTTAGGCAGGCTTTTAAAATACAGGAATTGCCTCATGCAGGGATGTGCCTACAGCCCTCACAAGGCAGCTGAGCTGGGGAAATGTTATGGCCCCAGTGGGAAGGGAGAAATACAGGAAGGTGAACCTGGATGGAAGCTGGGATGGCTGGCGGGAGAGCTTAGCAGGGTGGAGCCAGCACTGCAGGGTGACCTGGGAGTCTAGGGGGTCGGGGAGAGTCTGAACTCTTCCTCACCGGGCTCCTGCCACGGGCCAGAAGCAAACTCACCCCTCTGATGGCTGTCTGCTAGAAGTCAATGCCCCTTGCTGGTCAGGAATGTCGCTGAGCTGACACAGTCCTCAGGCAGGCTTTTAAAACACAGGCTATTCTGTATTTTATTTTGTCTTGTTTGATTGTTATCTCATAGGAGCCTGTTCTTTTCTAATGGGAGACAGAAAGGGAGTGGATCCAGAGAGGAGGTGAAGTGGAGAGGAGCTGGGAGGAGTAGAGGGAGAAGAAACTGTAATCAAGATACAGAATATGAAAAAATCTATTTTCAATAAAAGAAAAAATCAAGGAAGGAAGCTGTCCCAGCAGCTTTCCTGGGAACTATCTGTTTTGAGGTAAAGACCATTAAAAGACACAGCCTCATCAACAGAGAGAGAGGCAGGGCTTTCTAATGTCACAGTACTCTGGATCCTTTATGTTGAACTCCAAATAGGGGAGACTCAAAGCCTATGAATTCTGGCAGCGCAGAGGTGGGTGGGGGAGGATTGGAACCATATGAAGGTCAATTTAATGAAAATTATGTAAAATAATGCAAATCTTGTCAACTAGATGGATTGAGAAACACCTAGAGAGTGCCTGAAGTGTGCCTCTAAGAATGTCTGTGAGGACATTTCCAGAAATGGTTTGGGTTCTGAGGACTCTGGATTCATCCCTTTATGGATTTATAAGATGGTGACATTATTGGAAGGTAGTAAAAAGCGGGAGGTAAGACCTTGTTGGAGGAAGTGGGTCAGAAGATAGGTTCCGGCCTTTTCCTAAATTATTCTTCTGTCTAGTTGGTAGTGGAGCATGCCTTTAATCCCAGGCAGAAGCAAGTGGATCTCTGAGTTCAAAGCCAACCTGGTCTACAGAGTTCCAGGACAGCCAGAGCTATACAGCCAGAAACCTTGTTTTGAACATCCCCCCAAATCTTCTGATTCCTGTTTGTTGGGATATGAGCTTGCCGAGCCCTCCCTGACATGATGGATCGATACCTCTGAAGCCATAAGCTAAAATTAATCCTCCTTTTAAATTTTTTTTATCTGGTATTTGTCACAAACTTAGAAAAGCAATACAATAGCAAAATTGAGGGCAAAGCAGAGAGAAGTTTAGAATAGCTGCTAAGAAATGATACACCGAATCATTTTGTGAACTGTGAAGATAAAAAAAAATCCAACAGTAATTTTTTGAGGATTCAACATTTACCTGTAAGGAATGAGCAGAGCAGAGTCCCTGCTCTCAGGGATGCAGGCCCAGGCAGACGCAGACACCCACATAACTAACGCTAAGACAGCCGCTGCTCAGCAGAGGCCACTGGAGAGACTGTGGGATCAGAGGCTTCTAGTCCAGGGGCAGAGAACAGAAACTGCCTAGGGCTGATTCCACTGCTGCTAATTCATGGTAACAGTGCTGGAAGATCTCCAGGACTCAGCTGAGGGATGTTCCTTTGGGTCTTGCACAGAACCCTCACTGGGAAGGATTGTTTCTCACATCCTTCACCCTCACCTTGTTCTCTTGTCGAGATGTCTGCTCTTTGTCCCTGTCCCCGCTCTGGACTCAGGCAAGGAACTGAGAAAGCATCAGCTCTGGATCCAAATCTAGAGAGTCCTCTACCTGGTGCTGCCAGCATGCACCTCTAGCCCAATCTTAAATGTTGGGAGAGAATCCGTAATTGATCACGCTGAATCAATCTTTTGTGCCCCTGGGCTTGCCAATGCAGAGAGAGGCACTTTCTCCCAAGAGGGATTAAGAAAATGATGGTTTGTCCAGTGTAGTGGTAGACACCTTTAATACTAGCACTCACGGGGCAGAAGCAGGTGGATCTCTGTGAGTTAGAGGCAAGCCTCTAATACAGATCCAGTTCCAGGATAGCTAGGCTCTGTTACACAGAGAAACCCTATCTCGAAAAATCAAAAAGAAAAGAAAAGGAAAAGGAAGAACATGTTGGGTCATTCTAGTTTAATAGGAACCAAGACAAGAAACGGATTCTCTCTGGGGAATATGGGAGGCTTTGGAGCAAATAGAATTCCCTTTGGTGGTTGCTTGGAGGAGTTACCAGAATAAAAAATAAAACCTCCCCCGCTGAAAATCCTATGTAGTCCAAGGAAACTGGGACAGGATGCCGGGGAGAAGGTGGAATGAGTAAGTGTTAGGGCTGACCAGTGTGAAAGAAGACAAAGGCAGGTAGGGACGGGATGTGAGCTGAGTTAGGGAGGGGTGGAAATGCAGGGAGGGGTCCAGTTCTACTTTGCTAACTTTGTAGTGCTGAAAGGTTTGTTGTTGTTGTTTAAGCAAGAATATAACAGCACATTTCCTTCCATCCCCCACTGACAAAATGTCAAACATCATTCCGGCCTCCGCTCTCTGCTTCTGTGCACTAATGGTCCTTACACACATGAGAGCCCTCATCATCCCCCCCACACACACACTTTCTCCATTATCGTAGTCAGCATCTCTTCCATTTCCCACAAAGTGCCCATCCTCAGATCTTGACCAGTCTCTCGCTTCTCACCTCTCTTGTTCCCCAAGATGCTCAAGGGAGGACAAAGCCTTCCATTTCAGGGAAGAAAAAGGTCTGTGGGGTAACCTGGCCCTAGGTCTTTTTTTCCCTGACAACTACTCACTGACAGAATCCTCTCTTCTGTGGCCACAATAATCACCGCAAAAAAAAAAATATAGAGAAGTTCAGTGGATAGAGTGCTTCCCTGGGGCTCACTGGGCAGGTAACCTAGACTACTTGGTCCACTTCAGGACTGTAAAAGAGCTTATCTCAAAAAACAAGGTCGGTAGAGGGCCAGTGATGGAGATGGCTCAGTAGGTGGCCCTGAGTTCAGCCTCCTGAACTCACGTGGTGGAAGGAGAGAACTGACCCCTAGACGTTCTCTGACTTCTACAGTCCCAGCGTGGTACCTATGCCCCTCCCCAGCACAAAAGCAGAGGGCTCCTGAGGAACAACCCCTGAGGTGACCTCTGACCTTTACCTGTGTGCACACATATCTGTACCTGCACATACAAGAACATGCCCATATACTTTACCCACCCAGCCACCCACCCCAGAATACAGCAGACAAAATAAAGCAAAACTATGCTCATGCAGTGGAACCCGCTCCTGCAGGCCCAGCTCCTCTCCATCCACAAATTCATCACTTCCTGCATGCTTAGAAAATGCAACAAAATCCCCACAAGCATCCTACCTTCAGCTCCCCACCTTCCTCCTTAGTCTCTCTTATCTAGAATTAAACCTTTTAAAAAGACCAGCCAGTTCACTCTGATTGCAGCTGTCCTTCGTCCCTTCATCCACAGAGGTCCTACTTCTGTCTGAACGGCACCCCCATATGCTGCCAGTTTTAAATTGACAAAACCCACAATCACCAGCCTGAGGAGAGTCTCCATGAATGATTATCTACATGAGATTGGCCCGTGGGCATGCTGTGGGGGTGGAAAAGAGGTGTCCTTGATTATTATTGTGTGAAGTTTAAGCCCTGGTTTGGGACCCTGGGCTATGTAACTGTCTAGCTTGGGTTAGCTGAGCAGCAGCAAGCTAGTAAGCAAGTCCGTTCACTCTCTTGGCTCTTGACTGTGGATGCAATGGGACCATATCCTGCCCTGCCTTGATTTCCTCAAAATGATGAACTGTGACTTGGAATTTTAAGCCAACTCCACCCTTCCTCCCCTGAAATATTTTTTGTCAGGGTGATTTTTCACAGCAACAGAAATGAAAATAGGACACCCCACCTCCAGGAACCCGTTCTTGGCAACGCCTTTGTAGCTCTTTCATCAGAGTTCTGAGGACCCTCTGACAAAATGGATCATGTTCCCCTTTTCATGAATCCTTTCCTTCCCTTGACAAGACTGTGCAGAATGCCAAGTCAGGCTTCAAGCTTATTCCTCGATTTTGGTTATCAACAAGAGAAGCTGCCCCTTTGCAGTTGCTGACCGTTTCTGTGGCTAGAGATAGGAACAGAAAACAGTCTTCCCTGAGGAGAGCCCTGGGTGTGGGCTGCCCACCTTTCCAGTGTGCTCTGGCCAGAGACAATGTCTGGGAGTAAGACCCTCAACAGTAAAATCAAAAAGTTCTGGGCAAACTGGCCAAGTTTGTCACCTTCAATTGGAGATTCTTTTATGGATGGCGATAAAGGTGTTGTGGTTCCCCTCTCCCTGGGAACCACAGGACACTTCAAGGAACAGCGGGGGAACAGGATTGATTGTTTCCTCTTTCTTAGTGGGAATGAAAAACTGCTTCTAATAATACATCTCAAGTCTAGCAATAGCACTAAATTCTTTCTGCTTTGCACTTTAATTATGGCACTAGCCCAGTTCCAAACTTCTTATCTTTCATTTAAGGCTGTGGACTCTCTCATTACTGTTCAGAAACAGAAATTATCCTTGAATTTTGAGACTTTTAGAGTCAACTTGATTGTCCCCTTTCTCAGACACCTCTAATCAAATCCTCTTTAAACAGACAAGGGCTTAACTCGCTTTTGTGTATGTCTTCAACTGCTCTCCAAGCAGGTTCACTTCTGTCCATGCCCTGAAGCTAGGACAGTTTGGGCTGGGCCATTACATCTTGCCCCTAAATTCTTTTTTTTTTAATTAAAAAAATTGTATTTACTTAGAAGCATTCAGAATGTCAACAAAACATCTGTAATTTTTTTTTTGCAATTACAGAGTGGTATTCAGTTAACAGAACAACAATTATCTTCATATAAGCTGCATCAGAGACAACTGAAGATTAAAAAAAATCGAAAACGAAATGGAAAAAAATCTACCATCCCCATATATAACTAATTTGTGCTGTGCACCAACAAGAACCTGCTTTAAATTTGCATGCCAATTTACAACCCCCAGACTGTACCAGGCAAGGTTAGTGGCTATTGAAAATACCACCAGGACAGGGCTATCTAAAGATACATTTGGTAGTGTCTTAACTATACAAAAAAAAAGACACTGTGCTGTTTAAAAACAAATCTTACACAACCTTACATTTTAATTTTCTTTAAAAGGAGTGAGTTGTATCCAGGGGGATTAAATGCTTTATAGGCAAGAAAAAACTGCACTAGAACCAACTTATTCATCATCATCATCTTCTTCATCATCTTCGTCTTCCTCTTCATCCTCTTTGTCCTCCTCCTCATCTTCCTCTTCCTTTTTCTTGCTCTTTTCCGCCTTGACCCCTCCTTTCCGCTGCATCGGGTTTTCCTCCAGCTCTGTAAGCAGCAATGCCCTGTTCGTACTTCTCCTTCAGCTTGGCAGCCTTCTTTCCGTCGGCTGCTTGTCATCTGCAGTGGTGTTCTTACACGTCTCTCCCAGTTTCTTTGCAACATCACCAATGGATAAGCCAGGGTGCTCTCCTTTGATTTTGGGGCGATACTCAGAACAGAAAAAGAAGAAGGCCGAAGGAGGCCTCTTGGGTGCATTAGGGTCCTTGAACTTCTTTTTGGTCTCCCCTTGGGAGGGGATGTAGGTTTTCATGTCTCTTTCATAACGAGCCTTGTCAGCCTTGGCCATGCCTTCAGATTTCCCCTTTTCTGTAGCAGACATGGTCTTCCACCTTTCTGAGCACTTTTTGGAAAACTCTGAGAAGCTGACAGAAGCATCCGGGTGCTGCTGCTTGTGTTCCTCCAAGTTTGCACAAAGAATGCATACAAGGACATTTTGCCTCTCAGCTTCTTAGGATCTCCTTTGCCCATGTTTAGCTGATTTTTGCCCGCGAGGCACAGAGTCGCCCAGTGCCTGCCTGGCTCTCGCTTGCCCCGGCACTGTCTCTATGGAGCTCAATGTACCCCAATGGCTGTGACGCCCCTAAATTCTCACTGACTTCTGTAACTGTCCTGATCACTTCCAACTTTCCTCCCATTCTTTTCTGCTCTGTTGTCAAGCAAAAGTGTTCTTTTCCCTGCTTGAGATGTCTTTCCAAATGAATCTGACTTACAGATTTGGTGGGTCAGGCAGAAGTTGACTGAGGCCACTTTCACACATTAGAAAGCACTTAGTGGCTATTCCTACAAGGAATTGTGGCAGGTTTTCTTTGCAGGAGTTCTTGAGGGATCTTACCTGGGATATTCTTCCTATAAAAGTGTGTACTGGGTTCTTGGATGTTTCTTGTGAAATTGAGCCACACTTGCCTATCCTCTTCCGTGTTTAAGCACTCCTATAGATCCCATTGTCATTGGGATAAGGACACGGTCCTTGGCTGACTTTCAACATCTGGCTTCTACTGTTTGGTCAGGGGCCTTCCAGATGTTTTCTGAAAGGGAAGTAGAAGCTCTTTGGGTTCGTGGTTCACTACATTCCCATGGCAACTCTTCAATCTGGCTCCTCTCAGAATCTTCAAGCTCCAAACCTCAGCTTCAATCTCCGAGCTTAGCCTGAGAGGATCCCCCAACCTGTGTCCAGTGCCCTCTAACTCAACACCCAGAACACCATTTCTGTGCCATATTCTAGTCCAATTCTTCTGTGACTTCTACAGCCCAGCCAAATTCCCCTCAAAAGCACACCCCACGCACTCTCTCCCCTCCCTCATTGCACGGTTGTAGGTTTGTATTGTTTGCTGTCTCCTCGCTAGCTTGTAAGCTCCCTGCCTGTAGTGAAGTCTGCAGAGTGCTAGCTCAGCTTGTGTTTACAGGAAGGAAGGAAGGGAGGAGAGGGAGGGAGCTGAGATGCGGGAAGGAGGACAGGGTGGCATCAGTCCTGTTGCCAGTTGAAAGGACTGGGATGACTAAGTGTTCACGAGCAGCAACAATGGGATGCTTTTCCTGCCTGCCCACAGAGATGAGGAGGGAATGAAGGACGGCACAAGGTGTCCCTAAGCCTTCATTCTGAACCACTTCAGGTCAGGACCTGGGCAGTGTTCTTTGGGGGTGAGAGCAAATCTCTGGTCACACTGTGGGGCAAGAGCAAAGTGTAGGCCTTACCTAGCAACATTTTCCCCCCAACACCATGACCTCACACGTCTCCTCTCATGGGTCTTGGTTCTCCTCTCAGGGGACCGCTGAGGTCATCTTTCCCCAAGGCCGTGACTCAAAGACAGTTTTCCCAGGGTCAGATCCCAGGTCTAGGCCCTGATGGTACCCAGATGCTCAAGGTTCAGTTAATTCATGTCAAGTGGGATAATGACATAGGGCTCTCGGGAGGATTTGGTAACACAAAGACTTTGCTTAACATATGGCCTGGCATGTGTCAGCCGACAAAAGGTTGGTTACTGTCAGTTAAGTGTTTAGGAACAGAGCAGTCGTTGTTTGAGTAAAGCATTTGGCCTCATGTTTAACATTTATAGAGTTAGAGCAGTCTCCTCAGTCTGGCATATTTTATATGCCTGAATGTCTTAGAATTTATACGTCAGCATCTGCGATCATTGGAGCCTTGGCCCTGACTGCACCTGGAGAGCCCTAGAAACCCTGGAACAGCCTTCCCACTCCTGCGACCATCCCTCCCACTGCATCTGTGATTGCTGGAGCCTTGGCCCTGACTTCCCTGGAGAGGTGTCTGTGTTCCCAGCCAGAGGGCCCTGCTGTCTAGGCCCTGGAGGCACATTCTGCTGCCCGGCTCCACCCACCAAAGCCCCAGAGACTACAGAACAGACTCCCAAACCCCCAACCATCCCCACTGCATCTGCAACCACCACTGAAGCCTTAGTCCTAACTGCACCTGGAGAGGAGCCCCCAGAGCCGCACCTGTGACCACCAGAGACACGACCCACCTGCACCTGGAGGAAGAGTGAACACCTAAACCACAGGCCACACCTGCACCAATTGGAGGCAGAGGGACTACTCCCTGAAGCACAGGCCCCACCTACACCTGGAGGAAGAGATGGACCGATAACAGTGTAAGAATACACTCAACAACATAAGGAACAAAAGAAACTAGTAATCCTAACCATAAAGACCTGAACTTCCCAACACAGATAAAGCAGAAGGAAACAATATTAAAAATAACTATAGGAAGATGGTAGAGGCCCTTAAAGAGGAAATGAAAAATTTCCTTAAAGAAATGGAGGAAAAGACAAAAAAAAATAGAAGAAATCAACAAATCCTTTAAAGAAAGCCAAGAAAAAAAAAAGCATATGAAAGCAAGACTTGAAAACTGAAGTAGAGGCAATAAAGAAAACACAAACTGAAAACAGAAAAAATTATCCACCATGATCAACTAGGCTTCATCCCAGAGATGAAGGGGTTGTTCAGCATATGAAAATCTGTCAATATAATCTGCCATATAAAACAAAACTGAAAAAAAAACTCACATGATCATTTCATTAGATGCTGAAAAAGTCTTTGACAAAAGCCAACATTCCTTCATAATAAAGGTATTGGAGGGATTAGGGCGACAAGGACCATACCTAAACATAATAAAAGCAATATATAGCAAAGCAACAGCTAACATCAAACTAAATGAAGAGAAACTCAAAGTGATTCCACTAAAATCAGGAACAAGACAAAATTGTCCACCTATTCAATATGGTACTCAAAGTTCTAACTAGAGCAATAAGACAATAAATGGAGATTAAGGGATACAAATTGGAAAGGAAGAAGTCAAACTTTCATAATTTGAAAATGATATGATAGTTTACATAAATGACCCCAAAAATTCTACCAGAGAACTCCTATAACTGATAAACACCTTCAGTAATGTGGCAGGATACAAGATTAACAACAACAACAACAACAAAAGACAATAAAAACGTAGCTCTCCTATATACAGATGATAAATGGTCTGAGAAAGAAATCAGAGAAACATCACTATTCACAATAGCCACAAATAATATAAAATATCTTGAGGTAACTCTAACCAAACAAGTGAAAGTCCTGTCTGACAAGAACTTTAAGTCTTTGAAGAAAAAAAAATTGAAAAAGATATCAAAAAATGGAAAGATCTCCCATGTTCTTGGATTGGTAGGATCAACATAGTAAAAATCTTACCAAAAACAATCTACAGATTCAATTCAATGCCCATCAAAATCCCAAAATAATTCTTCACAGACCTTGAAAGAACAATTTCAACTTCATATGGAAAAACAAAAAATCCAGGATAGCCAAAACAATCCAGTTCAATAAAGGAACTTCTGGAGGCATCATCATCCCTTACTTCAAGCTCTACTATAAAGCAATAGTAATGAAAACAACTTGGTGTTGGCACAAAAACAGATAGGTTGACCAATGAAATCAAATCAAAGACCCTGATATTAACCCACACACCTATGAACACAATGGTTTTTGTTTTGTTTTTTGAGACAGGGTTTCTCTGTAGCTTTGTAGCATGCCCTGGAACTAGGTCTTGTAGACCAGACAGGCCTCAAACTCACAGAGATCCACCTGCCTCTGCCTCCCAAGTGTTGCGACTAAAGACATGTGCCACCACTGCACAGCCTGAACACCTGATTTTTGATAAAGAAGCTAAAATTTTACAATGGAAGAAAGAAAGCATATTTGACTAATAGTGTTGGCATAACTGGATGTCAACATGTAAGAAGAATACAAATAGATCCATACCTATCCCCATGCCCAAAACTCAAGTCAAAATGGATCAAAGACCTCAACATAAATCCAGCCACACTAAACTTCATAGAAGAGGAATTGGGAAGTAGCTTTGAACTTATTGACACAGGGGATCACCTTCTGAATATAATACCAGTAGCATAGACACTGGAGTTGACAATTAATAAATGGTACCTCCTGAAACTAAGAAGCTTCTGTAAGGCAAAAGACATGGTCAGCAAGACAAGACAGTATCTTACAGAATGGAAAAAGATTAGCACCAAACCCACATCTGACAGAAGACTGATCTCCAAAATATACCAAAAAAACTCAAGAAACTAGACATCAAAATATCAAATAATCCAAATAAAGAATGGGGTACAGATCTAAATAGAGAATTCTCAACAGAAGACTCTCAAACAGCCAAAAGGCACTTAAGGGATTGCTTAACATCCCTATCCATCCATCAGGGAAATGTAAATCAAAAGAACTCTGAGAGAAAAAAGAAATTTGTCAGAATGGCTAAAATCAAAAACACAACTGACATCTTATGCTGGAGAGGTTGTGAAGTAAGGGGAACACTCCTCCATTGCTGATGGAGTGCAAACTTGTACATCCACTTTGGAAATCAGTATGATTGTTTCTCAGAAAATTGGGAATCTACCTCAAGACACAACAATACTACTCTTGGGTATATACCTAAAGGAGGCACACTCACACCCCAAGGACATTTGCTCAACTAATTTCATAGCAGCTTTATTCCTAACAGCCAGAACCTGGAAACAAGCTAGGTGCCCCTCAGCCAAAGAGTAAATAAAGATAATGTGGCACTGAAAGACACAAACAAACAAACAAAGTCAAGCCGTGGTGGCGCACAACTTTAATCCCAGCACTCAGAAGGCAGAGGCAGGCGGATCTCTGTGAGTTAGGCCAGCCAGCCTGACTTTGATCCACAAAGTGAGTTCCAGTTCAGCCAGAACTTGAAAAACCAAAATGAATGAATGAATGGATGGATGGATGGATGGATGGATGGATGGATGGATGGATGGATGGATGGATGGATGTACATTTACACAATGGAGTACCACTCAGCGATAAAAAAAAAACAACAATGCCATCTTGAAATGTGCAGTCAAATCGATGGTGCTAGAAAAAAAAAAAACATCCTGATGAAGGTAACTGAGACCAGAAAGACAAACACGGTATGTACTTACTCATAAGTGGCTATTAGACATAAGCCTACAGTCCACTACTCCAGAGAAGCCAGGAAACAAGGAGAACCCTAAGAGAGACAGGCATACATGGATCCCCCTGGGAAGGGGAAATAAACAAGATCTCCTGAGTAAAATGGGAGTGGGAGGAGAGTGGGGAGGGGAGTGGGAAGGAGAGGAGAACATGAGGAATTGGGAAGGGATTGGGAAGAGTTGGGGCAAGGACAGAGAGGGAGAGCAAGGAAAGCGATATCTTGGTAGAGGGAGCCATTATGTTGTTAGCGAGAAACCTGGCAGAAGGGAAATTCCCAGAAATCCACAAGGATGACCCCAGCCAAGAATGTAAGCAGTAGTGGAGAGGGTGCCTTAACTGTCCTTCCCCTGTAAGCAGATTGATGACTACCTTGTCATCATAGAACCTTCATCCAGTAATTAATAGAAACAGATACAGAAATCCACAGCTAAGCACTGGGCCGAACTCCCTTGAAGAGGGGAGGAGTGATAATATGAGCAAAGGGGTCAAGACCATGATGGGAAAACCCACAGAAACAACTGACCTGAGCTAGTGGGAGCTCACTGACTCTGGACTGACACCTGGGAACTCGCATGGGACTAAACTAGGCCCTCTGAATGTGGGGGACAGTTATGTGGCTTGTACAGTTTGTGGGGACCCCTGGCCATGGAACCAGTATTTATCTCTAGTGCATGAACTGGCTTTTTGAAGCTCATTCCCTATGGAGGGATACCCTGCTCAGGCCAGATACAGGGGCAGGGGGCTTGGTCCTGCTTCAAGTGATGTGACAGACTTTGTTGACTCCCCGTGGGAGGCCTCCCCCTCTCTGAGGAGTGGCTGGGGAAGGAGGTGGGTGGAAAAGAGCAGGAGGGGGAGGAGGAGAGGGAGAGGGACCTGGGATTGGTAAGTAAAATAAAAATTGTTTTAAAAAATAAAATAGATAAATAAAAAAGAATTTATAAATCAAACCGCTAAGCTTTGTATAGTTGTGTGCCCGTGTGTGGAGGCTGGAGGGCAATGTCAGGCTTCACGGATTGTCTTTTCTTTTTGAGACAGAATTTTTCACTATCCTGGAACTTAGGTCACACTAGAGCTGGCCAGTGAGCCCCAGTGATCCACCTGTCTCAACCTTCTTGGTGCTGGGATTACACACACGGGTCACTATGCCTAGCTTTCTGTTTTGTGGCTTCTGAGGACTGAACTCAGCTGGGTCTTTGTACTTGGAAGGCAAGCACTCTGCGATGGTGTTACTTCCCCATCTCAACTATAAACTTTGGAGGCACCTTCTTTCTCTACATCAGCACGGTATGACTTTGTAAAGGCAAATATTTTATAATTAGAAGCTGTAGAGTTGAAATGATTAAAATTCTGTAAATTCAGTATCAAATCAATTGAATTTGAATTTTTCTGTGTCTATGAATAATGCCCAGGGGTATTTGAATGAATGAAAAAATAAAGATGTATTTCATGAGTTACCCATACCATTTTTTTGTTATTGTAAAAAAACACTAATTATGATCAAAATATATAAATAATTTATGTGGTTCTCACAGTAATTGTCTGTAGATTTAAAATAATGTAATTATATTTATAAGTATCAATTTTGAATATATTTCCATCAAAAATGTGAAAGAAGAAAAAGTTTCAAATATGAGATTCTTATAAAAATCAAAGTATAAATTATAATTAGTAAATGCAAAATATGTTATTTGAATAAAGCTGTGGTTTTTAGTTAAACTTAAAATTTTTATTTTTTTTACACTTTTATGCATTATTATCGTGTGTATGTGCACACTCTGTGCACATATCCATTATGTGTGTGACACACTGTGGTGAACAGAGGACAACTTTGTGTAGTTAATTTTTTTCTTTCCTCTTTAACGTGGGCACTGGGAATCAAACGCAGGTTACCAGGCTCATGTGCCAGATGCCATTACCTGCTGAGCCATCTGGGGGCCCATTACTTAAGCTTCTGACAGTGGAATTAAAAACTTAAATACTTTTATAAATAAGGCTGGGCATGATGGCACATGCCTGCAGTCTTACACTCAGGAGGCGAAATGCTGGAGGATTTTGAGTTCGCAGCCTATCTGGACTATGTGATGAGACTCCGTCTCCAGAAAGAAAAAGAAAGCGTGCCCTTTTCTAGCCTGCATTTTCTTCATTTAGTTGCCAGTTTAAATAACCAGCATTGCGCATCCCTTGTGCTATGCTTAGACATATAAATACATATATATATATATATATATATATATATATATATATATATATATATATAAAATGGATTTTGAAAATAGTATTGTACATTTTTCAGCTACTCATAGGCACCTTACTTTTGTGAATATACTAATTCCTAAGCAGTTTAGGAACCCCAAAAGGAACACAGATAAAGGGGAAAATTTCTCAGCGGTACAGGGCTGAATACGGGACATTACCGAAATCCACCTAGTTGGTCTCCGGGAGAAGCCAACAGCCTCTGTGGTCTGCCTCTCTTCTCACAAAGGGTGCCCAATCCTTCAGCCCTGTGTCCTCTCACACTCCAGTGCTGACAGGAGAAGGACTAACGCACAGACCTTTCCTCTAGGAGCCTGACCAGCGGGGCATCCAGGAGTGGACGCCAGTGTTAGCAGGCGCAGAGAGATAGAAGCACCTCCGTGATTTCTAAGGCATGTAAATGTGAGAGACTGGGGTGCAGAAAGTACCAGCGGATCAGAGGGGTGGGAAACCTGAGCAGCAGCTCCCTGGACGATGGAGGGTGGTCACTGAGGTACCTATTTATTGTAAGGAAACAGTACTGGGCCTCCAAAAACTCTCTGGGATGAACAGGACCTCTGAAGGCTATTTGGAGCTGAGGAGATGCCTCTAGCTTTTCCTGGCTCCTGCCACTGGCCATGACACACACCCTGGTGAAGAGGTTCAGCAGCTGGGCAGTTCTCGCTGACTCTGCACTTGGTAAACTCTAGCTGAGCAGTCCAGCCACATTTGGTAAGAAATGAAGTACTTGAGTCTTTAAGTTCCTGACCTATTGACGACATTTTCAGGTGAGAACTCTACAAGTCACTTGGTAATAAATGTATCAAAATGAAAACTAACTGAAAGAGTCCATTCTCCAGGAAATGCCAAGTCTGTGTGTGTGCATGTTTACACACGTGTGTGTTGATGTTAGAGGACACTCTCTGCTGTCCTTCTTAAGGCACAGTCCACCTTGTTTTCCTTAACATCTCTCCCCACATTGTGTGTGTGTGTGTGTGTGTGTGTGTGTGTGTCCATGAACGCATTCCCCCAAAGGACAAAGGACTGTATGTGTGACCAGAGGACCTTTGCTAGTCCTGGCCTCCACCTTGAGAGGGAGTCACTTACTGTTCGCTACTGCACATACCAGGGCAGTTGGTCTGCAGACTCCCAGGGATGCTCCTGTCTCCACTGTAGGAGTTCTGGAATTATGGACATGCACTAAAGGACCCAGGGTTTTTCTGTGGCTTCTGGGGATTTGAACTGAGTTTACTCACACTCATACAGCAAGCACTTTGCCCACTGTGTGATCTCACCCACCCAGCCATTATGTTTTCTTGGGATAGAATCTTTCTCTTGGAGCTCACCAATAGGCTAGGCCACCTGTCTCTGGCTCCTCTGCACAGGAGTTAAAAGCATGCTATCACATCCAGCTCAGCGTGTGTGTGCACATGCGTGTGTATGTGTGCATATGTGTGCGTGTGTACTAGGGATTGAACTCAGGCCCTCATGATTGTGCATTGAGCACTTTACCAACTGAGCTATCTCCTAACCCAAACTTTTTTCTTAAAGTCTTGGAAAAAAAGTCACCAAGATAACTCATAAATACCTATGGTGAGCCTTTTAAAAATAGACTTTTATAGGCACGTGACAACAGGCTAAGCTATCATTTAGAAAAAAGTATAGAATTCTCATTTTACAGAGAAGGAAATGGATATACAGAGAGGCTTTGTGGCTTGCATAAGGTCACAAGCTAAGTCGTGAGGGTAGTGCTGTAAGCCTGGTGCCCTGTCCACCTGTGCAGACACCAGCCTTGTCAGCAGTGTGGTACATCGTCACTGTCAAAGGATACAGATGATCAACATTACCAAAATCTCCCTGGGACCACTGGCCAGTCATCTTTCCCTTGCCCATTCTTCAAGTTCATCCCAAGAGACAAATGAGTCTTATTAACTCCTTGCGAATGGTTAATAAGCTTGCATGACAGAGCCAGGCCAGAAGCCATCATAAAGCAATGTTTGCTGACCTACTTCTTCAGCTGAGTAAAAACTGGCTGCTGAACTTCAGAGAACCTCTAATTACAAAGTGCTGGCTTCTTTCATCTCTCGAAGACCAACAGGCCTTGCAGGGTTACTTCGAGTTGAAAAGGTACCCAATGGTCTTGCATCATAATATGAGGAAATGTGTCATGGCATTGCAAAAATATTAGTAGCAGCTCTGTTTTGCCAATGTCTCTTTTATGGATGAGGTTTATAAACAGTTTTGTTAAGACCCTTTTGTACTATAAAACTTACCCATCTAACGTGTACAATGCATTAGTATTTAATATATTCAGAGTTGTGCCACCCCAGTCTAAATTTAGAAACATATTTAACACCCTAAAAAGCAACCCATATACACCAAGACACTTCCCAGTTTCTCTCAACCCAGAAAGCACTTCATCACTTCCTGTCTGTGTGGATTTTCTGAATCTGGATACACCAGTTATGTGGTCATTTGCAACTGACTTCTTGGGTTTAGCTCAGTGTCTTCAAGGCTTACTATGTTGTATGTGTATCAGATTCATTTTAGGACCCAATTATACCCAATCATATGTGAATATGCAATTTGTTTATGCATTCATAGAAGAATTAGATAAATGAGATCAATCTGCCGTCTTTACCCAGAGATCTCATGACCATCTACTTTTAAAATACAGAGCAAAATATGAATAAATATAATGGAGGCCTTTCTTTTTCTTTATCCGTTTCCTCCACTGATTCCTTTACTACGTTGTGTGTGTAAGAGAGACAGAGACAGAGAGACAGACAGACAGACAGTCATACACACAGAGCACATATGTACATATGAGTGTGGAAGCCAGAGGTCGACCTCTATCTTTCTTGAACCTCTTTGGCCTCTATCATTCTTGGACTTATCTTTTGAGACAGTGAACCTGGGTTCGCCTCACTGATTCAGCTAGATTGGCTTCCATTGTGTTTCAGGGATTCCAGACTCTTGCTGCCGAGCTGAACTTTTTATGTGGGTGCTGGGCATCAGAACTCTAGTCCTTATTTATGGACAGCAACCAACTTACTGACCAGGCATCTCCTTATTCCCTGTTTCTGAAGAGGCTAGGCCCCTCACCCAGGCATTCTGACCACCCCTCCCCTGGTCCCCATCATTCTGTGTACATACTTCTCTTCTTACTTCTGTCACTCCACATGCCTCTTTAGTGTGCAAATATGTGTTTCACTTCAACTAGGCTGGTGTTCTCAGAGTAGGAGCTATAGCCTTATCTGTTCCAGGTCCTGTGAATTCATCCTGGGATACAGGAGACTCCGTTTCAAGACAAAGAAGCACACAATAAAAGAAAGAATGTTGAGTGTATAATCTGGGCACTTTGGTATACATGAACTGCAGAAGTAAGATACACTCAAAATGTCTAAACATTAATCATAAGAGGCACTTTGGCAAGTAAATTTTCTCTTACAAACCGGAGAGAATTGATGACCATTGGCGGGCATTGGTTTATTAAGAACTACCACGTGAAGCTTAGCAAATGCATGTTCAAAAGAAACCCATGATCTGAATTACTGGAGTGTTTGAATTCATTGATCAGATAAATGCATGTTTGCTGAAACTCCTTTCCTGTAGCTCTGTAGGGACGGAGCTGGATTTTGAGCATCCACCGGACAGTTCTGGAATCCTCTGCATAAAACCATTCCCCTCAAGCTACACTTGGCTCTTTGCTTCCTTCGCTATCTCTGGGTCATTAGTTGAAGGGACTTCAGGTTTCTCACTTTCTGGCTTAGACAAAAATATCTTCGGGCTAAAAAGAGACCTGGCACTGGCCTGAGATTATTGATCCTGCTGGCTTTATGTCAGGTGTCTTTTTATAGGCATCCCCACAGTCAGTATGGGAGTAATTAAGAGTGTTCCCAGGCTGGTAGGTATTAGGGCCTGACCACAACAGTGCTTAGCAAGGCAGAATTTTCTTCCTCCATGTTTTTCAGTTGACCTCAGTGTCCATGGCGATGACACAGAGGGAGTCCTTTCCTGTCTGTCTTTTTGACAAAGGCTGATTAGACAATTGCTACCATACTTTACACACAATTGGTTTATTCTCATGAACACACTTCCAGTGGCATGTGAAGACTATGAATCTTCTACTTTGCCATGGACCTTCAGAGGACTACTTATTATTTATTACCAAAAAGCCAGCATAAATGACTTTATCTCTGAGTTCAGAAATCATACACTAAGCTTGTATGAATAATGTTCCGAGAAAATAAGAATCCCTTTCTCTCTACTTTAGCCATACACCTTTATTTTCTAAAGACAGGACATCATATGTCCCAGGCTGGCCTCAAGCTTGCTTTAGCCAAGGATGACCATGAACTTCTGAGCCTCTGCTCCAGAGTGCTGGTGATAGATGTTAGTAGCCGTCCCCCCAGGGGCCTTCTGAGTCAGTGGCAAATATTCGCATGATGAAGCCAACGGACACTGGGAGTCAACTAATATTGAAGAAAGCGGGGAAGGATTTTCCCCTAGATGCTTGAGAGGGGGTCCTGACTGAGGACACCTTGACCTCAGACTTCCAACCTGCAGAACAGTGACACCAAAGTTCCCATTGTCTTCAGTAACGTGGTCTGTAGCACACACCAACATCCTGACCAAAAGCAACTAATGAGAGTAGAGGATTTGTTTGATTTATACTTTCAGGTCACAGCACAATGTTGAGGGAAGTTGGGCAGGAACGTGAAGACAGTCCATTTGTTCTCCCACACACATTACCTCTGGCCAGGGGACTTATTCAAAGCCAGTAAAATGTAGCAGAAACCATGGAGGAATGTGCCTGATGCCTCAGGAGTAAGCTCATGCGTGGTTGGTTAGCTTTCTTATATGGCCCAGGGATACCGGTGGGCTTCTGTAAACCAGCAAGTTAGATGCTTTCTATTCCCAAAGGGAATAACAGCTCAATTTGCTTTTATCTGTAGATCTCCCCAGTTTCTTCTTGAATGCTAAAGATAGTTTTGAAGGGCAGCCAGCTAGTCACTAAGCTCCCTCTATCCTCCAGCTTGACAGGTAAGACCCTAACCTTCTTGAACCTTCTCTCATGAATAAGCTGAAGTCCTAGGTTTTCTAACCTTCTGTGCCTTGAGCTCTTTTCTCTGGTGTAACCATATCATATCAACAATGGGTAAAGAGCAACAGAAAGAAGTCCAGAGTCTCTTCCTCTTTGAAACATGAAGCTAATTGAAAAACAAACAGTATTGATTCTTACCTATTCCTGTCTTCTTCCTGAAGCAGCTCATGGGTGCCACTACTGACGTAATACTTGCCTTGTTTTTAAGTCTTAGACTTTAATACAATTTCTGGTTCATCATTTTGTCACACTTGTTTTCCCTCAGCTCCTTGTGGGTCAGTGGTACCTGAGTTATTGGAAATTTAAAGGATGTTGCCTTTGACTATACTGCTTTCGATTGACAAAGCTTCCAGGCTAATAGAAACCCAGGCCATTTGGGGATGTGGCACAATAGGAGCCTAGGGAGAGGTCCTGTGTTTCTCTGCGTTCATTCACCAGCCAATGAGAATTTGCTGAGCGCCTACTGACTGGTAGGCAGGGAGCTAGCAGGCGAGGGTCATAGCGATGAATCAGCTCTGTGTTATATTTCCCACATGGAGCTTATGACCTTGGAAGAGGAAAGGAGAGATGAAAGGAAATGACACAAATGAATGCGTAATCACAAGCTAAAGAAGGTCATGGCAGGCAGGTGTCTGGATGGGGTGAGAGCAAATACCACAGGCAACAGCTCCAGGGGCAGGAAGGCTTCTCAAAGAAGGCGTACTTGCCTGAGATCTGAAGGTTGAGTGGGTGTTTCACTGAGGGAAAGAAGGAAAGTGGGGGTTGGGAAGATTTTCCAGCCAAGGGAACACTGAACGCAGATTTTTGATTCAGGCAGATAGCCATAATGTGTAAATCTATGCCCCTGTGAAAGATGAGACAGCACATAGTTGGGTTCTATAGGTAGACGAGGTTGTTTGAAGTTGTCCACCTACCTCTAATAACATGTAGATCTTTCTAGAAGATTTGAGGAGGTCCTGGAATCCTGGGACTGGTAGTGTCCCAAGAGCTCTCTCTGGTCAGCCTTATCCATGGTGCATGAAGAGACTGTCTAGAGAGTCAGACAACCAGAATATAGTAGGCTTTGTCAAAGAGAAAAATAATTTTCATATTATTTTATCTTGTCACTGAAGGAAATAGATGGGATTCTTTGAGTATAGAGAAATGTACAACTAAGGCTTTTACCTCTGACCTCTGTCTGAAGCCCACTCAGCTAAGGCCTGCCTGTCATTCAAGAAAGCCACCTGAAGGACAAAGTTTGACACCTAGGCACAAGAACCAATGTGGAGAAAGCAGAGACCAAGAGTAGAAGGTTCCCTAGGAAACCATCCTGGGCATTCCCACCGGACCACACCATTCCCTGTGTTCAGGAAACCTAGGGAGCATGTCCCAATCTGATGTGTGACTTTTCCTAAGGGGCTGGGACGAATGTCTACTTACCCCCCATATAAGACATTGACAACAGAGCAAACAAAAGGCTCCACCCATGTCTAGACCAGAGAACTCATGAGTTTCTCGGAGTTATAGGAGCACAGGTGGAGCAAAGGCAGCTCTATCATCTGAAGGTCACTGCGACGTGAGTGAGCACTCACGCGATTACATCTTTGGAGTTCCTTGCTCAGCTTGCAGATGGTGCCATTGAAGATAGTATCCTCCCGCTTGTCCATTTGTCACTGTTTCCTTTTATGGTTTGTTTACATAGTCTTGGGGAGGGGCCTCTTGAGTCTCCTGATCCTACTGTCTCTTTAGCTTCTGAGGTTTTATGAGCCTACCTTCTCCCTCCAGAAGGGTACAGGGTTCTTTGAAGGACCTGTATTTTTCAGTTTATGATGTCTAGCATCTGTCATATACATGTTAAGGATCCAATAAATATTTGTTGCAATAATCAACACATTTTTATCATGTGTATGTGTGGCATATGCATATGTACATGTTCATATGTGTGTTGACATGCTTGCATCTGTCTGCAATCAGTGTGGAGGCCAGAGATTGACATACCAAATGTCTTAATCTATTGCTTTCCACCTTACTTTTTTGTTTGTTTGGTTTTGGTTTTTCGAGGCAGGGTTTCTCTGTAGCTTTGGTGCCTGCCCTGGAACTAGCGCTTGTAGACCAGGCTGGCCTCGAACTCACAGAGATCTGCCTCTGCCTGCCACTTTAAACCCGAGTGCTGGGATTAAAGGTATGCACCACCACCGCCTGGCTCTCTACCTTAGTTTTTGAGACAGCGTCTGTCATTGAACACAGAGCTCACTGATTTGACTAGATTGGCTGGCCCGTGAGTTCTAGAAACCACCTCTCTCAACTCCCCTCTTCCCCATGCCCCACATTCCCTGTCCCTGGGCAACCAGCACCAGAATTACAGACAAATGTCACCATGCCTGTCTTTTACCTTATTTATATTTGAAATAGACTTTCTCCTATGTGACCCTGGTCAGCCTGGAATTTGTCATGTAGGCCAGGCTGGCTTCAAATTCACAGAGATCTTCCTGCCTTTCCCTCAATGTGCTGGGATCAAAGGTGTGTGCCACACACCTAGCATAAGGATGCAAGTGATCTGAACCCCCAGTGGCATGCCTGTCTAACACTTTACCCACTGAGTCATCTGCCTGGCCCCAGAGACCTTTTTAATCTGTATTCTATTTTAATCTCCAAATCTTTCGAGGCTGAACCAAGTTGCCTAGAAATGGGTAAGTAGAATTATTACATTACCGGTATTTTCCCACCGCTTTGTACATAGTTGGGTCCATGGTGACTTATTGAATGGGCAGTTGTCAGAGTCAAAGGAAACTCCGTTTCCCCAAATTCTATGTTAGGTAAAGGCCAGCATTCCTCAGGAACTTGACAAGCCAGTTCCCCTCTATCAAAAGGAGCCATTTCTCTTATCACTGGTGGAAGGGACAAAAATGTGGTGGCTATCAGCAAACCAAAGTGCATGCTGGGCCTCCTGGATACCTCAGTATCAAAGTACCTAGCTCTTTTCACCCCTCCCCAACCCTAAACTTCTGCAGCTCTTGAGTTTTCCTCCCAACAGTTAACTTCCCCCCAGCCTGCTTCTATCCACTCTTCCCAATGGGTAAGGGCTCCCATAGGGAGTCAACAAAGTCTGGCACATTAAGTTTGGGCAGGACCAACCCTCTCCCCACTGCATTAAGGCTGTACATGGCATCCTATAGGGAATGGGCTCCAACCAGCTAGCTCATGCCCCAGGGATAGATCCTGGTCCTACTTCCAGAGGCCTCTTAGATAGCCCAAGCTTCACATTGACTCCCTAATATGGAGGGCCTAGTTTGGTCCCATGGAGATTCCACAGCTGTGGGTGTAGAGTTCATGAGTTTCCAGGAGCTTGGTTCAGCTATCTCTGCAGATTTCTCCATAAAGATCTTGACTTCGCTTACTCATATATTCCCTCCTCCCTTTCTTCAGCTGGATTTCCAGACCTCGGCCTGGTGTTTAGTTGTGGATCTCTGCATCTGGTTCTATCAGTTACTGGATGAAGGCTCTATGATGATAGTTGGGGTGTTCACCAATCTGATTACAGAGAAAGGCCAGTTAACTCGTTTTTTATAACCCTGCTATTTCCCCTATGCCCTCTTCTTTGCCTCTCTCTCTCTCTTCATCTCTCACTCTTCCCTCACACCCCCATCCCCGCTCCTGGTTCTCTCATGGCTAGGTCCAGTCTGCTGGCCACGTTCCGCCTCCTACTTCCTGTCTCTGTTCTGGACTGTTCCAGATGCCTCTCGCAACCCTCTCTAATATCTACAATAAAACCGCCCCCTTAACCATACAGTTTATACAGCAGTTATAAATGCCCCATGCTAATATTCTGGAACATATGTGTGACACTATTTCACTCTTAATGGCATTCCTTTTGGAAGAACACAGCACCAATGGGTAGCATCCAGACCTCCCAAGATAGTCATTTCAGTGAAAAAGATAGTCTCCAATTACTGTTCTCTCTGCACGTAAGAGCAGGGAGAATGCCCTTTATTAAAGGAGGACCCAGTTTCTATCATTGGAACCAACTGTAGATTAAGATGCTGGTTCCTTCCTCAGCCTCCTTGGCCTCAATATTATTACTATTGCTATTGTTAACATTTAGAAAACCAAGGTTGTGAATCTTTTAGCAAAGGCAGTTGAGGTTCCCATATCTCCTTCTTGCATAATGAGTCCTGTCATTAAGGCAGCACCAGGGTGGGAGAGAGTGGCAGCTAGCCAGGATGGTCTGTAACGTTTTGATAAACAAACATCATATTTATCAGAGCAGCTCCCGTGTGTTTTCTTGTGTATGAGGGCAGGGAGTGCTCCCTGGGCCTGGATAGAGTTTTCTCTGTATGAGATAAATCTTTAGGGCCATTAAAGGGGGAAAAAATGTTTGTACTCTGCTCCCCAGTTACCTAGGCTAATTTACTGCACTAAGAGGTCTTGGAGCTGTTAATAATATACAAATACAAATCAAAGGAGAAATTGTCTCTGTTAATTGACTTCTGTGATGCTAATCTAAGGCTTTCCACGTGGCCCAGCTGCTCTTTGTTCCACACTGACACGTCAGAGAAAGCCAAAAGGCTTGGGAGTTGGGGCTTGAAATTACTGCTGGGGCTTTTAAGACACACCCCATCTTCCCTCATCTCTCTTTATGAATCTGGAGACAACAGAATAGAGAGACAGGGAGAGACTCGACCGTAGCAGAATAATCCAAATATGCTCTCAGGGAAGGCCCTGCTTGGGGATGCCAGGCTTCTTGCCCCAAACTGAAGGCTATGGTGAGACTGGTTAAAAACAATACCATTAGAGTCTGTACTGGGTCCAGTTAGAAGCTAGACTCACTCATCTTAAGAAAGAAAACATGTATTCTAGCAAGGTGGGACACCCTTTTCTTTTCTGTACTCTGAAGGCAGAGGCAGAAGATCTCTGTGAGTTCCAGGCCAACTTCTCTCACAGAACAAGTTCCAGGTCAGTCAGGGCTCCATAGAGAAAGCCTTTCTCAACAAACAAGCAAACAGACAAAAAGCAAATACACCCCATAAACACTGTTCACCGATACCCCTGCAGGCAACTCTGCCTGTTCTCTGTGATCTCTGCCCACAGAGAAGGCTCTGGACTGCTGTCAGTTCAACAACAATGAAGTGAACGGTCAAGTTCAGAGATAAGGTTTCTTGGGCCAGCCTTGACTGTCAAATAGATTCGGCTTTGACTCTTAGCCATTCCCTCTCACCTGTAGCAACAAGTCTGGGACCTGAAGCTACACATTCATGACTGATCTGAACATCTACAACCTCTCAATTTTTTGGCCCAACCGTTTCTCCCTCCGACTATCCTTAGTTCACATGGATAACCTTGGACTCTTCCTTGAAGTTGCCAATCACAATCCTCACAGGGACTGTGCAGAGAGACAAAGGGTTGAGAGGTCCCCCACATTGCCTGTTCCAGTGTTTGTAGTATAAATATACGTGGTTAGGTCTTGAGAAATTCCTTCTCCCAAAGTCTGGCATGTAGACAGAAGTCAGCATTCCCTCAGGGACTTAAGAAGATAGTTCCTACTTGCTAAGAGGAGCCATTTTCATGCTGGCAAAGGGACCTATAGCTCTTCCATTAGCCTATGCCTGTGGTGCCTATTAGCATCTCAAGATCTGTGCTAGCCTCTAGGCTCCCCACTCCCTACTTACCCTTTTCTTGGACAGCACACCCCATCCCCCACCGTAAACCTTCCCACCCCCTGAGCTTCACTTCCATGCCCCTAGCTATTCTGACTTCTAAACAGCTCTGTCATTTTGGTTATGCACCCTCTTGGGTCTCTTGGTTTCCATATGCTCTCTGTCTCCCCACCCCCATGGCCCAATTCAGGCAGGACTCCTCCAGATGCCTCTAGCTGTGCTCTCTCTCTTACCTACAATAACAACTTTCTCCTCAACCTTCTTCTTGAGTGATTATGTCCTCCTTGTCATTTATCACTGACATCCCATTGTTTGAATTTTTTGTTCTTCCCAAAGTGTTTCTTTCCCTTCCCCAGCCTCCTTTCCCTTTCTTGTCTCTTCAGTGACTGGAGATCAAACTCAGGGCCTCAGGCACACTAGACCAGTGTTCTACCTTTGAGCTACAGTCTCAGCCCCCAAGGTTCTCCTTGACTGAGTTTCCTCTGGGACTTGGCCCTTTGAAGTCTCCTTCCTTCCTTCTTTCCTTTCTGTCTGAGAAAAATAAGAGAAGTCAGGCCTGTGGTCCACACCTAGAATTCTAGCACTTCAGGAATCAAGGTCACGGCCCAACCTCAGCTACAAGGCCAGCTTGGGCTCTCTGAAACCCTGTCTCAATAAATAAATAAGTAGATAAATAAATAGAGCAAGAGAAGAAAAGCCTGGGCCCAGAGGGTGAAGCTCAAGATTTATTTATCTCTTGTGTGAACCGGAGGTGAAGGTTCCTACCTGAGAAGGTGAGAGGAGACTAGATGGGAGGTCAGGAAATACAAATTCTAAAGTAATGTTTTCCACTATGGTTTGTGAACTCAGCTTCCTGAGTTGTCGCCACCCGTGTTCAGATGAAACAGAATGGAAAAGCCCGACATCCATTGCGTGTCGCAGGAGCGCTGATCTGCCACTCTCTTCTGTGTGACACACACACACACACACACACACACACACACACACACACACACGTCTGCAGTCTCAAACAACCTTCTACATAGAAAATGTCCCAGCAGTCTTTCTCTAGGAGTTGATAGGTTAAAGTGTTCATCGTTAGCATTTCTTTTCAGTTTTGAGGTTGGGATCTCTGAGAGACTTAGTAAGGCCCCCAAATTCTGATTCTAAAGAGATCGGGGCCTCAGGTGGGTGGGGGCAGAGACACCATACCAAGGACAGCCTGGGAACTAACACGAACATTTTTGTTTGACTCATATAACACTTCGAAAAACCTTTTAGATAAATTTTGTCATTTTTAAAATGAGAAATCTGTATGGGGGGGATAAATCTAGATTTTTCAACTTCTTTCCAGGATTTGGAGATTCTGACCATACAAGGTGGCTGTTGACAGCCTCAAGTTGTCCTGTATCCTCCCTTGGTTCTGGAAGTCACTGAGACTCAGGTGCCACCCACTCATGACCCAGAGTCCTTCCTCACCAGACACTTCTCTCTTGCTTCAAGGAGCTACAAAGACAGACTGTCCTCAAGAGTTCCTTTGATATAAGCACTCATTTGTCAGGAGAGACAGGAGGCCAAGGTCACAGGGGTCACCAGTGCTGCAGGTGAGGAAAGAGCCTTGGTCTGTAGAATGGGACCCCTGCTCCAACACCAGTCCTGGGAGAAAGTCTTCGGTTTACTTGAAAGGTCACTACTAGCCCTAACTTTTCCCCTCTGGTCTCAGGCAGGGCAGACGTTTTCTTGGCCAAAGTGAAAAATTCCATCCTGAGTGGTTCCCAATTGTCTTGCAGAGTATTAAGTTGTATCTATTCTCTGTGATTTTTCCTGTGTAGTTGCCTGCCCAGAGCAGCTTCTATGGGAAGAAGACACTGGGCCAAAGGGTCTCGCTGAAGTGGGCATTTAGAAAAGACGCTTATCGCCACCAGGTGGTGGTGGTACACAATTTCAGGCAAAGGCAGGTGAATCTCTGTGAGTTCGAGGTCAGCCTGGTCTACAAAGCAAGTTCCAAGACAGCCAAGGCTGTTGCTCAGAGAAAAAACACTATCTAGAGAAAAAAAAAAAAACCCTAAAAAGCAATTATGTTTGTTTCTACAATAGTTGGAATTTAGAGGAAAATAGCTTGGGATACATTTTGGGTCTAGAATGATCACAGCATCAGTAGCACGGCGTGTATGCCACATTTTGACTGTTCCAGACAGAAGGTGTAGGTAGCTCTGGTGGTGCTTTTCCCAGTGTGGTAGGGAGCCAGCTAGGAGCCAGGGGCCAGACTGACGCTTTTGTTTTGTTTTGTTTTGTTTTGTTTTAATTATAAAATTGTTGTGTGGTATTTTGTTTGTGTTCTGAGGTCAGAGCTTGCTTGGAGTCAGAGGTCAGAGCAGAGCTAGCCACTAGAGGACTGCAGAGGTCTGGAGGTCCGCACAGAGAGGAGACAAGAAGAGACAGGGTCTCTGAACTGGAGGGGCAGGAAACAACAGGCAGCTGCTCCCTGTTCTCGGATCTTCCAGATTTTCACCCTGATATCTGACTCCTGATTTTTATTGATAAAGATTAATTAGGTGAATGCTTCATAGAGCAAACAAATCTTTGCATAGGACTGGGGATACAGCTCAGTTTGTTAAGTGCTTACCCAGCGTTCATACTGCATGAAATGGACACAGTGGTCACACTGTAATCCTGGCACTTAGGGATAGAGGCAGGAAGGTCAGAAGTTCAGGGTCATCTTTGACTACTTAAAGAGCTCAAGGGTCAGAGCCGGTGTCTTAATCATTTTTCTATTCCTGTGATGAGATACCAGGACCAAGGGAGCTTAAAGAAGGAACACTTGTTGGGCTTTTGTTACACCCAGATGGTGGGGCCCCCTAAAACCACCACCATGTCTGCGCTCGCATGAATAAGTATACAGCCTTTATTTGAGCTTAAGCTTGAACTCTCCGTCTGTCTGACACAGCACTTGAGAGCAGAGAGTGCCCAGCCCAGTTGGGACAGGGTTTTTATTATAGTAGAGGTTGGGGTGAGGGGATTTCCAGGGTTTAAGACCCTGATTGGCTGACATTTGTCTAGGGGGTTTGGCAAAAGGGGAGTAGGTGAGTCCTGAGCTCAGGATGTCAGGTGAGCTTATCTAATCTTATGTAATGATTGGGCTGCCAGGTCCTGCCCAGATGCTGGCCCTGCCTGGGTGGTGTCAGTTTATGGCTTTTCCTGGAACCCAGTGCTGCCTGCCATGCAGCTGTGTGGTTTGCACCCCATTATGTGTGGCCAGGCTGCCCGGAGCCCCAGAGTTTACAGCTTCAGAGTATGAGTTCACCCCATCAAGGCAAGGAGCAGAGCAGCAAGGAGGCCAGCATGGTCTGAGAGCTTCCATCCTGATTCACAAGCACAAGGTAAGACAGCTAGTTAGGAAAATCAATGCCATGGGCTTTTGAAACATCAAAGTCCACCCCCCGCGGTGCCCCCCTCTCCCCCATAACATACTTCCTCCAGCAAGATTTCACTTCCTAATCCTTCCTGTAAACCTCCGCACTTTCTGTGGATACCCAGGCCTAATCCAGGAGCGGGCTTTCCTGAACCAGGGCCACGAGAATGGACGATTGTCCTAAGGGTTTAAATAGACAAACACAAGAGACCTGCTCGCTTGCCAAAGAGCAAAAAAGCCCCTTATTAAACTCAGGTCGGGTATTTATACCAGGAGGCAAGAGGGTTCAAAAGGGCATGGCCCCCTCCCATCAGGAGCAGTAGAATAGATTGATACATTCCCAGCGCCTCAGGCAGAATCAGCTGGGGGGGGGGGGTGGCAGGCGTGGGAGGTGTGTAGGGCCCGCAGCAGCTGCAACCTTGTTTACAGGTGGAATTACCATAACAAAGACAGCCAAGTTCTTTCTAAGCTACCCTCAAGCCAGGGCTAGTGCAGAATCTCCAGGGGCCAGAGGTCAAACAGCCCTGCAAAATGCCATGGAAGAAAAGGGGAAAAGACCTGGGTACCTACACCTTCCCAAACAGCTCTATCAGCTGAGGCCCAGACATTCAAATTTATGAGCCTATGGGGGCTTTTTCCATTCGAACCACTACAGTGGTCTATTAAGACCTTATTGTTATTCTTTTTTTTTTTTTAAGATATAGGTGGTAGGGGACGAGTCCAAGGAGGGGCAATGGTCCCCTCCCCACCAGGGGCAGTGATCTGTCAAGGAGCCAAGGTGGGTCACCCAAGGCATTGGTGGGTCACTTGAGGCATTGGTGGGCCCCTTGGCAGGTGGGAGACCACAGTGGGTGAGAGACAGACACAGATACACCATGCGGAATGAGTTTGGATATAGAGTTTATTTAGTGGTTTATAGAGGAGAAAGGGAAGGGGGAAGAAGGGAAGGGGAGAAGGGAAAAGGGGGAAGAAGAGAAAGAGGGAGAGAGAGAGAGAGAGAGAGAGAGAGAGAGAGAGAGGGGGGAAGAGAGGCGGAATTTACCTCTTCAGAAGAGGGAAAGCTGGAGGAGGTGGGAGATCTTCTTGATTCAGTGAAGTTTGGGGAGTGGGCAGGGCTTATCTCTTAAAGGGACAGGGTACCCAGGTGACAGGCCAGGCCAGAAGATTGTAACACCTACCTCAAAAACAAACAAACCAACTGGGCAGTGGTGGCACACACCTTTAATCCCAGCACTTGGGAGGCAGAGACGGGCAGATCTTTGGGAGTTCAAGGCCAGCCTGGTCTACAAGAGCTAGTTCCAGGACAGGCTACAAAGCTACAGAGAAACTCTGCCTCCAAAACAAAACAAAAACCAACAAAAACACTTACACATAATGAAAATGGTCAAATGAGGTAGAAAAGGCAGAAGGAACCTTCACATGTCTATCACTCACGCCTGCCAGTCACCCACCCTTTATGGTGGTCCATTCTTCCCTCCCTTGTACGTAATCTATATACAGTGAAATGTGCCAAGCTGAGTGGACCAGATTGATGACTTCTAAAAATATTTATTACATCAAAATAATTTAAAATTTAGAAGCTAAAAAAGATGCAGAGAATTCTCATATCTTTTAGACTAAAATTCCCCCAATGTAAACATTTTTAACTACACCTGTTTTCTCATTTTGTAGACATGAAATTGTTAACATTGTTTCTAAATACACAGAGCTATTATTATTCTGGGCCCTTTAGTAGGTCTATGGCCATGTTGTCATTCAAATTGACTTGAGTCGTAGAACACCTTCCATAGTCTAGAAAGTTCCTGGTGCTGTTTGCCAAAGGCAGTCAGTGTTCTTACTTATTTTTATCACTATAGATTAGTCTTGCTTGTTCCTGAACTAGATGTAAACGAATCATCCCTCACTTTATTTTTGCTGAATTATTTTAAAATAATCCCCAGATTTTCGGTTCTATCATCTCTGTGTACCCTGCATCTCTAAAAGGTACGGGCACTTTCTTACATAATCATCATTCTGTTGTGATTGTGTAAAATGTTTTCCTAACAGGCTCCTTCCCTGTTACAGATGAACTCAACAGTTTAAGCAAGCGGAACTCCTTGCCTAAGGTCACCCAGGAAGTGTCTGGAGAGAGCAGGCAAGTCCTCCCTCTGAGCCTGCAGAGCCTGTGTTCTGTTTACTGTCTGTGGGGGTTCTCTATTCAGGCTCCCAACAGGGCTGGGCTGCAGAGGAATAGGAAAGGCCCCATCTGGTCCAACCTTTGTCTACTGCACCCCATGGAGCACCCTGGCTCTGTACTGCTCAGTTAAACCAGTGTTTTGGATGGATGTTTCCTGGTGCTTCCAGATTGCCTTTCTACAGACAGGAGTAAGGCCATCCTCAACCCCCAGTGGCCGAGAAGATGGGGACTTGCAGACTAGTGTTTTGAAGGCTGCTGGGCACTTCACATTCAGCGTGATCTAGACTTCAGAAGCCTGCGGAGACAATGCATTTGAGTGCAGAGCCGAGAGACGCCATTAATATTTCAGAACATGTTTACGGATGGGTTCTAATAATACACAAGTCCATATCTGAACAAAAAAGAGAGGGAAGTAAAACCCCCAACCAAGCTGCTCCTGTGGGAGATGGGAAGAAACAAACTTAAAAGAGTGGATTGCTCCTTGGAAGCCCATCATTGAACTCCCCAGGAACAGATAACTTTCAAGGCTCTGATCAAGCCCTTCTATTATGCTTCTATTTAAGCATTGCAAGGGCCGTGCAGCCACTAGGCAATTCCAAGACTTAAATGTAGTTGCAAATCAAACCATGTACCTGCTAGAGGACTGTGAGGATGTCTTTGTGACTTGTTCCTAAAATAGCACTGGACAGGGATGTTTGGAAGGAAACAGATTTTCAGTAAAATATTTCCTAATGACTTACAAATAACTTTTCTGTTCTGCCTGTGATGGGTTGGCTACCAGGATTTCAAGCTGCGTCTCTTTCTAGACAAAGAGACAAAGGGAGGACCTTTGTCTGGGGAGATGGTTTAAATGGTTCAGATGGTCCTTTGTAAGCACAAGGGTTTGAGTTTGATCCCTAGAATTCACGTTCAGTCTAAGGTGTGGTAAGGGGCGTTTGCAATCCCAGTACCAGGGAGGCAGAGACCCCCTGGGGTTTACTAGCCCGATGTCCTAGCTTAGCCTAGTGAACAAGAATCAGGCCTATTACAGGTCTTGTCTGAAGGAAAAAAACAACAACTGGACAGCACCTGAAGAGGGGTCCTGAAGGTTGACCTCTGACCTCCACATGCATGCACCTGCACCCGTGTGCATACATGTCCACCTCCCCTCTCTGCGTGCACAAACAGGACTTGTGAGGACGAGCCGGGGTGGGACCGGGGAGACTGAAGGGGAACAGCTGAGGCTCCAGTCCTTAAGACACAGATTTCATTTCACCCTATTCCCCCTTATTAGGAGGAAACTGTTCCCCACACTCTGCAAATGGGAAGCCTGAATCATTTCTCCAGGTCACCAGGCAGAGGCAGAGCTCTGTCTCGAACCCTTCTCTCTACCTGGGTGCTGTTGACCTGTATCCCAGTTTCTTAGCTGTGGCTCAGCGGCCACAACACCAAAGAGACAGAAGGTACCGCCGGCTCCTCAGGAAGAACTTACCATCCCCCGTAGAACGATGGCATTCCGAGACACAGGGGCCCAGAGAACTGGAGAGAGGCTTTTTATTGTATTTCATTTCACAAACACAGTGAAAACAAATCCTGCTAATAGGATTGCGGACTCTGCAGGCCCGGGCAAGTAATTCTAAGGAAAGAGGAAGCGTCTTGGCACACCTGGGGATTGATTGCCAGTCTGAGACAATAACAGGCACCCAGAAATTAATCAGGAGAGCTGCCTGCCACTAAAGAGAGGGGTGGAGGCGGGGTATGAGACTTCTGGTTTGGAGACTAATTCTCTTGCTGTCCCATGGCTCCCAAGAAGGAGGAAATTTCTAGGCTGGTGCTCTCCATGATTCTCATCCTCACCAGACCTTCCCCAAGGACAGCAAAGGAGGGGCTTCACGATACACTGTGGCCCCCTGACTTTCCCTGTGTGACTCCCCGAGGATGCACTGTGTCTGCTGGACAGAAAGAGATCTCTCTTTCTAATCTTGGCCTGGTCGGCCACCAGCAGCTCAATAGGACCAGCTTTAATATTGCTATCTGGATGTTCTGGTCAGTTTGTCACCCTGGGCTTTGAGTCTTTCACTTCCGCCACAGCCTATTGTGGTAGGGAAACTGGGAATGAGCAAGCTGGGGACCCATGGGGCTTGCTAGATGCTCTGAGGAAAGAGGTGGTTTAGGCCGCCTGTGTGGCCCACCAGCACTGGATCTTTTGGGTCCCCGCATTTCTAGCAAAGGGAGCTATTACAGGAAGCCCACCAGAGAGACCACTCAGGTGCAGCTGATACCCACCTGAAAGGCTTTATTCTACCTGGCTGGGACTATACTCAGGTATTTGGGGCCAAGTGTATGTAGTGTTTGGGGTCAGGGGTTTTTAAAGACAAAAGCCCCATCTTGGTATCTCACTCGGCAGCTGCAGAGGGAGGTTTTACACAAACAAGCTGTTTAGCAGAAGTTACGTTAACTGTGGCATCTTGACCTCGAGTTCCTAGAACAGAGTTGGGTAATTTTTCATGTAATTCTCCATCAAGGAGAGTGGATTCTAGTTAAACCAAAATGGCCTCATCAAGACTACAAGATGGAGGAATCTCTTCACCATCTTGCCCTGTCCCAGATCCACGGATACAAAATCCTTGGGAGACATCCAGATCACCATGAGCTGACCTTTGACTTTCCAACCTAAGTTAAGAGTAAGTTTTCTGGAATATTCCATGCCCATACAAATTTTTCTCTTGCCTGTCCTTTTTTTGAGTAATTACTGTAAGCCTTAGCTCTCCCATTCCCTCCCTGCTCTGGGGAGGCCTTCTCTGGTTTCATCCCCACGTCCTTCCTTGTCTGCCCTACGGAATCCAGGTACATATCACTCATCTATTGGCATCTACTTTAAACTATTTTATTTATTTATTTACTTTTATGTGTGTGGATGTTTCATTTGCATACATATCTGTGCACCATATGAGTACCTGGTGTATAAAGAGGCCAGAAGAAGGTGTTGGATCTCCCGGAACTGGAGTTACAGACAGTTGTTAGCTGCCATGTGGTGCTAGAATTCAAACCCTCCAGAAGAGCAGCCAGTATTCTTAGCCCCGGAGCCATTATCCAGCCCCAGGCATCTGCTTTTTAATCTATACCAGTGCTATGAACCACAGAAAGCAAGGCCCAATGTGAGGAGCTTGGGATGTGGGCAGTTCTCAGGAGTGGTGAGTGCTGGGTCCATTTCTCACCCTGGTATCCTGTCACAGAGGCGCCAGTATGAGTTACAGTCTTTGATTGGTCAGCATGGCCTCTCTGAGCCCGAGACAATCAAGGAGAACAATTGGTTTCATTTGTTTTCAGTTTAAGACCCCAACAGTGACTTCTGTGTGCTGCCCTGTTGGTGGTAAGCCACCACTGCTTTATTAGGCATTGGTCCTGTCTCTGTTCCCCAGAGCCAAAGACAGAAATAAAGGTAGAGCCCAAACCTTTCACAAGGTCCATCCCAAGCCAATGGACTGGGATGTGGAGAACTGGGTTCCTCCAGGAGAGGTGGATAGTAATGCCTCTGCAGAAGAGATGGCTTTTGCACATGCAAAAGTCTCCTTCTGCTACAGAGAGGCCCCACGCTCTGGGCTCACAAGGGCACGACTTGGTGGCATGGAGTTCAGAGGCTTGAACTTTGCTCAGGGTGTGTTTGTGGTCCTGATGTTTCCTCCTATAGATCATTGTGCAACCAACCTGGCAAGTTTGTTCTCTGGGCCAACCGTCTGGGGGTAAGGAGAGCAGCGATAGGCTCGTCTCCAGGTCAGTACTGGAGCTGCAGAGAGGCCACCACCCGGAAACTGAGAACAGGAACTTGAGAGGGTAGTTGGTCTGTTTCTGCTTCACCACACAATGCTCTCAAGCTCATTTATTTGTTTCCATTTGTGAAGAGTGAGAACCTCTTAGTATTGTGAAAGTAATTGAACATGGCAATCAGAATGAGCAGGTGCCAAACTGCAGGGATTCTGATGTCTAGATTACAACACCTGCCCTTTTCTCTTAGGGGGCTCAGACACCCAAGAGCAGAGCTCAGGCCGGGACATGTGACCCCCATATACTCACAACACACTAATGCTTCTGCACGGCTCACGGGTAGGTGCCTAATTAGAGTGGAACCGATCAGAGTTTTTCCCTATTGAGTTCTCATGTTGGACCTTCTGGAGGCAAGAGAAGCAGGGATGTGAGTTAGAAGCCATGGCTTGGCGTGTTCTCAACTGTATCGGGGAAGTCTTCAGGCAGACTCTCATCTGCTTCTCTGACCCAGCTGCCTTCATCTTTTCGTGTTTTGGGGAGACGCCGTTGGTCCGAGCTTGTTTAAACTGAACTTCTGTTACTTCAGACCAATGTATGCTATGTTAGTCATCTTTCTGCTGTCATGACAAGACACCCCGGAAGGTCAACCTGTAGGAGAAAATGCCTGGTTTGTCTCAGGGTTGTAGAGGTTTTAGTCTATGGTCCCTTGACCCCATTGTTATGGGCCTGGATTGATACGGGAGAATTGTCTGTATTCTGTCAATCATTTTAATAAAACGCTGATTGGCCAGGCAGGCAGTATAGGCGGGAAAGCCAGACAGGAAGTAGGGGTGGAGCAAAAAGACTGGGAGTATTCTGGAAGCAGAGCTCCCTCAGGACTCCTGCGCAGACCACCGAAGAGGCAGCATGTAACTTGCCCAGCTGAGAAAGGTACGGAGCCAATGTGGCTAACATAGATAAAGATAATGGGGTAATATAAGTTATAAGAGTTAACAAGAAGCCTGACCTAATGGGCCAATTAGTTTATAATCTTATGGAGTACTGTGTATGATTTTCCTTGGGACTTGCCGGCTTGTTGGGGTACTGGGCGGGACAGAAACCCCAACAAACCGGCCCCTCATGTTACACTGGATGAGGCAGAAACATAGTAAGGAAGGGAGGGAGGGAGAGAGAGAGGGGGAGATGGAGAGGGAGGGAGAGAGAGGGAGGGGATGGAGAGAGGGAGAGGGGAGGAGAGGGAGGGAGAGAGGAGAGAGAGAGAGAGAGAGAGAGAGAGAGAGAGAGAGAGAGAACAAACTAGGGTCCCAATCTCCTGGGGGCATGCCCCATGATTCATCCTACCCACCTCCAGATTCCGCTTCCAGTAGCACCACCAGATGGGTACCAAGCTTTCAACACATGAACTTTTGGGATGGGGATTTAAGATCCAACCACAGGGGCTGGAGACATGACTCAATGTTTAAGAGCCATCGGCGGCTCTTCCGGAGGACCCAGGTTTGATTCCTGGCACCTACATGGTGACTCAAACCGTCTGTGACTCCGCTTTCAGGGGATCCAACGTTCTCTTGCCTTTTTCACAGGCACCAGGCACGCATGCAGGCGAAACACCCACGCACATTAAACAGCAGCAACCACACCGTGCGGGGCTGGCTCACAGAAACAAAACCTTGCTAAGCACTTGGGAGACCAAGAGCCATTGGCCTTCAGTCCCACTACCTGCCCCTGGACCTTAAGAGAGACCTTGCTTCTGAAGAAAATGGTTGCAGGGGGCTCGGCCTCTTTGAACCGTACGCATTTAGATTCCATGAAGCTCACAGGAAGCAAATGCACAAAGTACAACTTGAGGATATTTCATAACCGCCTTGTTCTGAAAACCTCCTTGTTGCAGCCTTTGCTTTGCTGCCTCCGTCTGACTTTGACATGCCTGTCTGGCTTGGGGAACACTAGACTGGTGTAGAGGAGCACTAGGCTTAACTTGGGGAGCACTGAGTTGAGATTGAGGAGCACTGGACTGGGAGTCCTGTTCTTGTCCCTTTCTGGTCCCATGACGTCAGGTAAATCTCCGAGCCTTTCTGGGAGTTTGTTTCCTCATCTATAAAGTGAGGAGAATGCTAATACGTGACTCATGAGTTTATTGGGAACAAAGCTCTAAATTGCAGTGTCGGGACAGCGGCAGAGTGAAAGCAGACCACGTGATCTGACAGCTCTTCAATCACTGGATTGTGTTCAGTGCCGTTTAATAAGTATTACTGAGGGGTCACCACATGCCGGCTCTGTTTGGGGATCCTGCAATGAGCAGGACAGATAAGAGTTGTCCTAAGCAATCAATGTGACTGTGGGGACAGCAGAACGCCAACAAGTACTTCAAGAATTAAGCAGTTTAGAAAACCTTGAATGGAGAGAGTACCAACTACAACAACAACAAAATCTGGGACAGGGAGTGATGTGTGTGCTTGAAATGGGAACATGCTTACAAAATGTGAGGCTCTTGGTGTCCATAAATATAAGCCCAGAAACTGGATGTGTTATTTGTCATCTTGCCAAGCCCCAAGACTCACAAGACCTCTTAGCACCCCTTTTCCAGCTCCCTTTTGTCCTGCCCCACCCATTGTCAGCATCTTATCCCTGCAGCCTGTGCTGTGCAGCACTTCACAGTTTACAACACCCTTTCTGTGCACCCTCATCTGTTATTCCCACAGCCTGAGACCAGCGGGGCAGGTGCCCTATCTCAGAAGGAAAACGTGAGAGATTTGTAAGGCACAGTTCTTACCCCACATCCTGAATAAAGGTTTTTAACTCCAAGTTAAGTGTGTCTCCCAAAGGGCTACATAACTGGTTTTATTTTGTTCTTTATGAGCTTATTCCCTTGTTAACAATGGCCCCGTACATCCCTGTGAATCTGAGGTCAGTGTTCAAATGACCGTTGGTATCTTGTAAACTGTCAGGATGCAAACCTGAGCTCGTTGGCCTTGGGCCACAGGCGTGCAAGCTCTCCAAAGGAAGCAGCACTAGTGGCTCACCCACCGCTCCTTCCGTATCTGAACACTCGCAGGTCCTGGAAGGGAGATGCAGCTTCCAGCAGATAGCTCTCCATGACCACTGGATGTCAGCACTGCTCTGTGCTTGATAACCGAACCTCTCGGTGGGATGGGCAGAGTTCACTGTATCCGGGTTCCCAGTGGAGCTGAGAGAAGCCTTGACCATAGGCAAAGTGCACATCAGTTACATATTCTAAATAACCGCTGTGTTTCCCTGCCCCCCTCTCTCCTCTGGTTCTCTGGACTCCATCTTTAGCAGTGCATGCTAGGATGTGAGTGTGAAGTGTCACCCACAGGCCTTCTGTTGGATGCTTGGTCCTCAGATTGTGATGCTAGGAGTTTGCAGAAACTTGAGGAGTTGAGCCCGGCTGTCAGAAGTAGGTCACTGGGATTTTGAAGGTTATTCTGGATTTGGCTATTTCCTCTTTCTCCATCTGCTGTCTTCTAGGAGGGGGAGGATCTCCTCCGCCACATTCTTCCGCTGACATGGTGTTTCTGCCCAAGCTCATGGAACTGTGCAACCAGGACTGTGAACTAGGAGGATTTCCCAGGACCCTCCTGCCTTTCCTCATGTAGTCAGGAGAGTCTACACTTAGTCAGATATCTCCAGACTGGCATATGAGCCTTGCCTTTCCATGCCTTTTCTTTTGGAAGCTTTTTTGACTTATGGAAGCTTCCCAGATCAACAGTGTGGTTATGTACAACATACCACATTCTCATCAGCTGAGACGAAGCAGTATGGTCTATGACTGGTGGAGGCTCACTTGGTGAATTCTGAGTTAGCCGTTCTAGGACCTGGAAAGGTCCACAGAGTGGATCTGTATGGATTCATCAAACTGCTAGTGGATCAGGTGGGGGACTCCCAGGTGAGAGATGACCATCTGTTCTTCTAGCTGGTGATAGGTAGAAAGCCCTCATTTCCTCTTCTGTTAACTGTGGAGACAGATCCTGGGGGCTTTCATGGCTACTCTTCTTCAATGCACTTTGTTTTTCTGCTAGGTTAGGCCTGAACAGCCACATTATTTGACTTTACTCATGATGAGGGTGGTGACAGAGCCTTGGCTTCCCTGGACAGTGGGTCAGAGAGGTTAAGTCTTAGGGTAAAGACATGGACACATTTATAGAGAGGTTGGGCAATCTTCCAAATTCACAGCCATCTTCAGGTAAATGCTTGGGTCCTGACAAAAGAATTTCACAGGAACAGAAGTATGATAGCAATTATGTGGATGACTGAGAGATCAGAGGGAGACATAGGAATGAGGCCAACAAGTTGAGAAAGACAAGTAATAGCATAATTCCTCAGTATGTGTGAGAGAGGGGGAGGAGAGGGGGAGGAGGAGGGGGAGAGAGAGGGGGTGAGGAAGGGAGAGGGACAGGGAGAGTGAGAGGCAGAAGGAGGGGGAAAGAGGGGGGAGAGTAGGGAGAGAGGGAGTAAGAGAGAGGGGGAGGGAGTGAGAGAAGTTATTACATTGTTACTGCAGTGATAAGGACATCACCTAGCCTACTGGCTTTCTTTCTGGCCCCTAACTGTCCCTGTCATCCTTTCTACTCAGACCTATTGGCTTAAAACCCCATTTCCACCTCTTCCAAGTCAAGCTTTGAAGTCAAGCCTTCTACCTGCGGAGACTTCCACTGCCCTTACCTGGCTGCAGCCTCCGGCCCCCAGCCCCTTGCTGTTTTGTTTCCCACACAGACTCATACAGTTTTACAAGAACCTGCAGTTCTTTCTGCTCAGATCCTGTCCCATCACCGAAGTCCCATTTGCTACACCTTTAACAAAGCCGCTTTGTTGAGATAGAGATCGCACATGGTACAACACATATATTCAAAATATAATATATGACAGGTATTAGTGTAACCCCAGGGTCAACCTTCACTATAGTCCATTTAGTTTAATTACTTATTTTCAAGGCAAGAATGTTTTATGTAGTCTGTGCTGCTGGCCTCCAACCTCTGAACCTCCTGCCTCAGCTTCCAGATAGTAGGAATTACGTGTGTACCACCACATCCTGATAAAAGGAATGGAAGCAATATAAATTAGGGACAGATGAACCAGATATCAACACTGGGATGTTAATATTAGAAAAGTATTTTCTAAATAAGTATTTCCAGTTACACAGAAAGGTCTAGAGAGAAATTTGCCAGTTATTCATGCCCCTACCATTCAAGTTGACCTAAAATTAAAGGAATCCTTGAAGCCTTTTGGGAATGTCCCATATCTGCTACTCTTATCACCATGACTAGGAGAGGAGTGTTGAGAAGGCACAGCCCACAGGGGTTGGGAAGGCAGACTTCATGGTGGCCAAGCATGAGGTCTGGGGTGGCCCACATCTCCAGGGACCAGGAAGCAGAAGGGGGATAGGAAATAGAGCCCTGGGACCCCCCAAGGCCTGCCTACTTGCTTCCGGGAGGCTCCTCCTCCTTGAGTCCCATACTCATTTTCAATAGCACCACCATCTGGGGACCACATGTACAGTGAGCCTGCAGGGGACAGTTCACATTCAAATCACAGTACATTCTCCTGCTTGCAAGGTGAATCATGACAGTGTTGCTCTTCCTGCCCAGGAACGTCTTGGTGCTGTCTCTATCTATACAAGTAAGAGAATCTTAGTAATACCTTCTGTGATGTTGTAAGAGTTCATGTCAATGAATGGACAAGATGGTTGAGCCTGTAATCCCAGCACAGAGGAGGTGGGGACATGAAGGCATTGTCTCAAGTCTGAGGCTAATCTAGGCTATATAGTGATGAGCTCTAGACCAGTTTGGGCTACAGAATGAGGCAGTTTCAAAAAGCAAAAAGGACCGGGTGGTGGTGGTGCACACCTTCTATCCCAGCACTCGGGAGGTGGAGGTAGGTGAATCTGTGTGAATTCGAGGCCAGTATGGTCTACAAAGCGAGTTCCAGGACAGCCAGGACTGTTATGCATAGAAAACCTGTCTTGAGAAACAGCAACAACAGAAGGCAAAAGGGAAGGAAGGAAGGAAAAAAGGAAGGAAGGAAGGAAGGAAGGAAGAAAAGAAGGAAGGAAGGAAAAAAGGAAGGAAGGAAGGAAGGAAGGAAAAAAGGAAGGAAGAAAGCAAGGAAGGAAAAAAGGAAGGAAAGAAGGAAGAAAGGAAGGAAGAAAGCAAGGAAGGAAAAAAGGAAGGAAAGAAGGAAGAAAGGAAGGAAGGAAGGAAGGAAGGAAGGAAGGAAGAAAGAAAGGAAGGAAGAAAGCAAGGAAGGAAGGAAGGAAGAAGCATTAGGTAGTGACAATGGATCTTTCTTCTCTTTTCTTCATTCAACACAATGATGGTAGAGTTGAGCTTCACCAGTGTTTTTAGCAGCCATGCTTCATTATTTCAGTGCGGCGTGAGGCTGAAAACCCTGCTTGCACAGTGTAAGAGGCTCAAGGCGAGAGACCCTTCTTAGCCGTCTCCATTTTTAGAGATACAGGATAACCTGGCAGTCAAAGTCAAGCGAGGCAGGTTCTGTGGTTTGGGGTCTTGGATTAGCTGCTGTTAGCTGAGAAACTTTAGGTCACTTACTTGACCTCATGCCTCTGTTTCCTTGTATGCTATGGCCTCATGCTTTCTTTGTAGAATTGTTTCAAAACCCTGAGTGTGGGGCTGAAGAGGTGGCTCAGTGTTGAAGAGCGCATGTGGCACAGTGGTAAGGACCCCAGCACGCAGGTAACAAGCAGGGAACCCACAGATACATCCGAGAGATGCATCCCTAGCTCCCTTTTTTGGCCTCTGTGTGCACCCCTTCCATGTGCACATGCTTACACAGACATGGACAGGCTGACTCACACACACACACACACACACACACACACACACACACACACACAAAATCTTTTAAAAAATCCTCTGAGTGTGGTGGGTTACAATGCAGTCTTACTGAGGTTTGCCAAGCTGATGGCACAGAGTCCAGTTACGCCCAACAGAGCCTGGGCACTGCCATCCAGAGGAGGGCAGCTGTATAGCTCACTCACACTGGAGCAAACTGGAAGGCTGGCATTTGGAAAACTAATTGTCCTCTTGTTCTGTATCACACAGTGCTGCCATCTCCTGGCATGGCAGTGACCAGGAGCCTCCAGTGCATTTGACCTGATCATTTCCTCAAGGTCACCCTTGTTGTTACTCCCACGTCATAAACAAACACCCTCGGGGATGTTCAGGGACCTCTGACAACAGGTAGCTTCCAGCCACCTTTAACCCCGCACATCCCAAAACCCGAGGCCGTTAGCATCCTCTGGTCTCCTCAGCGCCTTCCAGTCTTTTCCAGCCTGATATATTTTTTTCTTGCTTGCAGGTAGGAGTGGAGTTCCAGGGTGTAGGAAGGACAAAAAGCAGTTCCTGGGATCACTTGCCTGTGGAACACGGTTGATGCTGGCCCAGAGTCAGAAGCAGAAGCCATTGTATGTGTTTCTGTCTTCCCTCTGTCGTTTTTTTCCCCTTCTCCTTTGGAGGCTTCCATTGAGTTGTGAAGCTGTATTTACCAGGGGTGGGGAGATGGCTTCTGTGTGAGCATCAGGATCTGAGTGTGAATCCCTAGCACTGATGCAAAAGCTCGGTGTGGTCTGTCACTCTAGTGCTGAGGAATCAGACAAGCCTCGCCAGAGCTCAGTGGCCATCTAGGGGTGGCCAATGTGCGAGCTCTGGGTTCAGTGAGTCTTCCTCCAAAACAAATAACATGAACAATAGCAGAAAACATCAGGTATCAACCTCTGTCTACCCACACATGTGCACACATGTGGAAGGCATCCATATATATACATGCACATGTATGCGCTATAACATACAGACATACACAGACACACAGACATATACAGACACACCGACACACAAACACACAGACATACACAGACACACATGCCCACACGCACAGATCCATTTCCCAGATTCTCTTAACGGTTGGATGGCAGGGAAACTGGACAGTAGGGAGGCTTGGGAGGGGTTGACATGCATCGAGGCAGATGATAGCAGCCCACTTCCAGCTGTACATGTTTTATCTTATCTCACCATGTAATTGGAGTTTTCATGAGGAAACCACGTCAAGGCAGACAGAGTCTCTCTTTTATGCGACACCACATGCCAACTCTTGCATGCAGCTACTTTCTTTTCAAACACTCCACAACAGCAGAACTCCCTGCCACAGCCACGGCCAGTTTCTGTTTCCATTATAAATTTGATTTTGCAGGACTGTGTCTGACCTGTCATCTTTATTAAAGCTTCAACTGTGTGCATGTACATGTTAAAGAAACCAAAAATCTAGGCTTTGGGAGGATGGTTTAATAATAGGGATTTAAGCAAAAAGAATGAGTTAGATACTTTCTTCATAACTGTGACAAAATACCAGATAAAACAGCTTAAAGAGAGGAAGGCTTGGCCTTAGCTTACAGGTTCACAGGCTTTGTCAGGGAAGCTACGGCAAAGGTTGATATGGGGAGCATGCGGCTGGGGTTCCTCACATCTTGGTGGCAGGCAAGGGGCAGAGAATGACAACCAGGACCAGAAAGAGGTGTAACCCTCAATGCTCTGCCAACTAGTGAGCTACTACTGCCAGCATGACCCATGCCCCAAACAGTGCTACCATCTGAGGACGGAGTGTTCAAACACGCGGAGTTTGTGCAATGCATTTCAAACACCCAACTGGCATCCCGTGTCTCTTGTCAACTTTGGTCAATTAGTAGCAGAAGACTAGAACGTTGAGTTGAGAAGGATTCTGAGAGTGAGTATAGCATTGGAGGGGAAGAGCTGGGATGGATTAGTGATGTCTATCACAGCCCTAAGCAGTTGATTAGTGATGTCTACCGCAGCCCTCTGTGTGGAAGGGGAGAGTGGCAAAAGAACCATTCCTGTATAAATTAGAGTAAGTTTCCTCCTAACACAGACCCCATCTCTTCATGGTATTTGATAGTTGTGAAAGCATTTTAATGAGATTATATTTTTCATTTAACTATTCTGCCAACTGGGTAAAAACAGTAGGACTAATACATTTTCCTATTAATGAATCTGTTTTATGTTTACTGAACAGTTCCTATACCAGGCTGTGGGAAACTCCCTAAGGATATAACTATAAGTTTCTTTCTTTTCTGTTTTCACATGCTGCTCCTTATGTGAGAAGAGTGGGCTGGTTCCTATCTCCTTCAACATGGTCCTTCTTAGTGAGTTGCTTGACCCACAGGATGCAACTGACTCAATGCCCAGGACCTTCCAGAAGGTCCCAAGCAGGCTCTCAGTTTCTGCCTGTTTCCCCTTGAAACCTTTGCATTCTGAGCTCTGATCTGCCACCCAGGAAACAGATACTCAGGAGAGATCATCTGGAGGAGACTTGAGGCTAGAGGAAGGGCAAAGCTGATTCCAGCCCCGTAGTTACCCCACTGAGGGGTCAGCTATGTCAGGAACCATCCTGGATCTTCTGTCTCAGCTTCTTCTCCAGCTGAACACCACCAAGTCACTGACAGTGTAAAGCATTCTAACTCCCCATGTAATCACCAAGGGGGAAAGCCTGATGTTGGAAATGACTAAGTTTTAGGGGGTGTCTGTCATGGTGCAATGTTATGTTGTGTAACCAGAACCCTGACATGGATTGTTGTAGGACTAAGTAAGACCCACTATTGACCCACACAGGGTATAGTCTTTTGGGAGAGATAGACACGTGAACCAATCAGCAAAAATGTGGTGGAACCAAACACTCCAGATTTAATGGTGAACCGAAGGGCAGGAGATGTCTCTACCATCAGGGTAGGGAAACAGACTAGCAGGGGCTAGTCTCTTTGTCCTTTGACCTCAATGATTTAGGACCCATTGCATGGAACACAAGTTTTTTTTGTTTTTTGTTTTTTTTTAAAAAAAGAGAAAATCTCAAAATTGGAGAGAAGGAACCCTTGCCTCAAGTCTCTATTAGGTATCCTGTCCATTATGGCTATGCCTGACAAGCCTGGCTAAGGCTAAGTACTTATGTTGAGCCAATCAAATTTTCCTCCAGCTGAACCAGGTTTCAGAGACTGGGTGTCATTGGGACCAAGTCAAGATGACAGGAGTCCTTCTGGTGCTGGATTTCTTAACCTTGGGCTTCGGCACCAAGGACATTTTGGGCTGGTCCATTCCTTGCTGGGATGGAAGGAGTGGTCCTGGGTGCTTTGGTCCTGGGTTTGTAGCATCTGTAGGGCTCCACCCAGTGAACGTTTGCAGCATCCAGCAACTATTCATGACAGAGGTCAGTGTTCCCTGTGTGGGGGTGGGGAATTGCCTCTCATTGAGAACCACTCCTCTAGAATGACAACCCCCAAATTCATTAGTGATCCTCTCTTGTCCTTATTGGAAAGAAGTAAGATTTTCTATCTAAGCTGTCCCAGAACCTCCAGTCATCTGAGCCAGTGTCCATATTCTAGACTATTTGGTACTGAAGGTTAGGCTGGAGCTGATTACATAGCTAGGGATAGGAAGAATTTGAGAAGTAAGAAGCATAGGTCCAGGAAACAATATCTCAGAAGCAACCGTGTGGCTGGAGCTTCATGCATAAGGTAAGGGTGGGCTTCAGGCTGCAAGGAACTTGCAGGTCATACTGAAATACGCAGGCCCGGGGACTGTGCTCCCCTGGGATGGATGGCAGCGTTTTCCACAGGACCAAATGTTTCTCACCTTCTTTCATCATCCTAGGGTGGAAGAAACATGGCTTTCTGGCTCTCCCCAGGGACTCTAAAGAATGAAATTCTAGAGAAGACTGATCCCTCTTGAGGCACTGATTGTTTCTGGAGTTTAACCCATAGACAATAGAAAACAAAGACTTGGGGGTGTGTTTTGATTTATGCGGGCTCTCTCACGAGGACAGTGGAGCTCTCTGGCTTGAGTGAGGTAGTTGACAGCTCAGCATCAATCACCCACTGTTCCTGTGTGAGGATGTGTGCGGGGTCCTGTAGGTCAGACTGCTTCAGGCCACAGGTGTGTTGTGAGGGACCTCTGCATGCTTGCAAGAGGTCAAGTGGAAACCCTTTTCCCTCCTTTTCAAACTTGGCTCCTCTCAGCTTCTAGTTCCGTGTTTCTTGCTACTGCGAAGAGAAAGAGTTTTCTCTTTGTCTCAAGTTGAAGTTCTTCTGCAGGAGGTGGTTAGGTTAGCTCAGATTCTGATTTAGGACAGAGTTTTGGGCCTTGAGTGTATAAACAGTGCCTTGAGGACTGTATCCATTTCCAGATGAGTGAGGGACAATGCAGGGTGAATCTTTGAGGAAAGAGGGTCTCAGAAGGTGCTTCCTAGCTGCCTCAGAAAGGGATGCCTGGTCCCAGTACAAATGTCGAAGTTAGAACTCTATCACGCTGCTGGTGACAATTACAAGCTGGTCTTTGGACCTGGGAGTCTAACTTCCAACCAGCTGGCCAAATCCAGTAGCCTTGGACTGGGCACACCCAGTGGAGGCCACTTCTGAGGAACCGGCTTCCAGGAACAAGTTCCCTTGGGAAACTCTGCAGGCAGCTTAAACCTCAAGAAAACGACTCATTAGGATCTCAGGGAGCTGTTAATTGCCCTGTCCAGCCGAGACACAGTGTGGCTGTGCCAGCCTGCTGCACAATAATGAAGTCTCTGAAAGCTCCAGACCCGAACTGGCTGCTGGGCTCCTCTCTTCGTTCTTTCACCAAAGACCCCGTGGCTCCCTGCTGTCCTGCTGCCCACAGACGCCCCCCTCGGGACCTGTCCCTGCGGCAATCATCTCCAAAAGATCACGCAGGGGTGTCAAGCCCAGCAAAGACTTGTTTAGCTGTGCTATCAACGTTTTCATCTCGAAGTTATGTTTACAAAGGGATAAAGATTAACGGAGAGTGATTTCGCACCCATCCTCGGAGAAGTATGAAAGTCCGAGAAATTCATCTCGTCTTGGATAAAACTGTGCTTTTTGGTTGTCACGGCAACAGTCCTCCTGTTCCTCAGCCTCCTGGTCCTACACTGGAATAGGGCAGTTGGAGTTTACAGGACAATGTAGAGGGAATGGGATGACTGTGTGCGGGGGAACTCGAAGGTTTACCTTCCAGTCTCAGTTTCAGAGCTAACTAACCACCCTTTTGGGCGTGAAAGTCACAGACTAATAGATCCAAACGTCTAGCAAGAACTAGTACAACTTCGCTAGTAAGGACATCCCAGGGGAAAGTGAAAGGGACCTTCAGCCTTTTCAAGAGGATTTGGCCTGTGAAACCGCTAGACTCTTGGTACATCCTGTAGATGAAGGGCGGTGTGTGTGTGTGTGTGTGTGTGTGTGTGTGTGTGTGTGTGTGTGTGTGTGTGTGTGCGCGCGCGCGCGCACACACACCTCCTTCCCAGCGCACTGAGTAAACTGGATTAGAAGAAAGGCTGTCTGTTTACACTCAACCACTAGGGGGCAGCACGTAACCTATACTCAAGCGGGTGCCTGGGATTTCCAACCCAGTGGAGGTTATTCAGGGTGGCAGCTACTGAGCTATGAGAATAGTTGCCAGGTTGGGGAGTGCCTGTGTTTCCAACAGTGATGTCTCAACTGAGATTTACTGTGGTATGAACATGACTGTGTTACCGCTGTTATCTTGAGCGGCCTTGCCTCGTCTCTCTATGTGTTGGATTTCGTGATCATTCCAATGTTTTCTTCACGGTTTTGATGTTTTCCCTTCTGTGGCTCAGAGTTGGTTTTCCAGCAACTGAAATCAGGACCTCCCCCAACCTGAACCTTGATGAGCTAGTTAACCAACCCACAGTCTGCTCTTTGTGACAAACACCATTTTTGAGGTCTTACCTAATCGCAAACATCTTTAAGAGGTCAAGTAGTAGTTTGGCATCAGCCTTAAACAAAGATTGCCAGAGAGAGGCTCCTTCGCCTGTGGATTCTGCTCTATAGGTCAACGTTGAGGAGGACTATAATGGTATATTATTTGTTTTTTAGTAAATAAATCTTGCCTGAAGACCAGAGACAAAGCTAAAACCACTAGCTGTCATGGTGACACATACCTTTAATCCCAGGTTTAGGAGACAGATGGATCTCTGTGAGTTAAGGTCACCCTGGGCTGCACAATATCAATGTCAAAACAAATCCAGGTGGTGGTGGCCTATACCTTTAATCTCAAGTCTAGGGAGTCATGCCTTTAATCCCAGCACTGGAGAGAATATAAAATGAGAGGAGAGGCTTAAACTGCTTAGTCTGTGGTCACCCAGTCTTGGTGGAGGTGAGACTTTTCTAGTGGCTTGGCTGTTTTGCTTTTCTGGTTTTCAGGTTAAACCCCAATTTCCGTCTCTGGGTTTTATTATTTGTGCTACAGAATGTTCTGAAATCAAACTTGTTAGGAATATCTCAGCCAGTAAAGGCGTCTGCTGCCAAGGCTAGTGACTTGAGTTCGATCCCTAGGACCTACATGGTGGGAGAGAAGTGGCTTCCTTGAGGTGTCCTCCGACCTCCAGCTGTGTAGTGTGGAATATGCGTGCATACACATACACACACAACTAGACAATTTATTTTTTTCATTTTATTTTTATGAGCGTGGTTGTTTTACCTGTACATATGTCTGTGTACCCTGAGCGTGTAGTGCTCATGGAGGCCAGAAAAGGGCCCCCAACCCCCCGGACCTGGAGTTACACCTGTGTTTTTACATAGGTGGGGGTACTCACTTGGCGGCTTAAGGCTCCACCTCCGCAGAAGGTAACTGACTTTCCTTGGCTATCATCTTCCCGTGGCCTCTCTGACAAACCAGATAAAGCCCGGGGCCTATAGGACTTGTCTGTCACTGTCCAGTAGCCAAAGAGTTGGGCCTGTGGTCAGCAGCCGAGCTGGCAGGCCCCCAGAAGTCACCCACACTGACACTTCCTCTCCACAGATGGTGAATCTACAGCTGGAAGAGGGGTTGAGGGACTTCCCACGGCCTCAAGGCAATTTAGCAACATCTTAGGGATTCACCAGACATAACGGCTCCTGGGCCCCTGTTCTTCCCATGTCGTCTCCTCTCATGCCCACACTTGGAATATCTCACTCATAAACTTCCCGAGGCTGCTATAACCAATGACCAAACCTTCGGTGTTTTGTAGTGATGCAAATTTGTCTTCCCTTGCTGGGGGTCTACAGCTTGATATGAATTCCGCAGGGCTAAAAACTAGGTGTGAGGAGAGCCGAGGTCCTCTCAGAGGCTCTGAAACTCCCCTGAGATGGCACATAAATCTATTATTATTATTTGCATTATTCCCTGGGTAGGGTAACCCCAATTAAGTTTGTTCATATGACTACGAGTGTCTATGAAGCTCATAGAGTGGTAGATTTCCATATGTGTTTTTCAAACATTGTTGTTGTTGGTTATCACACACCTCGTGGTTTCCTCTGCCTTACCCTCTGCCATTCCTCTCCCCATTTAAACCTCTGTCCCAGTTGTTCCCCTTTCTCCCTCAGTGTCATCATTCTGCTATTTCCTCTTCCACCAAGCGTGTTTTCTTGCCTTCCCCACCAATGGTCCCTTTCTAGTTTCCTGACAAGTCAAGCCAGTCAGTGTCCGAGATGGAGGAGAAAGGACTTATGAGCTGCCCACTCCTAACTGAGGACCTGCTAATGGCTGATGGCTTCTGGGGGAAAGAGAGCTAGTTTTTATGAGGGTGTGGCCCCTGATAATCCACCATGCTTCAGTGATTGGCCCCACTCCAGTGAGTGTATGGGTAGCACAGATTTGACTCGGTGGATAATTTAAAACAAACAAACAAACAAACAAAAAGGACACAAACTTGGGAGAGGGTGGGAAAGGGGGAGTAGATTTGGGAGGCACTGGGGCAGGAATGGAGGTTAATATGATCCAAATGCATTATATAGATGTATAAAATTCTCAAAGTATGAATAAAATATTACATATTAAATAAAGTAGAGCTATGTGAGCTTGTTTATTTACTTCTCTTATCCAAACAATTTTCTCTCATAAATGAAATTGTAAGGAGGTCTCACGGCTTGAGTCTAGGGATGAGAAAGAAGTGCTGATGTGGATAAGCTTGAAGTTCACAACATTTGACCTAAGTAAGCAAAGGTTTCTCTTGCCTTCCCTTCACCCTTTCTTCTTCCCCTTTCCCTTCTCTCCTTCCCCCCTCACTTTTTCTTCTTTCTTCCTCTCTCTCTTTCCCCCTCTCTCTCTCCCTCCCTCTCTCTCTCTTTTTCTTTCTTTCTTTTTTTGGAAGATATAACTCAGGCTGGCCTGAAGCTCACGATCATCCTGCGTCTACCTCCTAAGTGCTGGGATTGTAGGTTGTGCCTCTCTAAGTGGTCATAGTTTATGGTTTTCAATGTCCTTGTTGGTAATGTCTTTAGGGAAGCATGCATTATTTCTGCAGACATTCGTGGCTATATTCACCGTGTCAAAGTTTCTTTCAGGCAATGGGAAGATAAATCGGATCCCAAGATGAGGGGATTTATTTCTCTCTTTCCCATACCCACCCTCCAGTTTTTTCTGCATTGTTAAAAGGAAAGCTGTAGTTATAGGGGCTCTGAAGAGAGAGGCCTGGAGGCACTTTTACACTCCTCTCCTCTCCTTAGCCTTCTTGCTTGATTCAGTTTCGTTGTCTCCTCCAATCAGCTTCCTCCTACCTTAGGACACATGTCTGACAGCATCTTCCCACCTTGGGAAAGACTTCGTTGAAAGATAAAATCAGAGGTAGGCAGATCTCTATGAGGCCAGCTTTGTCTACATAGCAAGTTCCAGCACAGCCAGGGCTATGTAGAGAGCCCACAAAGCAAGCAAGCAAGCAAGCAAGCAAGCAAGCAAGCAAGCAAGCAAGCAAACACAACACAGAACAAAGGTAAAGCCCTTCCCCTCCACCTCCAAATGGAAAGCACTGGGAAGGGATTTTTGAGTGTCCTGCGTCTTGTGCTGGCTCAATGCTCCCACTGGGATGTATCGTATGGCGCAGAGTCAATGACAGGAGCCCTTCCAGATTTACCATAGGAGCAGAGGAGTGGCTTTTTGAAGGGGTGTGCACTCCCTTCTCCAAGAGCACATGCATGCTCCTCACTTCTGCAGCTTTAACAGTGAAGAACTGCCAAGACCCCGATATTCCTCCTGAGATATCATTGGTTACCTTGATCTCCACACTGAATACTGCTGGTGTCCCATCCTCATCGGTACCACCACTCCTTAGATATCCCAAGTTGCCCTTGATTCCCTCCACTCACAGACATTTGTCCCCATGTGTCCAGATGGTGGACAAGTCCTTGATCTTCAGTGATCTTATCACTTCAATGTCTTACTATGTCCCCTCCCTGGGTCAGAAGTTCTATGACTCTATACTACCCTCCTAAGCCTCCAAGCCCAATTTATCCACCAGTTATGATAAGCCAGATGTATGTTGAGTATCACTTTCTACAAGTTCTCCCTAAAAATTCAGGGTACAATAGCATTTTACAGGTCAAGAAACAGGGCTTCAGGAAGTTCTAGGCTTATCAGAGGATGTGGGGTGGTAACCATAGGATTTGAACTGTGGTCTCGAAGACCAAGTCTAGTGTATGCTACAATTCCCTCCACAGCCCGAAAACAGCTGCTGGATGAACTATGGAGGGTTCTGTTATTCTGAGTCTTGGTTCAACTGACTTTTCTCAACAGTGACCAAGAACAAACAAGAGTCCTTCGGCAGCTGTGCCCTCGCTTGTTGTTCAGATACCAAGTGAGCCACTGACCTCTTGGCTTCTCTTAGGGCATGTGAGTCCTCAGTGGAGGAAGACAGAGGGATGAGAAGAAAGCCTGTTTCCAGAAAGAGTTAAGTAGAATCCATAGAAAGCACTTGACCCATGTCCTGAACCTGATTTAAGTTGCACTCTGAATCAGAGCACTGAGAGGGGACAACAGGGCTTGGCTATCCCCAGAAGCTGGAGGGTAAGTGTGCATCCTCCCTGCTTCTTCCCCTACTGGTGGCCGCCCGGACACAGGCTCAGTTGTGTATATTTGTCTCTCCTATTCCCCCAAGTGAAGAGACCTTGCCTAGACAGCTGAATAGGTGCTCAGCTGGCATTGACGGTTGCATGGATGAATTGACTGGATGAAAAGATGGGCTGGAGTAGACTAGATAAATAGATAGATAGACAGATGATAGATAGATATAGATGATAGATAGATGATAGATAGACAGATGATAGATAGATTAGATAGATGATAGATAGATATAGATAGATGATATATAGATGATAGATAGACAGATGATAAATGATAGATGATAGATAAATAGATGATAGATAGATAGATGAATGAGTAAAATGGATAAATGAATGGGTGGATGGGATGGAATGGGTTTAATGGACAGAAATGATAGAGGAATTGATATGATAGATGGGTAGAACAGAATGGATGGATGAAATGGATCAGTAGACGAATGGAATTGATGGGACGATAGAATGAGTAGATGGTAAAGCAGATGGAGAAAAGCCAGGCATAGTGGTTCACAACTTTAATACCAGGACTCAGGAGGCAGAGGCAGGTGGATCTCTGAGTTCGAGGTCAGCCTGGTCCATACAGTGAGCTTCCAGACAGTCAGAGCTGCATAGAGAGACCCTATCTCTAAAAACCAAAACAACAACAATAACAGCTGACAAACTGGACAGATGGACAGGTAGGCTGGACAGACGGAATGGTCTGGAAGGATAAAGAGAGTCTAGCTGAAGTCCTGGAATTAGATATTCTCAGTGGTCATAGCATCTGAAGATTGCACTCAAACAGCCATCTTTTTTACTTTTCCCATTTGACCAACTGTGCCCTAGCAGGGCAAATCTACAGAACGGAGAGCTTCTAAACAGTTACTAAAGGCTGTATGATAAAAAGCCCCCAACATTCCCCCTCCCCTTCACAAAACACTCGGCTGCTCTCTAATTGACCTTGAATGAGGTGGTGTTCACAGCTGTGACTTGGCGGCCATTGATCTGGCGCTGAGGAAGTGACCAGCTGAGCCAGCCATTGCGAAGGAGAAGGACGAGAACCGGGACAAAGAACCCCATGTCTCTAGGCACTCGCCCCCCCCCTTTGCTCCACACATCCACAGTGTGTGCTTTTAAATAAACAAACAAGCAATTAATGGATTGCTGCAGGGCCAGAAGAGGAAGTGGGTCCAACTCTGTCCCAGCAGTAGGGCAGGCTGGCACAGAAGGACCCGAAGGGGCATGCCTAGTCTCATTAATCTCACTGGAGGGGCCTGCCCTCCTGCAGCCAGCATCTCGGATCTGTTGGCATGGGGACTTGGGCAGCAATGGGGAGCTTTTTGCATCTGCTTTTTTTGTGTGTGTGTGGTTGTTCCAGTACTTTACAGTGGCCATGGGGAGATCAGCAGTTCTGGCTCCTGTTGGCTGGGCTTGGCTGAGTGGACTGGGCCAGCTACTTTTGGGGCTTCAGATCACTCATCTGGAAAATGAGGAGCTTGGATGAGAAGGGCTTTTTTCCTAAACTCGTATTTATTTATTTATTTATTTGCTCAGACTCTGTTCTTGAAACAAAACCTAACTAGGTCACCTCTCTTCAGTACAATGCATTAAAGCAAAGTAACTGGAAAGGGGGAGGTGGGAGAGACAGCAAGCTCCTTACTCCTGCCCCGTGGATCCCCAGTCTGAGAGTGGCTCCCTGGAATCCCTCTGCTCGACAGAACTCCTTTTGCAAAGTACTTCCATATCTTACTCAGTTTTAACTGGGGTTGTTACTCATCAGAAAGATTGCTAGCAATATGACAAAAGAAGAGGTAATAGACTTATTTATTCATTTATTTGCCAACCAGGATTCCAGAGGCAGGTGGTCCAGGGTAGGTTGGGCAGCCCCACAGTGCAGCCTGGGAGGAGAGACACAGGCTCCCTCCCTTTCCCTTCTGTTCCATCACCCTGAGCCAGTGACTGCCAGTCTCAAATTGGACCCATGGTGTGGTATGGCTGCTGAAGCTCCAGACATCACATCCCTATTCTGGACAAGCAAAGAGAGGAAAGGAGACGTGGATTGGCCACGGCAATTTAATCTGCTTCCTTTTAAAAGCTTTCCAGTCTCCAGCTGACGTCTCCTTGGCAAGAGCCATGTTGCATAATGACTTCTGGCTTGAAAAGAAGACAGAAAAAAATTTTCATTATTACTTTTTCAACTGGGTGTATTGGCATCCATGATTTAAAAAAACCAAACAAACAAAAAAACCCCAAAAACAAAAAACCCACAAAACAAAAACCCAGGGTCTCACAAATAAGGATGGTGAAAGGAGTGGATGAACCACAGGAAAAGTCAATAGGATGAGCTAAAAACTCTTGAACATTTACAAAGGACTAGGCACTGTGCTGAGAGTTATATTAATATGCACATTATCTCATTTAATTCTCAAAGCTGCTCAACAAAGCGAGCATTCACCCCATCTTTTAGCTTGGGATGTTTAGGCACATTGAATTTAAGGAACTTAACCAAAACTCTCAGCAAATAAAAGATGCAGATTTCAGCTCAGATGCTGATGCTGGAGTCAGAGCCATCAGGGGACACTTTCAGCGGAGAGTGGTGACGTCAGTAACCTCCATGATCTTCCAGTGCAGTTTCAACAGCTCTCAAAGAAAGGGCTGGGAGTGCTGCAGCCTATGCCAGAGCGGCTCTGGCAGCCTCCTTATCGACCGTCCTGGTAAGAGGCAGCTCTGACAGCTGGGCAGACCTTGAAGCACTGGCCAGAAAGGAAGTATTTTAGATATGCCTTGGCAGCAGTGCAGGAACTTGACATGCAGCAATGATTTATGAAGCAAGATTAAAAGAGCTAAATATATATGGGTTGGCGCAGTAAGAAGAGGGTACTGAAGGGAGAGAGGGAGGCAGCGTGAAAGTAAAACAGAGAGCCTGGAGTGTTTCAGAAATCTTAGAGAGGGCGCAGCCTGGAATGATCCAGAAGTCTTAGAGAAGGTTGCGACAGCAGGACCACTGCCCAGATCCAAGGGAAAAAGAAGTCAGAGCCAGTGCTGAGTTCTGTGGATCCAGCGTTTAGAGCCTGTTGGGCAATCAGCTGTGATAGGATAGGGGATGTTGCTGTCTCAAAAGGCAGAAGAGGGGCTGTCAGGTCTGCCACAGTGGGACACTCCTGCGATCCCTTCACTTTGGAGCCGTAGGTAGGGAGCACTGCGACAAGTTCAAGGTGGCAGAGCCTGGGATACGAGACCCCATTGAGAGCTCAGGGGTGCACAGCCGTGATTCCAGTTCCCTGGAGGCAGAGGCAGGAGGGTGGCAAGTTGGAGGCTAGCCTGGGCTACTTACGGGGATGGCTGGCGCCTAATTGTAGATAGAGCTCTGTCTCCACGGGGAGAAAGTGGCTGCTTTAAGTGCAGCTCCATTGCTGTAGGTCGCAACTTGTCTAGGGATCATCTCAACATTATTCCATTTTTCAGATGAGAAACCCAAGGCAAGACAGCTGAAACTGAGACAGAAGAAGAAGAACCCGGTTTTCCCCTGCCTTTCTGTTAACAAGCAGCAGGCTCTGGTGGTCCAAGCATCCTTTAGAGCTTGTTCCCACCAGCAGCTTCCTTCAAAGCCAAAGAAACGGGCATGTGCAGAATGGCAGGTCTCCAATGGGCATGTGCAGAATGGCGAGTCTCCAATGGGCATGTGCAGAATGGTGGGTCCCCAATGAGCATGTGCAGAATGACGGGTCCCCAATGAGCATGTGCAGAATGGCGGGTCCCCAGCGGTTTCTGGTAGCAGCAGGGAACACCTTGGACTGTCTAAGCTCTCCTCTTTATTTTCTCAGAGGGCACCCAGCACACTCTGTCCTCTTAGATCAGGTTCCAGGGCAATGACATTTCTTGCCTCTTCATGATTCTTTCTTGAAGTGAGCAAAATATTCCTCCTTCTTTTTCTCTCCCTCCTCTTCCTTCTGTATCCCCCCATCCTCTCCCCCGTCTTCCTTCTGCATCCCTCCCCCACCCCACACCTCTTCCTCCATCCTCCCCCCCTTCCTTCTGCATCCCTCCCTCTCCTGCCACCCCGTGCCTCTTCCTCCATCCTCCTTTCTTTCCTTCTTGTACTGAGGATTCAATATAGGGCCTCACACACATGCGGCTGGAACCCTACCACTGAGTCAGTTCAGCTATTAGCTGTGCAAAGGTTTAAACACACAGCTAAAGAAGAGCTAGTTGGATTGGTAGTCAAGAGACTTCAGATCCAAGAGACATCACACAGTCCCAGCCAGAATCAGATCCAGAAATGGAACACAGGGACACAAAGACACAACAGAGAAAACATAGCCCCTGTTTAAAAAGCCAGCATCCTCTTGTGATTGATTGACTGTCACCTCATAGACGTCCAGGAAGTGACGTCTATGTTACATAGTCACGACTACACCCATGGAGATGGCCTCCTGGGTCAGGTGTTCTCCGAGGGTGTCCAGTGCTATGGTCAGTTTATTCACCGGAGAAAAGGTCCCCAGAGAGAAAGCGTGCTGCAGCACCCAGTTTCTCTAGGGCCGGCGGCTGATGTTGCTCAATTCTCATCTATCAACTGCAGATCAGAAGGTTAGAGACCTGGAATTTTTTTGTAACTAAGCTTTTTGTTTGGGCATGAGGGAGGTTTTTGGGGGTCTAGGTTATGTTTTGATCATGTATGTGAATTAATTGTTATTTGTGGACTTCTTATTGAAGTCTATTCAGTATATTGAAGAATACTGTTTTAAACACTTAAAGCCTTCAATTTTGGCTGTGGCAGACTACAGGTGTCTCCAGTGACATTGTCTCATTTTCATTGGATGGTAATTTGTGATTTGGAGTGTGGGGGGTTGAGACAAAATTTCTCTATGTAGCTCCTAGTTGTCTTGGAACTTGTTCAGCAGACCAGGTTGGGCTCAAACTCACAGAGATCCACTTGCTTCTGCCTTCTGAGTGCTGGAATTAAAGGCATGTTTCACCACCGCCTGGCCTGTTTGATTTGTTTGTAGTTTTTACAGTTGAGGTCCCTTTTTAAATTTTGCAATTAAGGTGTTTTATTCTCTCTCTCTCTCTCTCTCTCTCTCTCTCTCTCTCTCTCTGTATGTGTGTGTGTGTACGTCTCGTAGGACCCTTTTGTTCCTTTCCCCACATGACCTTGTCTAATACATCTGTTCACCGCGGCTTTTCTCTATTGCTCTTCTGTTCGCTTGGCTTATTGTGGATGGATGGCTCAGCCTTGTTTGGACTGCGCAGGCTCCAACTCTAGCCGTTCTGGGAGCAATATCTCAAACAAGGATATTAAAACAGGTAATGAACCATACTTAGGGCCAAAACACATATCTTAAACCCTTCAGCTTTAATCTTCCCAGCATTCCTTTCTCAGCCACAAGCCTGGACAATGCACCTGAAAAGGCACCTTACAGTTTTGTTTACAAAAGGAGGCAAGCAAACAAGTTAACTTAAAAAGCTTTCTAAATTTAAACCTTTGAACAATGTATCCAAAGCCACTGAATCATAGAGACACTTTAGTGCTCTAAGACATCCAAGTACGTGTCTGTTAATGCCCACACTGGGATCTATCCAGAGCTTACTTCCGTTCGCCTAGTGAACTCCAACTCGGCTTCACGCTGACTGGTCCTGGAGTTCTTTTCTGTGTATCAGTGAAGATCCCAGCTGCAACTGAGTCTCCATCTCTAAGGGGAGCTTCTCGGGTTGAATTGTGTCTCTTTCTGCCAAGGATAGCTCCATGACCACTGCCTCCATAAACGTCCAATTCCAACAGGTAGCACCATGTCAGTCTCTGCCGAGCCCAAGAATCAGGAGCGGTTTCCAGAGCAACAGCATACTGTAGGTAGGGCTGAGGGTCCCATCGGTCTTGAAGGTTTGGAAGCCATTATTTAAGGAAGAAGAAGAGGGAAGGGAGGAAGCCGAATGGGAGGGGCAGGGGAAGAGTAGCTGGCAAGGGCTTCCCTGTGCAGCTGAAAGACAGCTTCTGGGAGTGCTCTGCATTCCCAGAGTAGGCTTTGCCTGCATGTATGTCTGTGTGAGGGTGTCAGATCTCCTGGAACTGGAGGTATAGACAGTTGTGAGCTGCCATGTGCGTGCTGGGAATTGAATCCAGATCCTCTGCAGGAACAGTGCTCTTAACCATCGAGCCACCTCCCCAGTCCCTGTTATTTATTTATTTATTTTTACCAGTGGAAGACTATGCTGGGGTACCTGGCCTCCACCTTTGGGTGCCAGATGGCAGCTAATCTGTCTCCCCGTGTCTTTGGACACAAGTCTCCCTGAGCAGGATAGGTGGCAGCTCCAGGACCGGAGTCACCCAGGCAGGCCAGGTGCCCCTTTCTCCCCCACCCTATCCTTGCTTGAAGCTCAGACCAGCCTCCAGCCTCCGCAGTAAAGGGTGGACCAGGGCAGGATAAAAATTGGTGGTGACTGATTTATGTCTTCATTGTATGCAGATCATCTGGCAAGGCGATCGGGCCTCCTCTTGACTTGATCCCTGGTGCTGAGCTGGGCGGGAAGGTGCCACAGACGTCTCTGCCTTTCACCCACCTCTGGTTTTAAATGCTTTTGTTTCAGGCCCACCCATCAGAAGGAGGGGGTGGGAGATTATGGGTGAAGAAAGATGAAGTGCAATCACTTCTTCCAGACTAGGGTTGGTATGATTTTGTTAAGTGGTCTTTGTCTCGACTTCCTTCTTGAAGCTTTGCGGTTGAGAACTCCAGACCAGTTCCACTTTCCTGGCCTCCTGCTTCTGTGAGAGGTTTCTCTTCAGCAACTCCCCTTTCCTTCCTTCACGGCCACCAGAGGATCTTATGCCTGGAGTCTGAATGGAACTCAATGCATCTTCAGCCTCGAAGGGAAAAGTCCCACGAACAGGACCACCCAGAGCAAGGACAGCGCTTGTTCACAGGCAAGCTATGCCTACTTTTGCCATCAGGAGTTGGACCTGCACCCTCTTAGCCACCTGGGGACAGGGCAGAGGCAGGCTGGGAGCTATCTCTGGTCCCAAGTGTTTGCGGAGAAGAGAGGAGGGGTGAGAGGGTGGAGGACAAATGGGGAGGTTTGCAGCAAAGAGGGTGGATTGCGGGAAGAATAGAAGAGGGAATGAAGGGGGAGGAGGAGGAGGGAGGAAGTAGAGGGAGGAGGAAGAAGGGGAGGATAGATGAGGGGGAGGGAGAAGGGCAATAAACTCTGAAAGGAATCCGCCCACAGAGAAAGACCTCTCCCATTCTGAGCACTTGTTTGTGCCGCCCCCACCCAGTTGGGTCCACCTGAGTCCACCATCATCCTCAGGACCTCAGGAAATGCCCACAGTGTCCTTTTGTCCTAAAGCACCACCATCCTTACCTTTCAGATTGGTAAGCCGAGGTGCAGCTGAGGCGCCCAAGGCCATGTTGACTTGTAACACTGGAGACTGGCTTGGAACTCTGCCTGGCTCATGCTCATACATCGATCTCTGCCATCAGCTCCCTCTGCCCACTCTGACTAAAGGACAGATTCAGTGAGCAGAATGGATCTTCTTCGACCTGGATCTGATGCTGTGGCTGCATGGGAAGACCCTGGGAGGTACCCGGCTCCCAGCGCATTGCAGGCAGGGCTGCTAGGGTGTTGGGAAGAGGGGGACCTGGGGGTTCTGCCCCGCTGAGGAAGACACCCAGGGTCAGCATGCTGGCTCAGCCCACAGCCTCACTGACAGGTTTATTACCAAGCTTTACAGCTTCCAAGCTTAGTCACTGCTGAAGTCAGGCCTGCTCAGAGACAAACACATAGCAAAGCTGTGACCCAGCCGCCAGATCTGGGAGAGGCGACCCACCCTGGGCAGAGCAGGCACCGGGGAGGCAGCAGGCTGAAGTCTGGTGCATTTGTGGTGAGCCACACTCTCGTCCTTACTTTTCCTTGTCTTTCCTTTGAAGCTCTGCGGGTGTATGAAGCAGATGCCCGCAGCCCCCTGGGATAACCTAACACTTACAAGGGTGTGTGGTGTCCTGTCCCCTAGGACTCCCATGGGAGTTCAGCTTGAAGCAGGGAGGGGAGAAAGAAGGAAAAAGAAAGAAAGAAAGAAAGAATTTAAGGCCATTCTGACTTTCAATTCATGAGCAGAGAAGAGGCAGGCCAGGATCCAAAATAGTTCAGCCCAAATTCCTTTTCCCCGACTACTCTTTCCCCACACATGGCCTCTGTGAAAGCCCGACCTTCGCAAATCTCCCTAGTTGTGACCCATTACTAAGTGTGACCCAGCACTGGGGCCTTCCTCTGTCCGGGTTTGCAGCGAGCTGAGTTGGAGCAGCAGTCAGTGTCTCCCCTGCCCAACTGAGCAAAGTCAGGACAAATAGTATCACTAGGGAGCAGCCCCTCCTGCCCTCTGAGGCTTCAAGGACATGGAATTTTCCTTGCTGCTGGCTTGCCCTGTAGCCAGCTCACTTCACTTTCCTGCCCCAGGCTGGAGAAAGGATCAGGAATCCAGTTAGCTGGAGAAGTGTTTGAGGAGAAAAACTTGCGGGGAGCCTTGAACTTGCCCGATTCCTCTGGATTATGGCTTAGCGCACACGGATCAGCATTCGGTCTCCTACCTGACTCATCCTGGATCCAACCACTGCGCATTTGCCCAGGGAACTGAGTTGTCCATCCCTGTTCTGCTACCCCACACCCCGATCTGTTGCTGAAGTGAGAATATCACACCTCTCCTTGTAGCAAATAACAATCATATCTTGCTCTCTTTGGGACTTTTGCTTCTAAAATACAGTCCACTTCTTTCCCTTCCTTTTTACCCCTTTCCCAGCATACACTAATGTTTTATGATAACAATTCCTCCTGAATTTCATCTCATCGTAATATAGTAAAAGCTGTTACGATGCTGGAAATATGGACTGGACGTTCCCAGCCGTGAAGGTAAAGAGCGTCGTTGGAAAGTTTGTGACAGGACTGGCTGAGTGTGCATCTGGGAAGCTCTGGGATGTAGGGCACAGCTGTCACCACGTCACATCCAAATTTACATGACACATGTGGGTGCATCGTTGTGGGGCTTTCCTGAAGCAGCACTAAAACCCATACATAGGATAAGAGTTCCAGAGTCTGCTAGATTTAAATCCCAACAGTGCCACTTGCTAATTTTATGATGCTGGCCGATATGTAAACCTCAGAGTCTACAGTGGTCAGAGGTGAGAGAAGAAAGTCTGCCTCTCAGAGTGGCGGCGGTTCAAAGTATATTGACCAGGAATGGCTGTGCAATAACCAACCATTTTATCTTGGTAGCACATGATAATTAATGAGCATTTTGGGTGTTTCTGAGCCTTGTCCAGGCTGGTCACCGCTTCAAGCTGAAGGTCTGGTGGGCTCAAGTCCACCTGTTGAGTTTCACAAAGCCCAGGACTCTTCTGACAGTAATGACAAGACACAGAAGAGAGTCAATGCCAGCGACTGCTCAAACACATTTCAGGCCTTTAGGGCAGCTTATTTACTTGCAGTCCATTGGCTAGAACAAGCCCCAAGGCTGAGCCCCGTGGTAGAAACAGGGAAATGGACTCAGCCCACCACAGGACATGGTAAGGGTGAGGATGTAGACGGGAAGACTCAGGGATGACAATCAGCCATAGAAGGTTTGGCTCATTCACAACCATGTGGCTAGCACTTAGAAAAGGGGGACCCCCGATCACTGCTGGGCCTCTTGCAGTTTGTGCAGAACCCCTGTCTCGGCCTCGTTCTGGGTAGACTCTAGCTCTCACTCCACACTGAAACGTCACCAATTTACCACTGCTTTCTTGTTGCTCGCCTTCCTTCTGATTTCAAGTCACAAACGTTCTGTAATCTTCTCTTGTTCTCTGCACCTTTAAACTTCTTCCTCCCTCTCACAAGGTTCTTTCAATGTTCATTTGTGAGCGCATACGCATATACATTTAAATCTGCATGTGGGAGAAAATATGATGTCTTTCTGAGCTTTTATTTCTCAAGCATGATGATCTCTGGTTCATCTTCCTGCAGATGTTTTGATCTAATTCCTTGTTGCAGGTGAGCAAAGTTCCATCATGCAAAGGTACTGCATTTTCTCTCTCCTTCCATCTGCTACTGGACCTCTGGGCACGCTCCACAGCTCAGCTATTACAAACAGTGCAGCAGCAAATATGGAAGACCGTCACCAGCTGCCTTTGGGTGACATCACGACTCCATGTGACAAATCAAGGAGGGAGTTTCAGCAGCAGAACCCTGGGCATTGATGGCCTGAGATATGAGTAACACCTGTGTAGTACTGGACTCGGAAGGTAAGCCCCATACCCCAGCTTACCTAGTCATGAGATATGACTCCCATGTCATGGTCTCCACGGGCTAGTACTTACTCCCCGTGTGTTTTAAGGCATATTACCTTGAGAACTTTTCTTTAATGCCTGCCTTGCTGGGTCTCACAAAGGCAAGACCTTTGTCTTTGTGAGTCAGCCAATACCTGTGCTTGGTATACCCTCTACACCTTCATGTGTTGGGTGAATGGGGAGACAAAGACATTCTGGTTGAATGCCACTGGTCTCAAGTGAAATGTGAGAAATAAATTCCTTAAAGAGGTTTTTGGGAAGCATGAAAAAATGTGGAAGTAAGTATGGAATGCCCTCCAGATGGCCTAGCCTGGGTACATGCAGCACGTCTGTCTATCTGTCTGCCTGTCTGTCTGTCTGCCTGCCTGCCTGCCTGCCTGTCTGTCTGCCTCTGTCTGCCCGCCTGCCTGTCTGTCTGTCTGTCTGTCTGCCTGCTTGCCTGTCTATCTGTCTGCCTGGCTGCTTGCTGCTTGTCTGTCTGCCTGCCTGCCTACTTGCCTGTCTGCCTCTCTCTCTCTCTCTCTCTCTCTCTCTCTCTCTCTTTCTCTCTCTCTCTCTCTCTCCATATATATATATATATATATATATATATATATATATATATATATAAAATCTGTCATCTATCTCGGTGTCTACCTATCATCTATCTATCTATCTATCATTTATCTACTATCTATCTATTATCTATTTACTATCTATCTGTCTGTCTGTCTATCATCTATCTATCTATCTATCTATCATCTATCTATCTATCTATCTATCTATCTATCTATCTATCTATTATCTATCTACTATCTATGTGTCTGTCTATCATCTATCTATCTATCTTCTATCTATCATCTATCTATCTATCTATCTATCTATCTATCTATCTATCTATCTATTATCTATCTACTATCTATCTATCTATCTATCTATCTATCTATCTATCTATCTATCTATCTATCTACAGTGATCTGCCCTTAATTTCTGCCATTGGGTACTTAAGAGTATAAAATGCAGATATTTAAAGCATACCTGTTCTCCCAGCTTCTCTTCTCTCTCCAGATCATCCTAGAGTTCCTCAGTGGACTCTTGAGGTTGCATAAAGAGAACCCTTTACTTTAAATTTCTCTTTTCCAACACCTCCTGTGCCCCTTGGTCCCCGTGACTCAGGCAGGCTTGTCAGACACTGGGAACATATTGCCAATGTCTCATTAAAAGAGTGAAATCTCTCACCAGATGGCAAAAAAGTGTGAGTCAGCGAGACTGCAAAGCAGCCAAGAATACTATCCCCAGCAGCTCGGAAGAGGTGGTCATGGCAGAGAAGGCCATGAGGATGAGGGCTTAGAGCGGATGGACAGTAAAAATGAAGACATACCTGTCAGTCACTCCAGAATAGCCAATGGAAGTGGAGGTGGCTTCACTGTGGCAGGGCAGGCAGCTGCTGGACCAGGGTTCTCTATATCCAGACCATGTTTTCAGGAATGATGTGTGACCAGAGTTCCAGGCAGCTGTGACTGTAACAGAAAAATTAGACTCCAAGAAACTAGTGTGATGGGAATTGCCCTGTAAGTGTCTGTGACAATCCACACACAGTAGTAGAAGCCAGAAAAAAAAATGAAAAATTACCCATGAATGAGTTGGCAAGAATTCCAAAGATTTCATGAATAGGTTGTCTGTAATGTTTGTCTCAAAGAAGCATCGGTGTAAGTAATATAGTCATGGCTTTTAAAAATTGTTCTGACAAACTATCTGATAAAGAAGCTTAAGGGAGAGAAGGTTTATTTGGGACAAAGTTTTACTCATCACGGAGGGGAAGTATAGCAGACTTCATGGCAGCAGGAACACACGTCTTCTCACATCATGGTGGTAATGAGCCTATGGGGAGATAGTTCTGACGAAACCATGGAAAGTAGCTTCACCATCACAGAGAACAGAAGGTTGCAGTCTCTAAAGTCCTGATGGGTGTATTAGTCAATGACTCACAGCCCGGGTTGTCTGTCCTTTGTGCATGCCCTCACCCTGGCCTCCACCCTCAGTCTTTCCCAGTGGCTCCTCACTGCTCTCCCTGCCCCGGCACCTGTGTGAACCTCAGGCTTTTGTCTGGCTATCACGTGAGTCTTCTGGAACGTAGAACGTAGAACTGAGTGCTTTCATGCTGTGCCCTCGTTCTCGACCTTGAATCCTGTGATGGCTGACTTTATGTATCAACTTGACTAGGCCACTAGATGCCCAGATATGTGGTCAAACACCATTCTGGGCTTTTTCTCTGAGCATGTTTTGTCAAGATTAATACTTCAATCAGAGTAAAGCAGATGGCTTTTTTTCATGCCATTTGGCCTGTTCCGGCACCTTGCAGGACTGAGTGGATCTCAAAGGTTGGCACTCTTAGAAACAAGGGGCAAACCTGTTGCTTGGCATTGGTCTTTCCTGTAACTGGATCTGACCCACCTCTTTTTGGGTCTTGGGATTTGGGGACAGTGTTCTGGATTTTGTTCTGTGGCTCTCCTGGTATGAAGCTGTTGGTGTGGTTGAGGTTTTTGTTAACTTGAAACAAGATAGAGTTATCAGAGAAAAAAAGCAACCTCTGTTGAAAAAATGCCCCTATAAGATTGGCCTATGGGGATATTTTTTTGATTAATAACTGATGTGGGAAGGCCCAGGTCACTGTGGGTGGTACCTCTCCCAGGTAGGTGGTTCTGGGTGGTATAAATAAGCAGACTGAGCAAGGGAAGGGGAGCAAGCCCATAGGTAGCATTCCTCCATGGTCTCTGTTTCGGTTCCTGCCTCCAGGCTCCTGCCAGGTTCCTTGAGTTCATTGGCTTCTCTCACTGATCCCGTGATCAGGTTGTGTGAGCCAAATAAATTCTCTCCTTCCCAAACTGCTTTTGGTCATGGTCTTTATCACAGTAATTGAAAGCAAACTAAGACAGTAGGCTTCTAGTATCTGACTGGGGTAGCACTGATCTCCCTAGGCTCCAGCCACCTGGCCATGGGCTTTATTCAGCCTCCTTGACTGTGTGAGATAATGAGATAATTCTCTCTCTTTCCCTTCCTTCCTCCTTCTTCATCCCCTCCCTCCCTTTCTTCTCTTCTCCCTCCCTGCTTTCCTCCCCCATAGTTCCTCTTTCTTCCTGTCTCCCATACACATATTGGTTCTGTTTCTCTGGGGGGCTATGGCTCACACAGCCCTGCTTTCATAGCCTGCCTACTGTGCATGCAGCAAGCACTCACTGGGTGCTTGGGCCTTAGGCCTCCCGTCCCAAGAAGCTATGCTTCGGTCCTCATATTTCTTGCTGCATTTTCTTCTGCTTTTGTTGCCTCCCCATGAGATTGCCAGGCTCAGCGAGGTATCCCTAAGTGGAGGTTGAAGTAGTCATTGCTTGCAAGCCTCACCTGAGTCATAGGGAGAAACCCTATGGCAGGGGTTGGGTTTCGTGGGTAATAATTAATGTTGCTTTTTCCAAAGACTAGGCTCTGAATGTCAGCGCTGCTAATCCATCTCCTTGTGGCTCCCGGATCAACCCACAGAATTAAATCCAGAATTGAAATGCAGCACTCATTCTTGACGGGAGGGCTCAGCAGGCTTAGTCTTTCCTCAGGGAAAAGGACAGCCTGAAGCCTGCCTTAGAAGGAGGCTGGGATGAATGGAGTCTGTTAGGGTGCTGGCATCTGCAGCAAGGTGAGAGACAGGGTCCCTGTTACTCCAGGGCCAAAGCAAGCCTATTCCACCTGGCTCAGGCTCCAAGCTGCCCAGTCTGTAACTCTGAACCTAGGGGATCCCACAGAAAGAATCCCTCACAGTAGGTGGTGGTGGAGGTAGTGGTATAGAATAGTTAACTCCAAAAGGGCTGCTTGGGTCTAATCCTAGCTCTGACTCTTGTGGCTGTGGGGCCCAGGCAAGACAACACTACTTCTGAATGTCTCATGATTGTCTACGACATGAGAAGAATAATGGTTCCTGTCCTTGAGGGAGATTCTAGTTAAATTGATTAAAATCGCAAGGCACAGGGACAGTTACTGAGACCGTGGTGCCTATTATGAATAACTGTGACCAATGATAGGCAGGCCCTGCCACCTCCGTCAAATGAGATAATATGTGTGTAGCGTTATCTAGAACGGGATGTGGAGAAGTTCTCTGAGTTCTCATTCCCTCTTCTTCCCTTATGATTGACTGATCAGGTTCCAGACTTAGCATTAAGTAGGAAAGCTTTGAGACTGAAGTCAGCAGTGGGGATGGACAGAGAAAACATGGCCTTGTCTCGAGAGGCCTTAGAGCTAGGGACAGCCCTACTTGATCTCCGTATTGAAAGAGAGACCATTGCCCACTCTCCTTTTGGACCTGGAGGCCATCTTTACTTCCCTTGTTTTTTGGATGCCTGGGGTACTTGATTGGGTCACGGGGTGGCCCAGATACCTGGCCGGCCATTATCCTGGGTGTGTTTGTGGAGAGATAATTATGGAAATTGAGAAGCTGAGAAGAGCAGATGGCCTTCCTCACTGTGGGCGGACCTTACCTATCAATTGCACAGAACAAAAAGACTGCAATTTCCTGGAGTATAAGTGCTTCTTGTGCTCATTGCTTTCCTTTCACTGTGATTAAATACCACGATCAAGGAAAATTTACAGAGGGAAGAGCTTGTTTGGACTCAGGGTTCCAGAGGGATAAGAGTCAATCATGGCAGGAAGCATGGTGGCAAGAGGCAGGCATAGCAGCCAGGAACTGGATGCTGAGAGCTGACATCTTCAAATGTAATAGTGAGTCTGTCCCCAGTGACGCACTTCCTCCAGCAAGGCTGAACCCCAAACAGTACCACCAACTAGGGACCAAATGCTCAAAAGCCCAAGACCTTGGGGGCCATTTCTTATTCAAGCTGCCATACCACTTTGTGGTCCTTGAACTTGCCACTCAACCTGAAGACTGTGGGACTTCACCTCTGTAACCGCGTAAATAAATTCCTTATAATCAATCTAGTCTAGTCTTTCTCTACAGACAGTTTTTGGCTGTCTCCCCCCACTCCCGCCCCCGGAGAATTCTGCTGATCCAGTTCCTTGCTGAGGGAATCTAGGGTTCTCTTTATAGGCTCATAGTCTCCCCATCATTTAGCCCCCCTTCTGGCAAAAGAACCCCTATAGAAGAGGCTTTTCTAAGGTGTTTGGACTTCAGAGGGGCCCATCTTTAGCAACCCTGTGCTGGTGATCTGGATACCTGGGTGTCCTGGGAGGTTTGCTGGCATGTATAGGACACATTGCACACCCTTCTCCGCCGGTTTCACTTACCGGGAGGGACCCACAAGCCCAATAAGGAAAACCCAGCAGCACGCTTTGACCTGCTACCTGGTGTAAATCCCCGCAGGAGCAGCAATGGGGCCATTAAGGGAATGATGACCTCAATTCAGAAACACTGTTTGTTGAGTTGAACACTCAGCCAGTTCACTCTCCTCATACGAGTGGAAATTATATTTGGGATTACATTTTCACAGCGCTGAATGCGTTAGTGGGTTTCTGCTTTTTGTCTTTAGACAGGGGACGTAACCTTCACTGAGGCGGTCCGTGGGGACCTGGACAGCTGGTGTAGTGGAAGAACGCTGGCTGACCACAGGGGATTAGGGCCAAACGCAACCCATCTCACACTGAAAATAAGCTGATTTGTTTTTGTTTTTAAATAAACCTTGTTTAAAAAAAAAACTGGCTGTCACTCATGTAGGATCTGTGAAGAGCATCACCGGGTAGGGATATGACTTTCCGGGCTTGTCAGCTAGCAAAGCTGCTTTCAATCACCACCCTTTCTTGCTACAAGCTCAGGAATCTTCCAGAAAGTTTAACTACCCAGGGCCAGAAACTATAATCTTATTGGTGGTTGAGTGTGGGCCGCGGAGCGCCTACTTGTGAAGTTGCAGGGGTGGAGAGCCTGCTGGTTGACTTCCCTTCTCTCTGTAGCTGTCAGCCTTTCTGTGATGTCCTATGGCCATAACCTTTTCCATCACACACAACTTCCCAGTGCAATGACCTCACCTCGTTCCTGCATTCCCAACCTTCCACCAGAGATGCCATCTGCATTTAAAAACAGACCAGCAGTAACCACGGGGTATTTTGGTTGGTGTCTGAGAAACTACACATCAGAGCTATTTCTTCCCTGTCAGTCTCTCAGGGCTGTGAGTGGTTTTCCTTGGTGAGTGACAGGCGATGATAGATAGATAGATAGATAGATAGATAGATAGATAGATAGATAGATAGATAGATAGATGGATGGATGACAATGTCTTCCCTCTGGACTGATTCATGCATGTTTGGGCATTTCTGTACCAGACCCTACCTTTCAGAAACATCGGGGGCCTTCTTGTAATTTTTTGAGAATTTCATACAGTGTATTTTGAATGTATGTGTGCCCCCAATTCCCCTTCTTATAACCCTCTCAACCCTCCTGTTGCTTCCTACCCTACGTTGAGATTATTTGCTGTGGAATATTTGTTTACCTATGCAAAGATATTCTGCATTTGTTTAACTCTGTAAAGATGTGTTGCATTTGCTTAATTATTTAAAGATGTGTTTGGCTGTTTTCTTTTTTTTTTTTAACTCTTTGCTATTTGGGGGTCCACCACCCAGCTCTCAAATAAATACAAGGCGTTTTATTCTTACTTATGAATGCCTGGCCTTAGCTTGGCTTGTTTCTAGCCAGCTCTACTAACTTAAATTATCCTTTCTACCTTTTGCCTCTGGGATTTTACTTTTCTTTATTCTACATATCTTTCTTTCCTTCCTACCCAGTGGCTGGATGCATGGCTGGCTGGCTGGCCCCTGGCATCCTCCTCCTCTTCTCCTTCTTATTCTCTCTGCCTGCCAGCCCTGCCTGCTTCTGTCTTCTACCTAAGTTATTGTCCATTCAGCTCTTTAATAGATCAATCAGGTGTTTTAGACAGGCAAAGTAACACAGCTTTATAGAGTTAAACAAATACAACATAAAAAATAACATCTTTGCATCATTAAACAAATATTCCACAGCAAAAACAAATGTAACAAAATTTAAACTAATATTCTACAACAGATGTGTTGCTGTTTTACCTTGTTTATCTAAGGCATCTGATGGGTCTAATAAAAAGTTGAATGGTCAATAGCAAGGGAGAAGGTATAGGCAGGACTTCTGGGCAGGGAGAGTAAGCAGGAGGTGGAATTAAGCTGGGGGGGGGGAGAGACACTAGGGAGATGTGGGGGGTCGGCCAGTCAGGCACGGAGGAAGCAGGAAAGTATGGCTTGCAGAATGGAAGAAAGGTAAAAAGTCCCATGGCAAAACACAGATGAATAGAAACAGATTAAATTAAGTTATAAGAGCCAACGGGACAAGCATAAGCTAAGGTCGCATTCATAATTAATAATAATTCTCCATGTCTTTATTTGGGAGCTGGTTGGCAGTCCAAAGAAAGTATCAGCGACAGTGTTTCTTCTTCGTTCCCCAGTGAGTCCAGTTTGTGTTGCATATGAGCTAGGGCAATGGTCTGGATTTATTATTGGAGTTTTGAAAAGCAAGTTTCAGGATATGTAGTATAGTTTTGTCTGGTTGGGTGGGCTGGGAAGCTGGTAGGAGAATGCCTATTTATAAGTACCCCTCCAAAAAAAGAAACAGAAAAATAGAACCCATCAATGGTGTACAATGAACCAGTGATTCTAAGAGAGGGAGGACTATCAGATGGGAAGGTCATAGACTCATTGTGCATATGTTTACCAATATAATACTTCATTTGCTTTGATTTTTTGTATCTATGCAATAAAGTATGGAGAAAACCCTGACTTGTTCCGGGAAGAAGTCTTAGCAATGGGAAAAATGCTCTGGGGTCTGTGTATGCCTGTGGATTCCTAGGGTCAAAATAGGAAGCTCCACTACCCGACTGTCTGCCTCCCTCATCCCCAAGGGGTGCTTGCTACGCCACACGGGTATAATGCTGGAGGTGGGTAAGTGTGAAAGAGCGGCTTTTCTGCAGGGCAGAGGTAGGCAGAAGCACAGAAAGGCTAGTCCCTAGAGCTGACTGACCTCTAGGTCAGCCTCTCCTGACCGCTAGATTATGAATTCTTCCTAGAGCACCGTGAGCCACAGAGTTGAAAATGATGTCATTGTTTCCATCCCATTCTGGAGATAGAAGCCTGAAAGCTGTTGGCAAGGCCAGGCTCCTGCTGAGGACACGGGGAAGGTGTCTTCATCTCCTCCATCTTTTGATGGTGCTGAGCAAGCTCAGGCACTCCTTGGCTTTCAAATACATCACTCTAGTCCCTGGCTCCCTTCAACTCAGGGCCACACCATTCAACCTAGAACTGTACTTTTCTTCACAGGCTTATTCTACAGCTGCTCCGAGCCATGGAAAAGAGCCCAAGCTCACCCTAGATTCCATAGCTCTAACCTCTGTGAACCAACAAATCCTATTTCTCCCTTATTTATTAGCTTTGCATTGATCTACTGCCCTTCAGTTCAGGGCCTGACAAACACACACTGTTTTCCTACTGACTCCCAGCCAGGTACACAGTGGAGAACCCAGCCAGCTGGCATAGAACGTACCTGGGCCAGGGAAGCTGGTGGGGATCTAGCCAAGGTTTCCCTTCAATTTCTTCTTTGCCTGGTTGTGGGCTCATCTGCAAAGAGATGGATACTGAACTTGTTCTGCAACACAGGAACCCATGGCTACCCACCTCTCTGCCCTGGCCTCTGTGTCTATTTGCTGCATGCCTTTCAACACTCATATGTGTGTGAGCGTGGGTATGTGTGTGTGTACATGTGTGTTCATTCACCCATGTGTGCATGTAAGTGCAAGCACACATATATGGGAGCATTTGAAAGCCTAAAGTCAGCCTTGGATGCTGTTCTTCAGGAACCCAGAAGCCATTGACTTTCATTTTGCTGTTGTTCTTTGTTTTTTGTTTGTTTGTTTTGGAGACAGTATCTCCCACTGGGACCTGGAGCTTACCAACTGAGCTAAGCTGACTGGCTAGTGAGCCCCAAGGAGCTGCCTGTCTCTGCATTCCCAGTGTGATGTGGGATTTCCCTCTGTATGCTATGAATATGTTTCATTACCATTGGTTATTAAAGAATTTTTTTTCAGACAATGGTTTTGTAGAGTAAAGCCAGGTGGGAAATCCGAACAGAGATAGAGAAAGTAGGTGGAGTCAAAGAGAAGCCATGTGGCTGCCAAAAGATGCCAGCCACCAGCCAGAACCTCACCAGTAGGCCACAGCCTCATGGTGATTCACAGATTAATAGAAATAGGTTAATTTAAGATGTTAGAGTTAGCTAGAAATATGCCTAAGCTATTGACAAAGTGTTGTAATTAATATAGTTTCTGTGTGATTATTCGGGTCTGAGCAGTCGGGAAACGAGCGAGCAATCTCCATTTATACCAGTGCTGGGATTAGAAATGCTCATCATGATGCCTGAGTTGTTACCTGGGTCCTCGTGCTTGCTGACTGTGGTGGGAATGGGGAATGCTGATGCTGAGCTAGCAGCAAGATTTCCTTCTGGGTGCCACATCAGCCCCCTGCTGTGCGTCTAAGCTGCGTCCCCTGCTGTGCGTCTAAGCTGCATCCCTGGCTAGTCCTTCTGGGACAGTATTACAGACTAGGCATTTAAGCAACAGGCATTTGTCGCTTGTTTGGGGGTTTGAAGTACAAGGTCAACAACACTCCTTCCTTTCAGTCTTCTGCAGCTAAAGGAGAGGGGCCCCTTGCCCACCATCAGCATCTGGCATTTCTTGGCTGGCAGAGGCATCGCCTATCTTTGCCTTACCTTCCTGTGGTGCTCTCTCCTGGTGCCTGTTCCCCTTTAGGGGTCCAATCCTATTGAGTTGGGGGGTCCTTACTACTGCAATATGAATATATTTCACCTAATTATGTCTGTTATGACCTGACTATGACCTTGCTCCCGAATAAGCTTTCTCTTGACCCTTTGAACTTTGAACTAGGTTATAAAAAGCCAACTCTTAACAAGGCTCAGAAGCCTCACCTCCTCCAGGAAGCCCTCTGTGCTCCCTGCTCTGCAATGCCTCTCTCGAGACTCCTTTAGCACAGTTTCCTAGGTTGAGCATGACTTCTTAGCCTGCAGGATGTGTATGTTGTCTCCTAAGGGGGCTTCACTCTGGAGCACAGCACAGGCAGCCCTTGAACCCTAGTGCAGCTTAACAGAAGCTGCCCCATCTGACGTGGTTAAGAAAGGAGGGAATATGGCAACTTGAATATGGAAAAAGAATGCTGGCTACCGGCAAGGCGCAGCATACATTGGGCAGCGGAACTGTGCAGGAGTAACAAGCCAAGGTCAAGCCTGGTGTGACTGAGTAAGCTACACAGGGCACTTCCTGTGCATTAAACATGCAGCCTTTGCACTGAGGGATGCAGAGTACCCAACCTGGTGGAGCGTGTCCTCGACAGTCATCTAGGCTAGGACTGTCTCACATATTCCTCAGTGTTTCAGGTGTCACAGGACGTGGCCTCACAGCTGGTGACAGCAATTCTGAGTCCCAGAAGGGACGCCTGTGGAGCCTGGGTTCAGGGAAATAGAGTTGTCTTTAGAATTAAGTAAAAGGAACATGGCAAGAGAATTCCCAAGAAGAGAATGTCAGACAAGCCCAGAAGATAGAGGCCCTCAGAAGTGTGTGTGTGTGTGTGTGTGTGTGTGTACACGTGAGGCCAGCAGACAGTGAGTTCCAAGAAAAACGAGACACTGTCTTTTCTTAACAAGACAGAGCCAAGTCAAGCTTAACCTTCCCCAAAGGTGAGAGATTAAGCTGGCCTGTGCTGTAGGGGTGTCTGGTCAGGTCATCTTATGTAGGGCGATTGGTGCTTCTGTGGTCAACATCAGCCAGTGATGTTGTGGTTAATCTTCACTGCCAACCCAATGGGACTTAGAATCATCATGGAAACACCCTCTGTATGTGCCTATAAGAGGGTTTCCATCCATGTTTAAATGAGCCGTGAAAACCCACCTTGAATGTGGGCAGCACCATCCCACACTCGGAGATCCCGGGTTTAATAAAAGGAAGAAAGTTGGGTATCAGCAGCCTTCACCACTCTCGGCTCCCTGACTTTGGAGATCACGTGACCACCCACCTCAAGCTACTGCTGTCGTAATTTCCCTACCACGATGGACTGCATCTTCAAACTGTGAGCCAGCACAAACCCTTCCTTCCTTAAGCTGCTTCGGAAGGGAATTCTGTAACATATCGTGGAGACGATTAGGATACCTCTTCCAACCCAGACTCACTGGGCATTTGTCTCACTGGTCCCAGCTCTCCTGCATGGAAAGAAAGTGACCAGAATAGGTACTGAGACCCCTCCTGTGCAGACACTCAGTCCAGCGCCCTCCCACATTTCCTGCTGTCCCTAGAAAAGTCATTTTCCCTCTGAGCATCAGTTGTTTTGTCTCTTGAGTGGGTTTTGTCATAGGACCTGCCACTCCCACTGCTGTGAGAATTAAGGAAGTGTTTTCTGGGAAGAGCTTAGCACCGTGGCTGGATGTGGTCTTAATAGGGTCTAAGCCCCCCACCCCTCATCACCAGCATCTGCACTGCTTTTTATAAATGCTCCCGAGAAGGCAGCGGCTCTACTCAGACACTGTGTCCCTATTGATCGCTCTTCCCTCAGATTGAGAACTGAAAAAGTGATTAGGTGAATTAATGAATGACAAGTCACACTCCTGAGCCTACAGATCTAGGGACATTGTAGCTTGGGAAGGCAAGACGTCCTATATATTTACACTAGTGAACTAGTGAGCAGCTCCCCCTTCACTAGAGAGGAGTAAGCACGCTGCTCTCTCTTGCTGGGGAGGGCTGAGGTAGCCACGTGGGCACAATGTCGAGGCATGGGTCACTATCACCAAGCTGCTGAAGTAGATCACTCATATCTGCTGTGGTTTTGTGTTGAGTTGGAGGTATCCAGAAGCATGACCGAACAGAGCTGGTGACCTCTGATGCCTTGCTGCTTATCTAAGTGTGTCCATAGGTCTGCAACGTTGACCTTGACCAGGGGTGGCCTCTTCTAAATGCAGAGTCTCAGGCCAGGCTTAGGAAATTATCACTTACAAGACTTGGGGCAGGTGTGGATGCTATCGAGTACACTGGGAAGCTCCAGCTGGGTCATCCCTGAAGGAAAGTCCAGATCTTAGGCGTTGCAAAGCGTGTCTCCAGTAGCTGAGCGATGAGGCAAGGCTTGAGGGCAGCCCCATTCGATCTCTTCTTACTTCCTTATGCTCCTCCCCTCTGCCACTCCTCGCCAACCTGGTTTATCTTTAGGGATATGAGACACTTCTCTGCTATGTGGGGAATGGATGGAAGCAGCATTCATTTTCTGGCTTTCTGAAAGAACATGTTTTCGTGTTCATGAAAGCTATTGTTAAGGCAGGCTCTACTGGGGGAGTTTCAGCCTGGTGAGTACTAGCCCAGGCCCCAGCATGTATTCTCAGCCTTCTGAAGCATCCGGCCCCTCCTCCATGCCTAGTCTCATCTTCCAGCTGTGCAGGGCTGGCACTTAGGCATACTTGGCCTTCCTTCTTCCCATCTTTCCTGCTCCGGAGAGAACTTAGGCTTGTCACCAGTGACAGTAAAATCTGATGACAGCCTCAGAACTCCTAAATCTTACAAATTACCACCTGAGCTTCCTCTGACTCTGTTACTTGGCCCCAACCCAGCCTCCCTAGGATCCAGACCCAGTATGCAAGCCATTGTCTGCACCTCCAGCTGCTTCTGGTAACTCTGGGATTCCTGGGGTCCACCTCCTCCTGGGGCGTCTTCCCAAAGGAGGTGGAGCTGAGTGGTCTCAGGGTAGAAAGTGAGCTCTGGCCTGGAACTCTCCCAAAGCCCAGCCCGAGGGCATCTCCACTATCCACTTTGAAAATGAGTCAATCAATGGAGACGCTCCTTGACTATTCCGCAGGACTCCCCCAGGGGACTGCCAGGTGCGGAGAGGACTAGCTCCTTCCCCAAGCACCTTTGAGCTTGGGTGGAATTTCAAAGGAAAGGCCAAACTGTCCCTAGACACTAGGCCTCTGTCTCACGTCCCCAAGTTCAAGTTAAACATAACAGATGGAATTCTGGTGTCAACTATGCCAGAGAAGGGGGCATCAGGGGAACTTCTCAGCTTGATGATGGCCCCAAATCCTGACTCCAGGATTTGTCAAGAGCAGTGTCAGACCCAGGCCCTAACCATGGTCGGGGCTCAACTCATCCTGGGTGGAAAAGCCATGATTTGTCCCCTCTGCCTTTGTATGTCAAGAGGAAAGCCTTCTTTTCATTCAGGAAGACACTCAGCCCTGTAAGTACTCATTTCTTGCTTAAGAGTCAACACTTCCTCAAGTTTCCTCCTCCATTATCAGCTGCACCTTTAATTACACACCAAAGCAAAGTCAAGAAAAGTGAATCAAGCAGAGTATGAACCAATAGGAGGGATGCTAAGCTCATCTCAGCGCCTTCTGACACAGTCTCTAAAAGAAAATTATTAAGTTTAGTATGTATGTGCCTGTGAGTGTGTGTGCATGTGTACGCGTGCATGTGAATGTGTGTATGCGTGTGAATGTGTGTGCATGCATGTGAATGTGTGCATGTGTATACATGTGTGTGAGTATGTGTGCATGTGAGTGTTTGAGTGCATGTGAGCGTGTATGTGTATGTGAGTGAGTGTGCATGTGAGTGTGTGCATGTGTGCATGTGAGTGTGTGCATGTGTGCATGTGAGTGTTTGAGTGCATGTGAGTGCATATGTCTGTGCATGTGAGTGTGTATGTGCATGTGAGCGTGTATGTGCATGTGAGTGTGTGTACTCATGTGAGTGAGTGTGTGCTTCCAGATTCAGCATTAACTGAATCTGGAAGGAGGCCATTATAAGGAGAGGTGACCTTGAGAGAAGCTGTGACCTTCAGTGGGAGTTGTGGGTGCAGTCGATCTGAGGTGACTATGAGGAATGAGACAGAGGAAGAATAACCCATTCTCACCCTTCTGCCCTGGCCCCCACTGACCAGACTAACCAGGGACCTATAATATGGTCCATAGGAAGAGTCTTTAATATGGTGTTTAGGGAAGAGGAAGAAACCTCTAACGTGGTCTACACAAAGGGGATGGAGCCCACCATGTGGTGTACAGAGGGCAGTTCCACAGGACAGAGAACCAATTAAAATGGTCCTGACTGCATGGGGCTGGGGATGGGTCAGTGAGAAAAGGTGCCTGCTGCCAGTACTGAAGACCAGAGTTTGCTCCTATATTCCACCTGGTAGAAGGAGAAGTGACCCTTGCAAGTTGTCCTTAGAGTTCTATACCTGATGTTACAGGTACACACACACACACACACACACACACACACACACTATAATTTTCTTTTAAAGATTGGGTCAAGAGAGCATAGTGGGAGCTCAGTGCTGTCTGAGCTGCTCTTCCATTCTTCCTGCCTGGTTTCCTTATTTCCTTTTCTTGACTCTGGAGCTGCTTGGGGGTGGGGCCAAGAGGGAGGCTGCTCTCTGCAGGTGTGGGACCCCAAATCCCTTCCTCTGTTGGCTCTTTCAGCGGTTCAAATTCTGATACCACTTGCCAGGAGAGAGTGAAAGTGGTCAGCAGCCTGGTTGTGAACCCAGAGCCTGCTCGGGACAGAACACATGGGAACTAGAAAGAAGAAACCATGGGCAGCTGTACTTCCTCACCCGGGGACAGTCACTGTCAGTGTCCTGCCATCTTCCTCACCCCTGCAGCAGGCAACTCCCTCTTCATTGATTGTTAAGTTACCATGCCAATCATCCATTCATTTTTATTTATTGAGCACATACGTCTTGAGCTCTGCTTTGTGACATCACAGCAGAATATATGGACTACATGTTGTTCTCACAGCCACACAATACCCAAGATTGTTGTTAAAATTCGGCAGGCAGAAATAACAGGAAAACTTCCAAACACTTAGACATCACAGAGCACACCACTGAATGATTCATGGGGCCAAAAAAGGAATTTCAAAAGAAAAAATTGCACAGAACTCTGGGCACAGAGACAGGAGTGCACATAGCACGGGAGACTGAGATTAGAAAGGAGGAACACTTTAAGCCAGTGATCAGGGTTTCACCAAAGAAAACCAAAAAAAAAAAAAAAAGGCAAAATCACAACCAAAGGAGGCAAAATAAAGAAAAATAAAACAAGAGCACAGAGCAGAGCAGTAAAATTGAAAACAGGAAAACCAAATGAAGCAGAAAGACAGTTCTTAAAAAAAAAGAAAAGATACATCTCTAGCAAGATGGATACAAAGTGAAGGAAAACCAGGGGACTGACAGATGTGCTTACTGCTCTTACAGTTGGCCCGTGTTCAATTCCTAGCACACCTGTCGGGCAGCTGACAGCCATATATAACTCCAGTTCCAGGGGACCCGGGCCCTCCTGAGGCCTCACTGGGCACTCACGCACACATGGCATACGTCCATACTGACATAACCACAGATACCTGACTAACAGTAAACATAAATCTAAAACAAAACAAACAAAACAAAACACAAAGAAGACACAGGAATAGTATCAGAAACAAAACAAAGACTGTCACTACGGAGGGATCTTCTCATTAAAAAGATAATAAGCAGAAACTTAGAGTCACTTTGTGTTCACAGCTTCAACATCTTAAAAGAAATAGGTCGATTCTTCTACTACTGCTTTAGAAACCTCCACAGCTGCTTTTGGCTTCCCTGTGGACACAGTGGGGTTCTTTTCTCTTCAAGTTCACGGCCCCCTTGGGGCATGCAACAATTGTATTATATAATGACACTCAGTAGGCAAAGTGGATCTTAGGAAAAATGGTCCCTCTCAACCATTAATACTGGTCCAAGGCAGCTTCAAGTGCCGCAGAACAAGATGGAGTTCTTAGAACAAAGATACAACCTTTCTCACCTTTGTGATAAGGTGAAAAGCTCCCAGAAAAATCTCAGAGTCTACCCTAAACCCCCAGGTAATTCTTTTAAATATATTGATTTAAATAGCTGATTTTAATTAATTATTATTAATAATTAAACAATTTAATATAAAAGCAGAAAGAGCTCTTACAATCATTTGTATGTGTAGTGTCCATGTGTTTGCACAGATGTGGGCATGTGTGTGCTCAATTGTGATTGGGTGTGGTACTGTATGTAGTGGATTGCTGTCTTTTTATCCCCTTCCACCTTATTTTTTTTTTTTTTTTGATTTTTTGAGACAGGGTTTCTCTGTAGTTTTTGGTGCCTGTCCTGGAACTAACTCTTGTAGACCAGGCTGGCCTCGAACTCACAGAGATCTGCCTGCCTCTGCCTCCCGAGTGCTGGGATTAAAGGCGTGCGCCACCACCGCCCGGCCCCCCTTCCACCTTATTTTATAGTGCTTATTAATTCTTTGACAAAGTCATACAATGTAATTTGATCATATTTACTCCTTCCCTCCACCTTATCTTTTGACACAAGGTCTCCCACTGAACTAGAAGCTCACCAATTGGCTAAACATGTTGGCTAGTCTCTTCCTTTTATGCTAGGGTGGCAGAGGTGTGCAACCATGCAGGGCTTTCTTCCATGGATGCTGTGAATCTAAACCCAGGTCCTCATGCTTGCATAGCGAACATGGTACTGACTGAGCCTTCTTCCCAGGCCCAGAACCTTCACTTCTTATTACAAGGAGTGATTGACCTCCCAATGGAGGTTTTATTCTCACACATCTTCAGCCCCAGGGCCCCTGGGTCATTTTCTCAATGGCCATGCTTACTTCTAGATATTTGCAAACTTCCATGCCCTTCCATATACTTCTTGCCCTGGTAGTAGCAAGATACAGAAGCATGATGGAAGAATGTCAGGAGCACACAATCAAGTTTCAAAGACCAAAGCAAATTCAAGCACATTTCAGGCTTCTGCCCCCTGTAATCCAAGACCTAGATGGATTGACAAGACTTCATGGACAGCACAGGCTACAGTATGAGACATCACCAAATCAAACCATAGGATAGAATAGTAAAGAAAAACCATCTGTCTGTGAAAGTTCCCTGTAGTGGCATTTCACTTGTATTTTAATAAATAAAACTTGCCTGAGGATCGGAAAAATAAAACAGCCACACTGGCCTGCCTTATAGACCACACAGCAGTTACACACACCTTTAATCCCCATAGCCACACTAGCTTACCATAGAAGCCAGGCAGTAGTAGTGCACATCTTTAACCCCAGAACTAAAGAGGATTAAAAACGGGAGGAGACAGCTCTCAGGAACAGTCTCATTCTGAGATTCCTGGAGGCAGGATTGCCATTTCGGACTGAGGTTGAGGTAAAAGCCAGTAGCTGGCTGCTTTGCTTTTGGGGGTTTTCAGGTTGAACCCCAATATTAGTCTGAGCTTTTATTAATTGTGCTACAGTGACCTCATTGTGCAATAGCACCAACAAACTGTGGACGGAAGTTCCTTACCCTCCATGTATCAACATGGAGATGGGCCCTTTGCTGCCTGATCACCACATTCAGATCAGAGAGTGCCACAGAGAGATACCCTTCTGGTGAACGAATGGTTCCAGAAGGCTCAGTAATGCACCCAAGTCTACCCTGAGGACTTGATGGCTCTTCTGCTAGCCCTGCCTGGTGTCTTGGGCCACATGTGCCGTCTAAGAACTTGTGAGTCAGTATGAAGTAGTACTGGTCTCCAATTCCAGTTTCAAGGCTAGGGGCACGTGTGTGTGTGTGTGTGTGTGTGTGTGTGTGTGTGTGTGTTTGTGCCATTGACACCTGTTGGCTATCTCAATACTTTACACAGCATTCTTTGCAAAATCTTGTCTATGATAACCACTTTTTCCCTTTGTCCTTTAATATGAATGTGTGTGTGTGTGTGTGTGTTCATGTGCCTGCAGAGTTCAGAAGAGGGCATTGGATCCCCTGGAGTTGCAGGTGGTTGTGAGTTACTTGACATGAGTGCTAGGAACTGAACTCTGGTCCTCTGGAAGAGCAGTTAGTGCTCTTAACCCCTGAGCAGTCTCCCCAGTCCTTCACCTGGAGTTGACTACAACACCTAGAAAGAGAATTGAACCTGTTCCTCAGATAAATGGATGGGTGGATAGATGATGATATTAGCTATAGGTAGATGATAGATAAAGATAGATAGTTGATAGAAATAGATTGATAGATAATAGGTAGATGATGGATAATTGATAGAAGATAGGTGACAGATGATAGATGATTGATAGACATAGATGATAGATAGATGATAGAAATAGATTGATAGATAATAGGTAGAAGATAGATGACAAGTGATAGACAGATAGATGATTGATAGATGATAGATAAATAGATAGATACATAGATAGATAAATGGGTAGATGATTGATAGATAGATAGATGATAAATAGATAGATAGATAGATAGATAGATAGATAGATGATAAATAGATAGATAGATAGATAGATAGATAGATAGATAGATGATAAATAGATAAATAGATAGATAGATAGATAGATAGATAGATAGATAGATGATAGATAGATAGATAGATGACTCTGAGGCTGACTTTCACCTCCAGTCTTGTTCCTGGACTTGGGCCTCCTCCTCCCAACTTGGACACTGGCACAGTTGGTGTAAAAGTAGCAGCTTGTCTCCAGATCTGGGAAAACCATTGCTCACTCTATTGTGTGAACTGCACTTATTCTGTGGTCACGACAGGCTGATAGGCCAGGGGTTAATCTCAAGGAAGTGTTTTTCAAATGCCCTGCTACACACTTAGGCTGTCCCCAGCTTCTCATTGTCATGGATGACATTAAGGAAAAAAACAATACCACAACCACTTTTCTCTTTAAAACAATGGCCCTGGATATAAAGAGGCAGAGACTTCAAATCTAGAATAAATTGTCAGAGCAGGGACTGAAGGGTCATACAGGACTGGACACTCCCCACAGAGGCATTCATGAAGCTACTGGGAGGAACAGTATGGAATAGGAGACCTGGATAGGAGCACACTGGTCCTTCAACCACTGGGACCTGGAGGGGAGGAGGAGTGTACTGAGCCTCTCAGAGTTCAGGGGAAGGGGAGGGGAGAGGAGAGAAGGGAAAGGGAGGGAGGGGAGAGCAGGGCAGTGGAAGGGAGGGAAGAGGAGGGAAGGGAAAAGCTGGGTAAGGGATACAGGCATGGATGTCACATGCCAGGACAGCCCACCCCCAGAAGATGGCTCTGATCTGAAATGTTGGCATCGAGTGAGTGGCACAACTTTATACTGAAATAGAACATGTTAGCACACCTCCAGCACACACACCAAAGCCTGCCACATAGAACATGTTAGCACACCTCTAGCACACACACCAGAGCCTGTCACATAGAACATGTTAGCACACCTGCAGCACACACACCAGAGCCTGTCACATAGAACATGTTAGCACACCTGCAGCACACACACCAGAGCTTGTCACATAGAATGTGCTCAGTAAATAGCAGAGACCCCCCCCCCAGCTCCTCCAAGAGATGGAGACACTTTCCCCAGAGGAACAAAAGCTGGGGTAGGTGAGCAGGACAGCAGGCAGAGACATTCTTGCTGCCTCCTTGGCTGCACTGCAGCCCCCAAGAGCCAAATCCCTAGGGTGTTAGCAGATGGGACCTTCCCAGCTCTGTCACACACCCAGGCAAAGGGCAGGGTACGACACACAAGTGTGAATACAACGTCCACGTTCACATAGATGCACATCCACATCCCACCCACACAAACACATTCACACCCTCTATAGGCACGCCGATCCACACGCACATTCACATAAATACGCTCACACCTCCACGCTCCATACACGAAAAAGACACACTCATACCTTCACACCCACGCAGACACACTCTTGCACCCTACACCCACATTCATACCCTCACCCTCACACACCCCCCACATACATATACACATATACACACACATGCACACACCCCTACACCCACATTCATACCCTCATCTCCCACACATACATACACACACACACACATATATACACATACACACAAATATACACACATACATACACACATATACACACACATACATACAGATATACACACATACATACACACACACACACACAGAGTGCCTCACACAATGCCTTTCAACATTGACAGTTTTCAGTTTGGGGCCCATTTGATTTGCACTGTGAATGAAGTGACTCACAAGAGTGTCTCCAAGTCTCCATGTCTCCACTTTCCTGGTGTCTTGGCATCATGGTCCCCCACCTCCAACAGCACCTCTGAAGCAAAAACCAGGGAGTTGAGGACTTCACATTCTTACGTCGAATGCTGCATGCCTGCTGCAGTTCCCAGTGAAAGACCTCAGTGAGAAAACTGCCAGGGGCAGCAGGGATGCCAGGAAGGGCGTCCTTGCAGAAACAGAATTGCAGAAACACATTCATTTTGAGCTTTCACCCTCTAAAAATGCAAGGAAATCCATGTGTGGCATTTAAGTCACTCAGCCTGTGGTACTTGTGTTAGGATTCAGTCATTTTGCTGGCCTGGCCTGTCATCTGGCTATGAACTCAGGCAGTACCCTAGGCAGCCCAGGGTCCTATGGCTGCTATGGTACTATGCAGAGGTCCCTTTAAGAGACGAGCTCCTCCCACTCCAGATCTCTCTTTCCTCCTGCTCTTATGAAGGGGGAGGCAGAACTTTTCCTGTCTCTTCTCTTTTTCTCTTTCCCTGTCTCTGTCTTCTCTTCCCCCTTTCTCCCTTCCCTTTCCCCAGTAAAACTTCCCACACAAGCTCTGCCTGCGTGGCGTGTCTGTCTTTCCCCACCGTGGGCTCTCATCCGCCACGTGGCCCCTTGGCCCGCCAAGGTCCCTCCCGAGTTGTTTTACAGTTTATTTTCAGTCAGAGTAGAGTAATAGAGACAGTTCTCTAAAGCTGGCCCAAGAGACCCTAGCATCTGACTCCCTTCCTTTCTCTGCTCACCCCTCTGGCTCCTCCCTAACTGCCACCCCAGGGTCTTTGCACCCACTTCCTCTACCAGTCACACTCTTTTGTGTGTGTACATGTGTGTGAGTGTGCATGTGTGGTGTGAACAATTTGGCCAAATATTAACCTTGGGTGTTTCCCACCCTACCCCCTGGGAACCCTTCATCTTGTTTTTGGAGACAGGGTCTCTCACTGGGACCCGATGCGCGCTGATTCAACTGATTCCATAACTGGCCATGGAACCCCAGTGATCCGCCGGCCTCTACCTCCCCTGCCCTCGAATTATAAGCTTGAACCACCCTGCCTGACTCTTTTATGTATATATTCGGTGTTCTGAGGAATTGACCCCAGGTCCCCACACTTACGTAGTGAGTTGGCTAGCTTTATGTCAACTTTACACAGGCTTAGAGTCATATAAGAGGTGAGAACCTCAAGCGAGAGAAAATGCCCCTAGAAGATCAGGCTTCAGGCAAGCCTGTAGGACATTTTCTTCATTAGCGATCCGTGGGGGAGGGACCATCCCATTGTGGACGGTGCTCTCTCTGGACTGGTGGCCCTGGCTTCTGTAAGAAAGCAGAAGGAGCCATGGTGAGCACACCGATAAGCAGCACCCCACTCGCTTTCTTCAAGATTTTGGCCAAAAGTCACCTGCCGTGAAGCTGATTCTGAAAACTGAATTGCAGCTTGCTTTGTGTCCCCTGCTGTTTCCAACTCCCCTGTCATAGTATTCCGTTCTGTTTATTTTTTGACCCACTGATCATTTTGCACAACCACGAAGCAGGAGGACACGCTATGTGTCTATTTTGTTCCGTGATAAATCCCAAGTGTCCGGGACTATGACGCATGCGCATTTTCTTTTCAATAAATATTTTTTGACTGAGTACCCGGGCCTCATCCCAGCGGATTAGCTTGCTTGCCAGGAGACCACGTCATACCAGGACTTCCCAGAAGAGGGCAGCCGAGGAACGCCAGAGACGGCTGAGCGGCGGCGCTTTGATCTCAAGATTCTGGCCGACGCAAGATAGAGCTGGGGAGGAGTGAACTCCCGCCCCACTTACTTCTAAGGCAAGCTTTTCCCCTTAACAAAAGCGTTTGGTGTAGGAGGCCGCTGGGGAGCCGATAAGGCCCCTATCCATGGCACAGGAGGTTGTTTACCAAAATTCAGGTGTAAAAATTTGAGAGAGCGTTGAATAGAAACAAGGTCAGCCAGTCTCCCACGGTGGGAGGAGGGGGTAGAGAAGGCCAGCGGGGACGATCTGCGTCACTCCTCCAAAGGGCAGAAAATTTCGTTTGCCCCTACTATCTGGGGAAAGAACTTAGCCCCTAACTCACCCGGAGCTGTAAAGCCTCTAGTCTTGTTTTTGACACTCCAACAGATGACGTTACAAAATCCAGACCCCACACCCACCCCTGGTCAGTCAACCCTCTTCCCGGGTGCTTCTGTTACCCATGAGGGAATTGAGTTGCAACAGTAACAAAACCTTCAAAAGCTAAGTTCAAGGTGAAGCTGCCTCAGATCAAATCATCATTTGAGTGTGTCAGGTTTGGGGTGGGGCTTCAGGATAGTCATTGCCAGAGCACCTGAATGTGTTGACCCAGAACTGGCCAATCAGCTGATCCGACCATTGCTGCTTGGATGACAACATGAGCCAGCATTTATCGAGCACGTCTTGTGTGCCAGACACATGCAAGATATGTCAACGGCATTATCCCATGAGTTCCCAGAGCAGCCAGCTCTTCAAGTCTGGGCTCTTTGTTCTATCTCCAGAGGTTACTCCTCACCAAAAGAGCCGACTAGCCCTGCAGTTCGCTCTCAGGCGTGTGGAAGGAGGCATCTCCCTGGATCCGGCAGGATTGAGAGAGCGTGTAGTCTAGCTCGATCTCTGACAGGTGGAGAAACAGGCCTAGGGAGTGGACAGGAACTTCCCAAGTTCACACAGAGAAACAAACCTCTGCGGCTTGCATGAGCAGTTCGTGGAAGGATAAATCCTCTAACCACACATCCTACTCAAAGGCCTTTATTTTTCCTTCCTTGATTCCATATTCTGGGTATGATGGTGGATATTTCTAACTCCGGCACTCAAGGGCAGGAGCATCCGAATTCAAGGTCATCCTCTGCTGTGCTGTAAATTACATGAGGCTCTGCCTACAAAGCCAAACCAAAGCTCCATTCCCAGACTGCACCTCTTACTGCAGCAGCTCTTCCCTTCGCCATGTCACAAAGGCAACAGCTGGGCTCTTGGAGTTTTATTGACTCGTGGGCTGCCTCTGTGGGCACTGCTGACCCCCTGTGATGAGACGCCTGCCTTCTGCAGTCATTGGCTGTGTCTGTGCTCAGATGGCATCATTCACATAAAGACAGAGCCGGGCTACAGAGCAGGGCTAGATGAATAAACAAACACTTAGAGCAGGTGATCAAAGCTTTTGGTGTGAACCACTATTGGTTTTTTTTTTTTAATAAGTTATCGCACGCAACATCTGGAAACTCGCGTGCTGGTATCTGGTGAATAGCTAGGTCTCCAAAACTTAGGGTCTGATTTCGTACAACGTCTTCAGAGTCCAGCCCAGTCTACCCTCACAGACCTCAGTTTGCTCTGGCTCAAATACTCCATAGTCTCAGGTGGCCGGTGTTCACTAACCAGGTGCACAGTCTTGTTCTTGGCTTTGCCTTGCTCTCAGCAGCTCACCCGCAACCTTTGATAATCTTTCTTTCAGCTGCTTCACACTCTCTGTGTCCTCTGTCCTGCAGTGATTTTTTTTATTTTTGTTTTTTTGAGACAGGGTTTCTCTGTAGCTTTGGAGCTTGTCCTGGAACTAGCCCTTGTAGACCAGGCTGCCTTGATCTCACAGAGATCCTCCTGCCTCTGCCTCCCGAGTGGTGGAATTAAAGACATGCACCACCAGTGCCCAGCGCTGCAGTGATTTGTAAAAAGCACAATGAACTGAGACGAGACAAGGAGGGGATGAGAGAGTTGCTGGAGCCATATTTTCCCTGAGTTGGGCTTGGTCCTAGAGGATCCTGGAGTCAGGATCCTGGCCACCTTGGGACAGTGGGTGTTGTTTCTTGCCTTCCATCTTAGACCCTCACTGTGTTTTAGGAAGGGCCCTCTGTGGCCACTGCTACCACCTGATAATTATTAAGGAGACAGACCCTAATTATGAATGGGCTATGTTCTGGAAGCATATAGAGGCCCAAGGCTGGCTTCATCTACCTGGATGGAACAAGAAGCGGGACTCTGAGTTCTCCTGACAGCAGCTGTCCCTAGGGCTCCAGAGGGGGCCAAGGTCAGGTCCACAGAGTTGAAGCAAAGGTTCATTAGTGGGGATAAGGGAAGGGCCCTGTAAGCCTTGAATGAGACCATGTGAGATATGTAGGCAGTCTGGTACGAATTCGAGGCTTGTAAACACTGTAGTGTATCTGAGAGCATCAGAGGTGCATCTGCTGTCTCTCTGTCCCTAGCTTCTTGAAGAACTTTCCTTTGTTCAGAAGCCGGCTCTCAGCCTGCCTGGGTTCGCTTTCTGACTCTGCTGTGAGCCCTGTGGATCTGGCCAGGATCTCTCTTTGCCTCAGTATCTTCTTCTATGAATGGGCACATGATTGCATAGGCTTCCTGAGCATTGAATGAAGTGTGAGGCTTAGCATCATTTCAGGTCATCATGGCTATGCTTCACTGGGCAGAACTGGTCCCCCAGCACCCTGCCTGTCCAGAAAAGAGGACTTGTTCTCTCTCTCTCTCTCTCTCTCTCTCTCTCTCTCTCTCTCTCTCTCTCTCTCTCTCTAAGACAGGGTTTCTTTGTGTAGCCCTGGCTGTCCTGGAACTCAGAGATCTGCCTGCCTCTGCCTCTCCAGGGATAGGATTAGAAGTGTGTGCCACCACCACCTCACTTGTTATTTCTCTCAGTAAATTCATTTTATGTGTCAAAACCAGAGCAGAACGTGAGGGTAGGGTCTGTGCTTCGGAAGAACAATCTCTGAGGTGCATGGTAAATGAAAACCCACCAAGTTCAGGGTTTTTAAATTAGCGTAGCCCCCAGCCCCTAGGTCTGAGAGTTGTATTGGTCTGGACTCCAAATCCCACCATCCACTGCACCTGCACCTAGAAGGCACAGGTGAGAGGCACCAGGAAGGATGTCCAGGGAAGATGTCCATGTCCAGGGCCAAGGAGGATGTCTTCTGTGACTCAGCCCCTTAGTAGTCACATTTACTCAGGAGAGTATTTCTGCCTTTTTTTTCATTTGGAGCACACATTATCTTTTCAACTAAAAACAAAAACAAAAAAAAAACAAACACAAATTCAAATATCCAACTCTGCCTCAATCAGTGATAATTATGCCATTTTGTAAAAAGTCCAAATTTTGAAGGGATCACATAAAAATATGGTGCTATCCCATTGCTGGGTAGTGGAAGACTAATGCTCCCCAGGAAACAGTTTGTTCCCTAGTTCAGTGTTTCTGTGTCAACATTTAGGCACCTGTAAGAATATAACTCAAGCAGGAGGAAAACGAAAAAGAGGCCATGCGTTAGGTGATACACAATACCCAATGAAGAAAATGTCACACACACACACACACACACAAACACCACCCCCAATAAAATAAAAGGGTTCATGGTTATATATCCAATAATCAGAATACTTTTAACACCCACACCAATAACCAAAGGGTGTCAACACACACACACACTCACACACACACACACTCACACACACACACACACACTCACACACATGAAGGGATTCTTCTAGATATCCAATTACCAGCACTTCATACCCCCACACCAACAACCAATCATAACACCCCCAACAAACACAGCATTTCACAAATATACATGCATGCTTTCCCAACACAAGTGATTCCACAGCCCCTACAAACCTCTTCATTCATGCACCCCACCCACCAACACAACTCTCCGGGAGACACCCTTCACCCCCATCCCCAAGCTCCTGGATTTGCTTGCTGCTGCTGCAGATACTTGAACACCAAGACATTAGCTGCGACTTTCTTTTCAGATTAATGAGCAGAAAAAGATTGGAAGAGGGAGGGGGCGAGAATGGTGAGAGAGAGCAATTACACCCAAATCTTTTCTCTGTTGATTAGGGATTCCTTCTCTAGCCTGCTTTGGCTCTGGCTAAATCTTTTTCTAATGAGATGTGGCTTATCCAGATCAGGGCGCTGAGAAAAAAGTTGCAATTAACTTTAAGAAGAAAAGGAGTGAGTGAGAAAGAGAAGGAAATGTAGTGGGGGGAGGGCCAGGGAGTGGGGGCAGGGACTGGTACGGTGGGCATGGCCTGTCATAGCCACTGTAGAGCAGGCTCCTGGGCAGGTGGAGTACCCTGGCTGGCCTCACTGAGAGCCCACAACTTGCATCTTGGATTCTAGTGTTTAAGAAGGACCCTTATGAAGGTTCGCAAAGCCTGGATCGGGTCTCTTGGCTACTTCCAGTTCAAGGCAAGGGTGGGAAGCGGTCACCTCTAGTCTAGGGCTTTTCCCCTCATTGCACCAGGTTTTCATTTGTGCACTCAGCCTTGAAAAGATGTAAGTCTCTGACCACTCATTAGATAGATCAGGTCCAAGCCAGTTCTTGTCTCAGGAGCTTCTGGGAGACAGCTGTCTACTAGCAGCTAGGAACCACCATTCTTAAGTGGGCTTCAGATATGAGAGCTGAACTCTAAGGTCTCCCTGGGCTGCTTCACTCTGCCTACATGGGTCCAGAGCCACTTAGAAGGTCAGAGAAGAGGAACTAGAGAGATGGCTCAGTGGTTAAGACCACATACTGCTCTTACAGCACCTGTGTCGGGAGGCTCATGACTACCTGTAATTCCAGCCCCAGGGAAATCTGAGTCCTCCGTCCTTGGCGGGCACCTGCTCTCATATGAACATACATACACATACATGTGCATGATTTTTAAAAATTAAATAAATCTTAAAAAGATGGAAAGGGACACTTTACTCTGACATAGAAAGAAGCACCCAGGTCTGACGCCCTTTACACAATTGTGTCTCTAGGTTAAGATTGGCCAGGCCAGTGCTACAGCCTAGTAGTTCCTCCTCTCTGGGGACCCAATGTTGCCTCCTATTAAGGAAAACAAAGGGAAGGATGGTGGATTCCAGGGCCTTTGCCCTCCCTGGGTCCAATGGAAAGCACAGACATTGAGTCACTGTGCCTCTGTCCCCTGAGACTTTCACTCTGCGCCTTGGGCAGCCACAGGGCTTGGTACCTTCCTGCCAGACCTCACAGGAAGATCCTTGTCAGAGTGATGGATATACAGCAAGGCCTGCGGGCATCTAGCCTGGCACTTGTGTGTGGAGGTCTCAGATGAACAACTTGATATCAGTGCCAGCCAGGCTGGAAACCTTGAGTGTGGGTCAGTTGGGGTTAGGAAGAGGGGGTGGAAAGAAGGCCAGGAAGGGGTGTGGTTCCCATTTTCTTTGTCCCTGACAGATACACACAACCACATAGACTAAGGGGCCCAGGAAGTTCCTGCACAGCCATGTTCATTTATTCTGTCCAGTTCATACTGCCTTCCCAAACCTGAGGGATTCCCTTAGTGAACCAAGGCTTTTGGGGCACAAAGTTGCTGAGAAAGTGAAGCTGGACCTTTCTAACTCTTGCCTTATTTGAGTTGCTTATTTGCTGCCCAAAGAAGAGGGGCTTCTGCATTGAGAGGCTACCCAGTGCTTTTTTCTGGAGGGGATGTGCAGGTGATCTTTCATCAAAGAAATCAAGGCGATGAGTGGTACTGGGGGACAGATCGACTAATCTTTCCTGTCCCTAAGTTCCCGAGACGTCACCTTCAGGCCTTGGGAATCTTTTCGGAGCCTGCTACTAGGGTCCCAAGCCAGTTTTTCATCCCCCACCCCCCGCATCATATTAGCCCCTGGGTACAATCTGGATCATCTCATGTCTCTCTCTGCCTGCTGCCAACGGAGTTAGCATATGTGCTAGACACCTTAGCTACAGTGCTAGGTTAGACATTCTTCTTAAACATATAGTAAGGTCAGATGAAGGGAAAAAATAGAAAACAAAACACAAAACCCCCGAAACCAAAATTGGACACAGAAGGGCAGCTGTAGACTGAACAGGAAATGCTGGCCCTAGGCTAAATGAAACAGCTGTCACCATTGTTCTGGACCGAGAACTGCCTTTGCAAACTCCATGTGAGCCGGGCTCAGAAAGCAGATGTTAATAATTACAGCACATGAAACCGAGGGCACAGGATTAGGAAAGTGACGAAAAAGAAATGGTACCAGTAGATTTATAACCGGCCCAGGCAGATCTTCTCAGGTCAGCAGGGAGGGGGTGGGCGGCAAGCCAGCCTGGCTACAGATGCCCCCACCCACTTCCTATCAAATATAGCCTCTCCGCCGCCTCTCTGATCATTCTAGAATTGAGGACTTGTTAGATTATTTAATGATAGTAGTCTAGAGACGTTGCTTCAGGCTGCCTTTCCAGGAATCCCATGCTTATCATCACCAAACGTCTCTGACCTATAATCTCCAGGACTGGAGATGTTGCGGTAGGTAAAAGTCCAGGCCGCACAGGTACTGGGACTTGAGTTCAAATTCCCAGAACTCACATAATGAGGCATAGCGGCATGTGTCCACGACTCGGGTGTTGGGGATGAGACAGGCAAATCCTGGGGGCTCGATGGTCAGTCTGTTTAGCCCAAACAATGAGTTCTAAGTTCAGTAAGGGATCCTGTTTCAAAAATAAGGTGGAGATTGCCAGGGGAAGATGTCTGACATTGATCCCTGGCTTCCACGCACACACATGGGCAAGTGCATCCCCACACACACACCTAAACAACACACAGAAAACCCCAACTGTCAAACGAGGTCTCTGGACAGACAAATGGCCAGGAGAGCGGTTGATCTGCAGAAACTTTGGAGGCTACAAAGCTAAGCAGCCACCCTCAGAGCTTGAACTGTGACTGCCAAGTTCACGTTTAAAATCCAGGAGCTGTGGGCAACTGAACTGGACTCACTGTCAAGTTAGCCAGCTCCTTGTGCTGTGGAGAGGATAGGAAATCTGGGAGGGTGTAAGGACCTCTGCAGACAGCCAGCGAGGCAACTCTCTTGGGCTAATAACATAAGGAGAAAAAACAGCATCCACACATTTGCTGAACCTCCCTCCATGCTTTCCCACTTGAGCTTGAGCTGTAAAACCAAAGAGAACAGAGTACTCACATCCAAAAAAAATCAAACACAAAGCAAACAAACAAACAAAAAAAGCTTCCCATCCTGCCGCCCGTCAGAAAGGACGCCTCTCGGAAAGGTTCGAAAGAAGGTAAAGAGCATGTGTTTGCCATCTTTATGCCTGATATGGAAACCATATGCTGAAGTACACTAGCAAACACACTTAATATAACACTCTCTTTTATTAAATGTGGTTTTATAAACGCTCTCCCCAGCCAGGGCACCTTTGCCGTGCTGGAGGCTGGAACTTGGCAAAATACTCTTCCCACTGTTACATCTATTGATACACATTTTTTGAAAATGAGTCTCGGACCCTCGGAAAATAGGCTGGTTCTGATTATTACCGCGAGAGGCAAGGGGCACAGGAGGGCATCTTTTTCCCTCTGATAAATTAAAAGGACTGTAACGGGTGCTTTCTGTAACCTGTAAAAGGGCAGAGCCATCTGTGATTCATTTAGCAGCTCCTTACAGAAGATTTATTTGATTAATTCGGGCAGAAGAGAGAATATGGATTTTCCCCTTCTCGAAAGGCACATACACCCTCACACATGCACACACGCACCCACCCATGGGCAGATATCTTAGGAATGAAAAATGACTAATCTTGTTGTTGGAACTGGTGGATGTGGGGCCTCCGTGGTGAGCGGTTAGCTCACAGGCCCAGGCCTGGTGCCACTGAGGACTAAGTGGAGAACAACACCAGGAAGCCGGGTTGCTTTGATGAAGAAGGATCACTTAGTGCCAGGTACTCCCCGAGCCCCTAGGATGGGTTCCTCATTGCAGGGTCTCAAGGACCCCTCCCGGAAGAACTTACCCTCAGTTTACTGGCAGAGGCACTATACATGTCCGGTCTGCCTTTGCCTCCAATTCCATTTGCTTTTTCTATTCTTGATACCGTTGAGCTACATCCCAGGCCTTCCTTGTCATTTTGTTTTTTAGTACATGTGTATGTACAGGTATGTTCACGTCTTGGTACATGTGCCCATGTACCCGTGGAGAACATGCATCTGGTGTCCTCCGGCAGGTGCTATCCACCTTGTTTTGAAGTATAGTCTGTGACTTGGCCTGGAATTCACCAAGTTGGCTAGGGAAGATGTCAAGTGAGCCCCAGGGACCCTCTAGCTGTCCAGCGAGCTCCAGGGGCCCTTCTTGCCTCTGTCTCCCTGGCACTTGGATCTAAGCATGTCCCACCACACCTGACATTTTTACATAAGTTTTAAGGATCCAACATAGGTTCTCATGCTTACACAAGTACCTTAGTGGCTTAAGAAGCTCCCAGCCTTCATTTTTGTTTTTCTAAAGATGGAGCTTGCTTCCTCAGTCCTCCCTGATCTGTCTAGGTGGATGGAGACAATAGCATGTGCTTTTCTCACAGTGAACAACCTGATGATTGGCTAATCTATCTTAGCTGCTTCATGACCTGCGAGATTCAGCTCTGTGTTGATTAGCCTTTCAAGCTAATTTCTGATCTCTAGGAGTACTAGCCTCCTTTATCCTGGGAAGTCTCTGACTTACGTAACACAGTAGAGGACTGTCGCTTACCGGTGGATGGAAGCAGCCTCGGAGAAGACAAAGAGAAGAGCAAAGACAAGAGGAATTATAAAATCATACAAGGTCTAAGCCCAAGAGAACCATGGCCAGTACTGTCAAGAGCTGTAATACGCAGGAAGTTGAGGTGCCCTGGCCTTTCTCCTTTGCACAGAGCAGACATTGCTAACTGATCCCAGATCAAAATCTATTCAACACAGCTCTCTAGACAGCCTCTACTATTGATTCATAGTCAACATATGAGTCAGACGTAGTTCACAGTGTCTTCCAACTGAAGACTTCACATTGGAGAGGGATAAACAAGAGCCCAGAGGAAGCCAGACCCACGCCTAACCTCTCTGGTTTTCCACCCACTACTTTTCATATTCATCAGCTGGGTACAAGGGTCATAAACCCCAGTATTTCCATAACTCCCGCTTCTGCAGCAGAGTCTCATAGACCCTTTTACAGTTGGATAGAAGGGGCCTCCTAAGAGATGGCAGAGGATCAAACCGGTGTGGGGCGGGGTGACCTGAACCAGCAACATTGCAACACAGAGTCAACAATACTAGAAAGAAGCAAAAAGTTTCTGTCTGAAAACTTGGACCATGAATAGATACTCCCCACTCTCACTTGCAGGACCACAGGAAATTCCTGGACTAAAGGCAACCAGGATGTCCTACTAGTTTTAAGTATGACAATTTGTTTCCCTCTGCTTGGCTTTAGACATTGCTGCTTGGCGGAGTTTCCCGCATAGAATTTGTGAATGGAGGACTTTTTTCCCCCCAAGTTCCTGCTGGTTCCTAGACTGCTTCTCAGCCTCAGGTGGTTCCAGGGGTGCAGAGAGCCTCATTCAGTTCTGCTGAATGTTTGCTTGGCTGAGAACCACCTTTCCATGAAAGGAAACTGTGGTCCAGGGCTCTGGTCCCAAGAACCCAGGGTGGGTCTGAAACATGGTGCATTTTGAAGGGAGGTCATTTCGGCTCCATACTAAGGCATACTAAAGACATTTTCAGTGCCCTGCTTAGCAAGTCTGTTGAGTCTGAGATAACAGCAGCTCCTGGATTGGCCCCGCTGCCTCTGCCTGTTTCTGCTGCTTCTTGTGTATGGATGTGTGCATATGTGCATGTATGTGCAGGCGTGGCTCCATCTGACACTCTCTCTCTCTCTCTCTCTCTCTCTCTCTCTCTCTCTCTCTCTCCCTCCCTCTCTCTCCCTCACTGACCTGGAACTTGGGAAATTGTCACTGCGTGAACCCAGGGATAAACCTATCTCTGCTTCCTCAGATCTGGAATTGTGAGTGTGTGTGAGCTCTGGAAACTTGGTACATTTACTTACTGTGATCTCTGTCCAGCCCTTACTTCTGTGACTTCTGAAAGCACTTTCTTCAGTTCTGTTTGAACTCTTAATGCCCACTTCATAACAAAAAAAGATTACAAACAAAACCATACTGTAGCTCAGTCTGGCCTCTTGATAAATGCATAAAAATAGCACTGTTGGGGACCTAAGGAATGAGGCCTTTATGGGCCTCAAACTATATCCCTTCTTAGGTTTTATTAATCACACATCATTTGTTGAATAGAGACATTAATCTGCATTTCAGGAGAATGGTTTTCTGGATTGTCATTCTTGATGTGGTGTATCTATACGGTGAAATGTTATTCACCTGATGATGTGTGGATACACTCTGCAATGCTTATGAGCTTGGACGATATATTAAAGAAGACAGACACAAAAGGCCACATGTGTGCTTTTGTTCATGTGAAATGTATAGAACAGGTAACTCCACAGAGATAAAAAGCAAATTAATGGTTGCTTCGGGTTGATGGAGGGAGGGCAGGAGAGGGATGATCACTATAGGGTACTGGCTTTCTCTTTCAGGTGATGGGACTGTTCAAGGGTTGGCTGTGGTGAGGTTTTCATACACTGTGTATTGCAAACACCACTGGCAAACACCACTGGCTCACACTTTGTGTGACTTTTTACATTGCTATGACAAAATACGTGACTACAGCAACTTAAGGAGGAAGGAAGGAAGGAAGGAAGAAGGAAAGAAAGAAAGAAAGAAAGAAAGAAAAGAAGGAGGAAGAAAGGGATGGAAGGAAGGAGAAATGGAAGAAAGAAAAAAAAGAAGGAAGGGAAAGAGGAGGAAAAGATGAGAGGAGTGAAGGAAGGGAGGAAGGTGGAAAGGAAGGAGGGAAGGAGGGAAAGGAGGAAGGAGGAAGATTTACTTGGGCTCATAGATTGAGGGTTTACAGTCTGTCATGGCAGGCAATACATAGTGGGAAAGAGTGAGGCAATGGGTCACATCAAGATCACAGGCAGAAAACACAGAGGCAAATGATGTGCTTAGCTGGCTTTATATGTTCTCGTTTTCTTTCAGTCTAGGACACCAGTTCATGGAATGGTTGTAGGAGGGAGGCTGCTTGTTGGTTCCCAAATGTTCAGCCCCAAAATGATCACACAGAAACTATATTAATTAAATCAGTGCTTGGCCCATTAGCTCTAGCTTCTTATTGACTAACTCTTACATATTAAGTTAACTCATTCCTATTAATCTGTGTATCGCCACGTGGCTGTGGCTTACTGGCTCAAGTTTCAGCATCTGCCTCTGGCGGGGCTACATGGCTTCTCTCTGACTTCACCCTTCCCAGCATTCACCTTAATCTTCCCCACCTAGCTTCATTCTACCCTGTCACAGGCTCAAGAAAGTTTCTTTATTAACCAATGGTATTCACAGCATACAGAGGGGAATCCCATGTCACCTCCCCTTTTCTGTTTAAATAAAAAGGAAGATTTAACTTTAACATAGCAAAATTACATACAACAAAGCAGGTATCAAGCGAGAATTACAGTTTTTAATCTTTTATCATGACTAAGGAAAACTACATTATTACTATCTATTCTTCAACTTCATCAAAGACTCCAGAAGGATACAATATTATCTAAATAGACAGAAAGTACATTGTAAGCAACTTCCAAAACTCTAGAATTGACAGACATCTCACTGCCTGTCCAGTCACCCAAAGTTCTTCTGTACCATTGGCGCATCTATCTTCAGCCTACAGGCCCGTAGTATCCAGCAGACTTTTTTCATGAAGCAGGAAATTTCAAAGATAGTTCTTCCTATATTGGCAGTTTGTCAGTCACTTTCTTCTATGTTCTGTGGAATGTTTGACAGACTTTTTCATGTAGCAGAAACCCCAAAGAACCATCTCACCTTGAGGCAAGTTCAGCCGTCATTTCTCTGTGGGTCCTGCATGTTCAGTTTTTACAGCATACCATGAAGCAGTCCAGGCAAGAGCAGTTTCTTGCCCAAATGGCTAACGAACTCTGTGAAGAGCCTCTTTGATGCCCATCATCCTCTTGAGGTATCTTGGTGCAGCCAGGAACAGATGCATCTCACTGTAATAAAAAGTCCTAAGTTCTTAAACATTTTAAATGCCATATTCTGTAGTCTTTGAAAGATTTTAAGAATACATATCTAACTGTAATATATCTCTTTAGATCTAAGAAACCTAAAATGACTCCAAGCTTGACTATTATAGATGACTCTCTATTAACCTATATATCTTAATTATACATTACATTTTTAAATGAGCACAATACCTTAAGCAAGAGCAAAAAAATATATATAACAAAATTGACCTAAAACTTGTATCAATAGAGCAATATCCATACAAATGCAAATCTCTATATCATATCCCCCTTTAAATGTAAAGAAACATTTATAGACAATATTTGGGAATTTGGGTGTAGGTCTCTAGACTACTTCGTGCTGATTGGGGCACTGTTAATCAGGTCTTTCATGGTGTATCCTGTGTGCTAGGTTTATCTCAGTCAGCAGTTGGGTGAAGTAATTTTTTGGGGGTGTTCATGGGGACCTTTCAAGGGATCTTGGTTCATCAAACCATAGTAGTCTGGAAGGAATCCACAGGTTCTCATCTTCTGTGGAAACAAAAGAAGAACCTCTTTTCCAAAGCAACATATCCTTAGACCCATATTTTGAAGGCAAGATACATTTAAAGTATATATGTTGGTTACTTAGCTTCTTCACAGTCAAAAAATTCAAATAAAACACAACAATATACGTAATCTAGACTGTCTTGTATATTCCATCTTTACATGGCTTATTCTTTTTTACTTCTTTTAATCTATGACTGTCTGTACTCTGTCTCTTTAAAGACTTTACCTTTTTTAAAAAACCATTTACTTCTTTTTATAACTTCCTATATATTTTTTCTTTTCTCTCCCAAGCCTACATAAATTTATTCAACACTGTGATGCATTTAGAAGTCTTTTCCATCTGACTTTTCCATTTGCCTTTATTGTATATCTTTAATTCTTTACTGTCCAGGAACACTTCTTAAAATGCTAAGTGCTTCTTATGAACTTAAGCTATGCCGTTGCTAGGGGAAATATGACACTTCCTGCTTGCCCTGCCCAGCCCAGCATGGTGGAGCTGCTCACCACCTCTGAGAGCCATGCACAATGCCCCATCTCTAGGTACAATAGCTAGTCCATGTTGCCACCAAGCAAGCCATAGCATATTGCTCACAAATCCTATTCAAATGCTCAGTCTCCTGAAAGAACCAGAGGCCATGGTGGCAGCATGGCCCAGAAAGCCAGCATTTCAAAATGACGTGGCTTTATGTCTGCTGCCACTGAATCAGGAAAACCTCTCTTAAAGGAGCTGCAGCATGCTGCCAGCAAACATCAAGAAGCTGTGTTAATCTCTGTATTTTTGTGTCTAGAGTTTGTTTCCAAGCTCTCTCAGGTTTTAAAGTAGATTTTAGTTGCCCATGTGGGTGCCAATCTGCAGGAGAGAGGGCGTTTGTTGGTTCCTGACTGCTCTATCCTGAAATAATCACAAAAAACTATATTAATTAAATCACTGCTTGTACCATTAGCTCTAGCTTCTTACTGGATAACTCTTACATCAGAATTTAACCCATTTCTATTAATCTGTGTATTGCCATGTGGCTGTGGCTTACTGGCTAAAGTTCTAGCATCTGTCTGTCTCATGGCTTCTCTCTGACTCCACTCTTCTTTTTCCCAGTATTCAGCTTAGTCTTTCCTGTCCAGCTTCATTCTACCCTATCATGGGCTCAAGACAGTTTCTTTATTAACCAATGGTATTCACAGCATACAAAGGGGAATCCAATTTCAAATGGTGCCACCCACATCAGAGCATGTCTTCCGCTCAGTTAAAGTTTTCTGGAGCACACTTACAGACATGCCCAGAGCTGTGTCTTCTCGAGAATTCCAAGTCCAGGCAAGCTGACAGTGAAGGGTTTTCACACAAACTTCAAATGGATACCCAATGCAATATGTGGATATCCCAAATGATGTTATTTTATGAAGAAATTTCTTACTTTTTGCAATGAATGTCGCTATAGTGGCAAAGGATGATGATACCATGACAACTTGTCCCACCCAGAGGTATTCTGGTGAGAAAAAAAAACACATAACTGTAATATGATGGGCCAGCTTGTTGGGGTTTCTGTCCTGCCCAGTACCCCAACAGCCGGCAAGCAACAAAGAAAATCACACATAAGACTCCATAAGGTTATAAACTGATTGGCCCATAGGGTCAGGCTTCTTGCTAACTCTTATAACTTATATTAACCCATTATTCTGATCTATGTTAGCCATAATGGCTCCATACCTTTTTCAGCTGGGCAGGTCACATGCTGTCTCTTCGGTGGTCTGTACAGGAGTGGCTGAGAGAGCTTCTGCTTCCAGAATACTCCCAGTCTCTTTGCTCCACCCCTACTTCCTGTCTGGCTTTCCCGCCTATACTGCCTGCCTGGCCAATCAGCGTTTTATTAAAATATGATTGACAGAATACAGATAATTCTCCCGCACCACATAACACCAGTAGACCAAACTTTCAGATTTCTGCTTGGTAGAGGGGAAAGAACTTCCTCTATCAAAGGGCTGTTGTCAGGGGAAATAAGATAAGGTACAGCCAGCATTTAGAGTCTGGCATGTCACAGGCTCTCAAGAGGTGGTAGTGGACATTGTCCTTATATGCTAGAATATTGGAATGGAATGGCCCTGGGGTAATCTGGTTGGAAAGAGTCACCGGAGGTCACGCCTGAAGCTGTAATATTTGCAGATCACCTTCGCTGCATCAGCTTAGGTCCTGCGTGACAATAAAAATATATTTACACTTCTCCAAAGATGCTTTTATTCACACCTCTCACAAGGCTGTGAACATATTTATGTCAAATAACAACAGTGTTATTGTTTTTGAGCAATCTGAAGTATCTTCAACGAGTGGTGGCAGAGGAATTAAAATTTCCCTGATTCTTGTAAATCACCCATAAGCGCTTTTAGAAATTGGAATGTCTACGTATGAGGGACACTGGGCAGAGTCAAGGGCTGACCCTGGATCTGTCTCTGCCACTCATCAATGGTGTAACATAAGGAAATGATTTCTTGGGGCTTCAATATTTTCACTTATAAAACAAGAAGGTGGTGATGGCAGTGGTGGGAGCTGTTTCTGAACAGCCTGTGACAATGATGCAAACATTATCACCAGCCCAGTGAGCAGGACCAGACATCCTGAAGAATCTCCTACACACTAGATCTGCTTCTGTTCCAAAGATGTGGAAAGAAGCTGGCAGCAAACCTGCTGGAGAAACAGCTTGCTTCTTGTTCCATCTAATTATCGATTCTCCACATGATTCTGGGTCTCCAGCATCTCTTTTACCCCAAATTTACTTGTGTGAGTCCTGGCTTGGAAACAGCAGCCATGGAGATGTATTCCAGTTAGTATGAGACCATTAATACAGCTCTCCTCAGGACAGGGATCCATGGAGATGTATTCCAGTTAGTATGAGACCATTAATACGCCTCTTCTCAGGACAGGGAAATTTTAAAATAGAGACAGAGAGAGGAAAACACCCTGTGAAAATGGAGGCAGAGGTTGGACCCATGTTGCTATAAGCCAAGGGACACCAGTAACTGGCAGAAACTAGGAGAAAGTTTGGCAACAGAGTCTCTTTCAGGGGCTTTCAGAAGGAGCTAACCTTGGCTTTCTAGCCAAGGAGGTACCAGTCCCATCTTCAGGGTTGGTGAAGATAGTCATGTGGCCGAGATTGTCATGTGTGTTGGAATGTTGGAACGTGGACACTCCCAATGAGGTTATTTGACATCTGACACCTCCTTCATTTACAACGCTTTGAAATGTTACCAGCTGGACAAGATGGTGGTTCTCATTCTCTTGTGATGATCAGAGCTGCCCAAATGATGGACCAAAAGCTGTACTTGGCTTTTATAATAGGAAAGCAGGGCATATTAAGTGTACTGTCATATGAACTTTAAAACAGTTCTTGAAATGCATAAACACATGTGTCTGTGCATGTGTGTGCGAAAAATAATTGAACACATTCTCTGGGAGAGGAAAACCCTTTGCTTTCAAAATACCTTTGGATACAACCTCTGCTAAGACCTGTGATTGGTTCTCCTAGACAGAGGAGGTCCACACTCACTGCTAGAGACAGACAGTGCATAGGAACACAAGATGATCCTTCTTCCTGTAATAATAGTAGATAGCATCAGGAAGCATTTTAAGTGTCCTGCGATAGGGACTTCTGACTGATACCCAGACTGGCCAGCTCAGGGCTCTGCAGGAACACAGACCAGCCAGTCTTTCTTTAGGGCCACTGGAGGGGGACTGATGCCATGCACCCTGTGTTGCACTTCTCAGTGTATATCACTGTCGCTGTGCCTTGCATGGAATATTGGAGCTGAACTCCCTAGAAAGTGCTTTTGCCTGGTCTGGGCTGTGTCCTGCCTCTTAAGACATGTTTCTGTTGACTGACTTTATTGACCTATGAATATAAAGTGTCTCCACCGAGCAGGTCTGAAGACATCTTGAAGACCTCCAGTGTGGGTGGCAATGAGCCTACAGCCACTAAGAGTGTGACAGACAGCACCATGCAGAATCCGTGAACCACCCAGGACGGGAGAGCAGCAATGCCTGAGCATGGGACTGAGACCCAAGAAGCTTCAAAGTAGCAGTGGTCTGGATGAAGGAGGGTTTGTATTCATAGAGTCCTTCCAAATCCTTATATCCTTAGCCCTGGAGTGGGGAGATCTTGCCAGGCCTGGGGACCTAGGACTCTTCCCTGCAACACAGGTTGCGGTGTCCCAGACCTTCAATGAGGCCCGTCCATCCACACAGTCACAGGAACGATATGGAAGCCGTCTCAGAGGACCCTGCCCACTTCTGTTCCTTGTTGGAACCACCCGCCTACACCCCCTACTGCTTTTGATCTTCCTCCCACTCGGCTTGGCCCAGCTCGGAGGTCTCCTGCTGCGTTGCCCCAGGATGGGTCCCCAGCTCACAGGGTTTCACTCCCTCTATCACAGCTCAGATCTGACCTCCTGCCTGCTGCACTGTGGCAGTAGGAACCCTCTGAGGTCCCCAGGAGGGAACAAAGGAGAAAGGTAACTTGGGGCTGAACCGCGGAGGGGTTTGTAGGCTAGGAACAAGTTAGGTAGATGTATTTTGATGGTCAGTGAGAATTGCCCCGTCCCTGGCCTCCTGAATTGCACAATAACGGAGTGATTACAGACAGTGGTCAGGGACTCAGGCTCTGGTCACTTCCCAGCTGAAGCCATTTCCTGCCAAAGAGGGCATGGCCGAATTCATTAACCTCTTGGTGCCTCAGCTCGCCCATCTCTAAGATGGCAGTGGTAAGAACAGCTTGTTACTGGGTTCTTAGGTGGCCCGATGTCATCACGTGCGCGTGAGAGCTCCCGGCTCTGTGAATCTGCCCTGAGCCACGGCTGTTTAGGAAGCTGCCATCAGCTAGCGTTGGAAGAACACCAGCAGCCTGCTGGATGCGCAGCTGCAGTGAGCCTCCAACGCTCTTTCCTGCCTTCTGCACGACAGGCCTCTACCTCTCCTCTTAGCATTCATCTTTTCCTTCCTCCGCTGGCCCCTGGCCCAGTCTGGCTCTGATGACCTCAGAGGGACCACTGTAGCTGCTTCCCTCAGCTTCCTGCTCATGCCTCATTCTACTCCAGCTTCCCTACTTGCGGCTGCCCGGGTCCCTTCCTTTAGTTTTGAGACCCTCTGTGATCTGACCCTTGTCTGAAGTTCTCAGAAGAATGAGAACCTGAGAAGTCTGAACCCAGGTTCAAATGTGAGTCACACTACATCTGAGTGGTGAAGTTTTGATTTTTCTATTTATGGAAAACAACAACAAACAAACAAGCAAAAAAAGATGGACCATACCTGCCTTGTCAACCAGACAAGAATGCTTGAGGTGAGGTGTGGATGGTTGTAACCCAGACAACAGATTGCTGTTTTGGGACCTCACTGTCTTCCTTTCTTCAGGGATTGGTCCATGCTTTTCACTTCCCTGTAGGGTCTTTCTTGTCACCCTGAGTCACCATTGTCCAAATTAGTTTTTCATTTAGAGCTGGTCACACGCTGTGTTTTGAGAATCTTCCCTCTTTCCTCCATTGGAAGTCATTTTCTGTTTGTATTTTCTGTGTCTGATGCAACCCAACTCTCAGATGCGCCTTCCTGGGTCTGCATTCAAACCCCTCCTCCATTGGAGTTGCCCTGTATTTCCCATGCATCACCCACCCACCCACTCAACGGGTGCTGAGGAGCCCTTGCTCAAAGGGTGGGAAGGTGTAGATGGATGAATGCCCTGAGGCAGGATGGGTATAAAGGGATGGACCTGAGATGGCAGCTATCTAATAGCCCCCCCCTCCCTCTCCCTCCTCCTCTCCTTCTCTTCTTCCCTCTCTCTTTCTTGATTGCATATTTTCTTGCTTTTTGTTGTGACAGAGACTTTGTAGCCCTGGTTGGCTTCAAACTCAAAATTCCTATGTAATTGAGGATGGCCCTGAACTCATGATCCTCTTGTCACTATTCCGGAGTTCTGAGATTATAGGCGTGTGCACACACCGGGTTATGCAAAGCACTGAGTGCTGAGGAGTAAACCCAGGCCTTTGTGCCTGCCAGGCAAACATGTTACCAACTGAGCTACATTCTCAGTCTCTGGGTAGCCATTCTCAGCATGTGGCCCAGATGTTACACACAGGATGAATCCAGAGTACTTAGAGAAAAGGGATTCTGGTGCAGAAATGGAAGGAGTGGTCAGAGAGGGGCCTCGTCTAGGCCATGCGCAGACCAACTGTTTACTTAAAAATGTATATGTTGCTCACTCCTTCAGGTGAGGACAGGAGGTTGACATGCTCCCAGGGGCATGACACTCCTGCTGGAGATTCTCAGAAAGTGCCTTCTAGAATGGGATATGGAGGCTGGGATCCCACCGGAGCAGAGTCTCTGACACAGACCAGGTTCCATACATAGACACACACAATGAGTTGTGGGGAACTGGAACACCATATGGAACAAAAGGCCTTGGGGACATTTGTGATTCCATAGCTCTCTCCCTGGACACAGTAAAGCCCATGGCCCCAGCAGGTCTAAGGTCGGTGCATCCTGGAATGAACCCTCTTCACTGTCCCCAACTCCTATTCCTAAGCCACACATTCCTCCAGCTGTGCTCTATCCGAAGCAGTTTAATGCCTGATGTCTATCTCCATATGGAGCTCTGTTTTACCATGAGGCCTTTGGAAAATGATTTTCTTTCTTTTTTGTTATTTATTTATTTATTTATATCTCTTTGAAACAGATGTCAGCCAAAGCTCCCAGCCCAAAGGGCAGGTTCAAGGCTTCGAGATGGGTCTGAATGTCCCTTTAACATCATTCCCTCTAATACCCCAATATACCTCAAGTCATTACCCTGTTTTTATAAGACGTTCTGAACCATATGTTCGGGAACTAATTAGGCATACAATTCAAGCCCTGGGATCAGGTGGCACTCTGTTGAAATATCTTAACCTTTCATGATTATCTTAATTTAGAGAAAATTCAAAACACATTCGGAAGTCTCAGAAAATGAAGCAAGTAGGAATTTACTGGCTGCTTTTCTTGATGTTAGGATCGTTTCTTTACAAGCGCAGCCCAGGTCTCCCGGGAAATTGTCAGGACTCACTCACAGCTTGCAGAGATATGACGGGGACTAGGCCTCCGTGACTTTTTCCAGCTTGTGTCGAGCAATGCGCAGTTCCCAGCTCCACTGTCATCCATGCATGAGACAGAAGGAAGACTAAAAGAGTGGGAACAGCGCTTGGGAGCTTTACCTCCTTTTCTGATAAGGCATACAATACATTGATGAGAAATATCCCTGTAGTCTGTATTGTCCGGGAAGATTCATAACCTGCACTCACAGAACTATTTTCCCATTGGCTGTGGGGAATGACAGATAGGAGATTCTATATATGGAATTCTAAATCCCAGGTTTGTTCCGGAACCTCTAGGAGGGCTGGGGTTCTTGTATCCTTTGCCTCTGTGTGGTGTGACTGCAATGTATATCACAACGTATATCAATGTATACCACAAGTTCTTTGAGCTGTTTTCTGGACCCATCTTTCCAGAGGTCTGCTCTGTATAGCCTATGCTTTAAAGAACTCCTGACAATAGAGGCCCAGATAGTGCTGGATGACTGGGTCCGCTCCCAAAAGCCACTCCTTTTTGATGTTCCTTTGACAGTTAAACTTGTGGAATAAAGTTTCCAGCCAAAGTACCTGGTCAAATTTAAATTTCTGATAGGTATGCGTAAGTCCTTTTATAACTCCAAGTGTATTCTAAGTACAGAAAAAGAGACGATTCCACCAAATAACTGCTGGCTACAATTCTAAATCTCAGGTTAACTGGGAATCTTGTATTTTATTTGTTAGGTCTTGTAGATAAACTTCAAGATACAGTCTAATGGAGATGGTAAGTTTTGAGGTTGCCAACAAGAAGCAAAATTGAATCAGACCCTGCACTGGTGATAATTCCTCGTAGACCTCAACCCAGCTCCATGAAGTAGGGCCTGTGAGTGACCCGAAGCTCAGAGATGTCAAGTGACTCCCCTAAAGTTTCCCATCTGCATGGCTAGCCCAGCTTTGCTAGACTTCAAAGCCAGGACCCCTTCGATGCTACCCCAGTGCCAAGCTGATGGTTATCTTTCCTGAGTTCTCATTTTCCCAGCTTGCTCTGGCTCCTCTCAACTTCTTCCCCATTTTTCCCCCCCACAAATGTTCAAGGAGAGATTCACTCCCGTCAGATCAATGTCACTGTTGTAATGAAAACCACCACCCAAGCCCACGGAGGACGAGGTCTGTGAACCCTAATGAGAATGGTTCCGATTATGTAGAAAGCAACCTCGTGGTTATTCTAATGTTACAAGTAAATATAAAACATTTAGAAATACTTGGCCTGGCCTTTTTTTTAAGTACAGATGTCTGAGTCTCTGCCAGTTTGTTGTTAAAATTGCTACGGTGGTTGGGTACAAAGATTGCTGTGGAAATAAAAGCTGATGCTCTCCGGACACCTGTTTTGACTTTGCAGAGAACCTGGTGATGATGAGGTCAGAGTGGCTCTCGCTCAGAACTCCGATATTCACAACCCAGTCTCTGCTCTGCTGAAGAATCACGTGGCGCGGCCATTGTCCCCTGAACCTCCAGCCTCAGCTACTGCCATCCTTTCCCTCACTCTCCAGGGCATCTTCCAACTCACCCTGCATGTGCACTTGCCAGACCCTTGGTTAGGGGCTCGTCCCCTGCTCTTGTTCTGGCTGGTAGCTCCTCTTCCTCCCCCATCTTCTCCAGCTCCAGTCACGGATGTTACACGGCTCCATTGGATTCCTTTATTTCCTGCAACTCTCTGACCCCCTCTTCTTTACTTCAAGTCTTGCCACCAGAAGGTAAACTCTACCAAGGTGGGGACCCTAATGTTGTGCCCATCTGCTTTGTCACCCAACACCCAAGGCAGCGTAGAGTAGATACAAGTTGCTCCGTAAACATTTGCTGAACAAGTGATCCATCCGGGCACCCAATGTCCTGCACTCCTCATCTCTTCTGAGGTCATATGGGGAAGTAACACCCTCCATACACCCACCCTCCACACACCGCACTACTCACTGAGAACCCCTCCTCCAAAGAGGAGATGCCGTATTTCTGGGGGTGTGCTCAGAACCACATCAGGGGACTCCTCGTCGCAACAGGATTTCCCTACGGTAACAGGTTAAGCAGAAGTTTCAAGGTTCACAGGCATCAGTGTGACCCTAATAATCTTCCCATTGCAAGCGGATGTGTAGCTGAGACATGCATGCAGAATGCAGGCACTGCTGAACAACTTTGCTTGCTCCGTGCAGGTCCTTCCCTCGCTGCAGTGGTTCCTCTCTGTGCAGCTGCCTGCCATTGGTCCTTAATATTTTATTGCACACATGCTGTGTTTCCTCCACGTTGTCCCCTCCCTGCCTGTTATCTGGCTATAGAGAGCACCCTGCCCTGACAGCACACCCTCAGACACTCGTCAGACATCCAGCCTAACATGGAGGTCACCATCTTTCCCTTCCAGTCCTGCTTTGGCTGCTGCTTCTGTCACCCTGGAACGCCTTTGTTCTTTGTCCTCATCGCCTTCTGCATGAGTCTGATTTTGGGATGCTTTGAGAGAAAGTGCTGGGCTCGTTCCTCTCTCCCCAACAGAGTGCTGTTTGCTAATGTTGTTGAACTGGATACAGGATCTCATAACTTCAAGTCTTCAGCTCTGAGCCTAACACTGCAGTGCCCGGTGCTATGGGTGATAAAGCTATACCTTCCCTACTCCACAGGGAGAGGTAACATGGTTCAACATGGCTACTGGATCAGGCACTCTAGTGTGTGTGAGAGAGAGAGAGAGAGACAGAGAGAGAGAGACAGACAGAGAGAGAGAGAGAGAGAGAGAGAGAGAGAAAGAGAGAGAGAGAACAAGTCCCACCCTGTATTGTAAATGTGGAGGACAGAGGACAATTTGCAGGAGGAGGTTCTCTCTTTTCATTACGTGGGTTCTGAGGATGAATTCAGATCATAATGCTTGGTTGCAAGCACCCTTACCACTGAGCCATTTCTCTGGCCCCACCTTGTATTTTGAGATATGGTGTCTCTTTGGAACTCAAGAAGTAAGTTAGGCTGGCTAGTTCACAAGTCCCAGGCATCAATCAGACTGCCTGTCTGGCAGCTCTGGAATCTAAGCTGTACACTATCTTGTCTGACTTTTTACATGGGTTCTGGAGATGAACCCAGGTCTTCACACTTAAAGGGCAAGCTTTTCACCAATGAAGCACCCAAGCCAGTGTCTTCAGGACCTTGCTACTTTAAACACCCAGAAAACAGCTCTTTCCTTGTTTCATTCAGATGTTTCCCTGTTGGGTGACCAAAAGCCCAAGACAACTATTCTTAGGTTTTCTGCACACATATCTCCCATTCCTAACTTGCCTGAATATTTTATGCCAAAACTCAGTTCTCAAAATTAAAAAAAAAAATCCTTCAGAAATTCAATTGCTAACACTGAACACATGAGTTGGAGAACTGGAGATCTGGGTGGAAACAATACCCTGCTTTTGCCAGGTAAAAGCTGCCACGTACACGAACACGCATTAACATTTATCTCAGGCGGGTCGTAATTAGAGCATGCCACTCACACAGGGTCCTAAGCCACTTGGAAAAGATGGCAACAAGGCCTGGAGAATCACACACATCGGAAGCCAAGGATCCTCTCTTTCTGCGTGATCTCGGAGACTTAGAAGTATTCTGCAAGCAATGTGGCTTGGACCTGAAGCCTGGGGCATGCAACACAACTGAAGCCACAGGCTAAATTTAAACACGCCTCTTGGGTGCAGAATCTGGACCCATTATTGGAGACACAGATATGTGTCGAATTTCTACATCTGTGACACACGAGGTGGTAAGCTAAAATCTAGATGGCTGACAATCTTTCTAAGGCTACTATCTCAAATAGAGCCTTGGTTAGTGTTGGGTCCGTTGTCATGTTTTCAATGACAGATGACTGTCAAAGAGGGACTTCATAAAAACGTTTCCCCAAAGCCCTCGTGGAGGACAGCAGCAGGAGGAAACACTCCATCACTAGCAAAGTGACACTAATGTATTCTATTAGATTTGCTTATCATGTTAAAGAGCGTATTAAAAGGAAATGTTTGGAAATAGGATGCCAAGCCGTGGGGTGATGGATGGAGAATTCCTAATTTGGAAAAAATGTGCTAAGACGACATGATTGATGGGAGTGACCTACTTTATTTTATAAGAAAGTATGAGTTGCCTCAGGCCCATTGGTACACATATTTGGAAAAAGTTGTGTTTTTTTCCACATTAAGTTTTTATTAACATTTTCAAAAGAGCAAAAGCACCATAGAAGGATGTAAGTCTCGACTTGTCAATGCAGATGTGTTTGTAGTGACTTGCTTGCTGGAAGCACTTCCCAGCAAGGCACACTCCTTTTCAACAGAACACCTGATGGGGAGAAACGTAACACCCTTTCCCTGATAAAACTGACAAGGAAGGGGTATTATTTATTTGTTTATTTATTTTATTTGACGTTCAGACAGATCTTCCGGTCTTTGGGTACTTACAAGTAGTGATCCTGGAGTGATTTACATCTCCCCAGGGCTGAGACACTCTCTGCTGCAAGCAAAGATCATGGCTGAATTAACCATTTTGCTTCATCCTTAGATGTCAGACCCCAGAGCTGAGGATCAGTCTTCATTAAACAGATCTTCATTTGGGAAGCCGGAACCGGGACTCTACGGTTTATTTCAGGTTGTGGGCGGCCAGAACACAGCTGGTGGCAGACAGACACACTGCTACCATTGAAGTATTGTCGCCAGCTGGTTTGAGAACCCAGGAGACACCTTTGGTGTAGTGAAGAAGGCAGAATCTAAAGGAAAGATATCCATAGTAAGAAGTGGAGGTGGGAGACTTATGGCTTCTCATCTTTATTGAGGGCTTTTTATCAGCTTGTAACAAATGACTGGGATTGCTGGATGCCTCAGGTCCTAGAAATTTCACTTCTAGAAACTTCTTGTAAAGAAATCCTTTAAGAAGAGACACAGTGTATCAAAACTTAAATGATTTACCTGTTTCTGGTTGGAATGGCTGACCATGGAAAAGGCTACAATTCTCTCCCGAATTAGCCCATGCATTTTACACAATTCCAGTACAACTCATGATTAAAATTACTAGAAGACTGGTTCTAAAAATTATCTCAGAGAATAGATGCATGAGAATAGACAATTTTTCTAGAATGAAAAATGAGAGGAAACTGTCTTAATTGATTTAAAAATATATTCTATGTTCCATTTTGCTTGCTAACACGTCTGCTATTTCCACAACATTATTTACTAATGACTTTCACTTCACGATCCTGTAGTAGGTCAAAACAATAAAATACAAAATCAAAAAGGAGGTAGAGGCTGTTTTCCTACAATACAAAAAGGTTAGATGGTAGCAACATGGTATTGTAATAACTATTTACTTGTTTGAAGGGGAAGGAATATTTGTTTTGTGCTTTGTGACACATTCACAGAGAAAAAAATCCAAGTGCATTAAAGATGAACACACCGCTTACGGAAACAAAATGTACAGAACAGGTTATGGGGTGAAATAAGTCCAGAGTCTGAGAGTGAGGACTTAAGAAAAACAGACCTCAGACCCCATCGTAGGCACTTGCCGCCTGGTCTGACCACTTGAGTTTGATCCCGTGGTGGAGTGACAGAACTCCCCTTGCATCAGTCAATCAATCGATCGATCAGTCAGTAAGTATATTAAAAATGGAATCTTTTAGAATAAAAAGACCATCAAAAACCAGAGGCCCAGAGTCACAAAAACAGAGAGTAAAATAATAAATGAAACCAAAACAAGCGCCACCACTCCAAAAGAAATGTTGGAAAGATGGAAGCAAGCTTTCTACAAAGAAATATAGAGCAGCACTAAGCACAGCAGTGATCAAACAAGCTAAAACCAGAACAATACATTTTCACCCAATTCTAGTTTCTGTCTAACAATTGTGTGTGCATGTGTGTCTGTCTGTCTGTCTAACAGGTGTATGTATTCGTCAACAGTAACAGGATGGGAGAGGTACCTTTTAAGCTTGACTTTTGGCTCTTCTATCATATTTTTTCTGATCATATAATTGTTGTTGTCTTTGTTGTTGAGACAGGGTCTCATGCGGCTGGCTGGTTTCAACCTCACTCTGCAAGCCAAGGAACTACTGATCCTCCCTGTCTCCACCTCCTAAATGTTGGGTTTCTGGTGTTCACTGCCGCAACCAGCTTACATGATCCTGTGGCTAACCCAGGGCTTCCTGAATGCTGGGCAAGAACTCAACCAGCCACACCACTTTCTAGACTCTCATATATTATGTTTATAATAAAAACATTATACGCACATGGCCATTTTGCTTGGAAACGTAGGGCAACCTTTTCAGAGTGTCTGGCATAGAAGACCCAGAGCTGGGTCTACTGATGCTCAGGCTCTTGGGGTCTCCTAAGAGTCTAGTCTTTCTACTGAGAAGCTCACAAGACCACAGCATAGCCTCTCCACCAAAGGAGACCCCAGTGCCCTGAAAACCCCATTTCTGGAACACCTCACATAACTGACTTGATCAAGAGTGTTGTGGAGTCTCCTGCCACAGTCTAGGGTGACTTTTGGCCCCAACTCCTCACTTGGTGTCTGGTGTTTCTGGACTTTTGTTACTGGGATCAAGATTGGCTGGGCCAGTTCTCTGGTGCAAGGTTTGAAGACTCTCCCAGAGGGGACTGTCTTCTCTCAGGAACTGTCTACCCTCTACACACTTGTCAGTCAACTGCAGGTGTCTTTGGTTCCCATTTGTATCCCACAGTCTACTAAGGGCACAGACGGTGAGCATATGACAGTTTGCTGAATCAGTGGACTGGCCAGGGAGACCTTGAATCCTGTCTCTAGTCCTCTCAGATCTAACCCCAGGCCATTTCTGTTCCCACCCGGGGCTCCTTCTTCCCTTCTGCAATATAGGTGTGATGTAGTCCATAAGGACACGAAGCCATTTTGCATGGAGAGGAGCATTGCCAGGCTTCCTTTGAGAACTAAGGCACTGAAGATTAGAGGCCAAGAGTGATACAAATAGTAGTATTTGTCCTCTAGAACCGTGTAAGAGACAAACTTCTGGGCTTATCTCCAAGGGAGTTTGTATATGACTAAGTTGGATGGGAAGACCTACCCTAACTGTGGGTTGCCATCTTCCATAGAGTTCAAGACTAAATAAAAAGGAGAAAGCAAGCTGAGTACCAGCATTCTTCTCTGTCTGCCTCCTGACTGCCCCCATGATGATAGACTGTACCCTTGACTCTGAGCCAAAATAAATCTCTTCCTCTTTAAGGAGCTTTGGCCGAACACTTTGTCATAACCATGAGAAAAGAATCTAATGTGTGGGGAGATCCAGAGAAAGATTGTCGGGGAGTGTGGAGGAGCACATCCATGCTTCTGTTCTGGACTCATCTTCATCAGCTTCTGGCAGATGCCCAGGAATGAATGTATGGATGGATGGTGACATCTTCCCATAATTTTCCATCATTGAAATCAGAAGTGCGGGACTAAAAATGATTTTATAGGTCACACTGTCCTATGTCTTCTCTCAGAAACCCCGGAACAAGGTTGCAGAGACCACGCTTTAGAACAGGTTGTATGCGCTGGCTTGAAGACATCAGCCAAAGCTAGGAATAACTGACTTGGCATGGTTTGAGAGACAGGGGAACCCTGGGGAGAACTACCCCTCATCTAAAACCCACACCTTGATTCTTCCAGCCCAGTCACTCCTGGGAGAGGTCTGATACTCTTATAATGAAGTCATATCTATCACAAAGATCCTTGGGGCGACTTAGCTGAGAAATAATTACATGTGTCTCAGAACTGGGAGAGCAAGGGTTTCCATCCAACAATCCATGATGCTCTTTAAAAAAGGGTTTCACTATAAACTAAAGCTGGGGTGGGGAGAGGCAAGGTTTCCAAGCCAGGATGCCATGTTCTAATTCCTGCTTTTATGTCTTGGCATCATCTCATTTGTATGTCTATATCACTGTGTAGACATATTAAAGCAACATTAAAGGAGATTAAAAGAGGAACAACTGACATCCATAACCATACCGCTGTAACTAAACTGGTCACATGCCTGTTCCTCCTTGCTTAACTGCACAGGCAGGGCGTGAATGCTTTCTCATTGTCAGCAATTAAACAATCAAGAAGTACATGGCGTCACCAGGAAAGCTGCCCAGTTTACCGCGGACTCTCTAGGTCCCTTTTCCTGTACTAGGGTCACTCTGCTGCCAGCTTAGTGCAAATCTCTCCAGAACGTTTCTACACGCTTCCATCCAGGTCTGTGCATGCCGCTGGGCACGCAAGTGGTATTTGCATTAAGCATTAACAGAATCATATTATGTATTGTTCTAGAATAGTGGTTCTCAACCTTCTTAATGCTGTGGTCCTGTAATACAGATCCTCGTATTTTGATGACCCTCAACCATAAAATTATTTCTATTGCTACTTCGTAACTCTAAATTTGCTACTGTTTTGAATAGTAATGTAAATATCTGTGTTTTCTGATGGTCTTCGGTGACCCCTCTGAAAGGGTCATTCAACCCACAAAGGGGTTGTGGCCCACAGGTTGAGAATGCTGTTCTAGTGCTTGCTTTTTCTTCCCTTTAATCGGTCTTAGAGATCTTCCCATGATACTTCAGAAAGCTACTTCCATTTTCTGTCTTAAGGAAGGATCCTTACTGTTCATGGAAAATCTCCCATTAGTGGATATGTAAGTTGCTTTTACATTTTCAGTCTCTGAAACTGACTCCATGGATCCTGCAGCCTTGAGCTTTCTGCTTCTCTGCCAGAGCCGGTCCTTCATGAAGTCATCCCACTGATCTGCTGTAGAAAGTCATGAAGAAATTTCTCCTCTTACATTTCCAGTGCCCAGAACTGTGCCTCATGCAGCACTTTTATGCAGGAAGCATTTGCTGAATAAATAATCGACCATTAGCAGGAAGATATAGTTGCAAACTACTTTTACAGCTGATGCTTGTCAGAGGCCCACAGCTTACAAAGACATTTTGATTTCCTAATCATAACCAGCCCTCAGAACTACCTTATGAGGTCATGACTTCCTGATGAACTGTGGCCTGAAGTCAGGGGTTGGGAGGCAAGGGTCAAGGTTCAAATCCTTGTCCTGAGATTTCCTGCGTCAATCCTTGGGGAATCTACTTAACCTTTATGGGCTCCAATTACTATTTTTCAAGTATTTATTACTATTATAATTTTGTGTGTACAGTCTCTGATTCTCTCTGTCTCTGTCTCTCTCTGTGTGTATGTATGTATGCACACAAACTACAATGCCCATGTAGAGGTCAGAGGATGGGCTTGGGTATCGGTCCTTCCCTTGTTTGAGGCAGTTTCTCTAGCTGTTTTCCTTTATGCTGCATTTTCCAGGCTAGCTGACCTGTGAGTTTCCTGTGGGTTCTCCTGTGTCTGCATCCCATGTTTCTGTCGGAGAGCTGGGATGAGAGACAGGTACCACCACATCCAGTTTTTATATTGGTTGTTCCAAGGATTCAAACTCAGGTCATCAGGTTTGTGCTGAAGGGTTTTTATGGGATAAGGCAGCTCCCTGGTCCCAGTCCTAATTTTTAAATACGCAAAATAGGGAGGGCGAACACACAGATACACACATAACATACATGTACACACATATACACATATGTACACATACATACACACACCACACTCTTTCCCTTGAAAGAGACGCATGATATTTAAATGTGACATTCTATACCAACTACCTCATGCCCAAAAAACTCAATAAATAATTGATTCCCTTTGTCCCTTGTCCCACAAGTCCTTTCCACCTGCCTAGAGTCAGTCACCAACACACTTAGCACCAAGTTTGGCGGCCCCTGAGACACCCCACTGCTTTCCCCGAAGAATCTCCTGAATAGCCTTGCTTCATCTCCAGGAGTGTCTTGGAAATGCCACAGGAAGCATCTGCTTGCCTTGAGTCATTGAGATGTAACAGCGGCAGCTTTCTCCTGAGTGCTTTTCATCTGGACACCGATCCCATTAAACAGCGGCTGACTGTCTAGTTCCCCAGCTCGCTCTTGAGGGCCAGCACTGTGATTGACTAAATTTGTTAATTGCAGGTCAACTACAGATTTCCTTGTAAATGGTAAATGCTTCATTGGTGGAGTGAAAATGACCTAAAACTTCTACAAATATCTGATTTTTAAGTGATCCCATGCTTTCATGTTTCTAAAGGTCCAAGGCCTCTTAACCCAGTCTGTTCTATGACACATCCTGGACACCCTGCCAGCTTCACTATTCGGCATTTTGGGGGGGGGGGGGAACTGGCCTTTTCTTTCTTCCCCAGAGCCTGGTTTTTGCTTTTCTCTCTGCCTCTCCTCAGCAAGACCCATTGCAGACAGTTCTTTCGGGTCATAGTCATGTGGCCTTTATATATTTTTTTCCTTTTTCCTTTTGTAGAGGCAACTTCCTCACACTACTTTTCAAATAGTGCAAAAGTAAAAGCCATCAACATGCCCAGCAGCCTTGGAAAAGGAAAAATAGCCGTGGACAGCAGTGACAAAATGTGGCCTCTCCCACCTGTGAGGCGGCCTCTCCCACCTGTGAGGCGGCCTCTCCCACCTGTGAGGCGGCCTCGCTTACTGTGCACCAGCTGGGTCTCCTCTGCTAGGCAGTGGTCTCCTCAGAGGTAGAGTATGGGAGTTTTCATCCTGAATTCCAAATGCCAGCCAATGCCTGTCACGTACAGATATATCGGGTGGGGGGCAGTGAAGGAATGTTGCTTTCGCTTTTTTCATAGTTTCTGTGGGTATGCTTGTGCTCCTATCAAGCTTAAAATTCTGTAATTTATAAGGAGATAATTAATGGGCCCGTAGTGGATTTCTAACCGCTTGATGTAATTTGTTTTTATGAAGGACAACACAGAGTATGCCAGGTACTGACTACAAAGAGGTCTCTGGAATCCTTAGCGGTTAAACCCTGTTTTCCTTCTTGACCCGACTTGGACTCTGGAGAAGTGCAGTGCGGGGTGGAGGGTTTGGGGGAAGAAATCAAAGGAGAGGGGGGTCTGGCAACTGTGTCCCTTTGAAGGATGCAGCCTAGCTGCCTGCCCTCTCCATAACTGCAAGGGTGGGGTAGCTTTCCAGAGCCCAGCATCTGACTGTCTTCTGGTGAGTCCTTCCTTTTCCAGTATGTTCTTTTGCTACAGTATTTGTCTAAGATTCTTTTCTTTTGCAAAAGTATAAAAATTCGCACTAAAATACTTTAACGTCTTAAGTGTGATGAGTTTTGCGTTTTGGCAACTGCATGCATCTGCTACCATTACCCGAATGAATCCAGCTAAAAAGTGTTTCCGGGCCCTGAAAAGTTCCTCCAGAAGTCTTCCCGGTCAGTCCCATTCCAGAGTCCCATAGCACTGGTGGCTGTGCTGGGTATAAGCTTCATGTAAGCAAAACAACTTGTTCCTTCCCCTTCCTTCCTTTTATCCACTAGAACAATAGCAAAGCATGTAGACATAATCTAATTTATTTTCCAAAATGTCAAAAGTTAACAACCTCAAATGTAGGGCAGTGGTGGCTTCTGGGTAGGGGGACTTTCAGAGACTCTTAATGATTTCTTTATTCAGTCTCGTTTAATGTAAAACTATACATCTAATTTTAAAATAACAAAGAGAACAGTTTTTCTCACAGGGCCATGGCTCTTGTAGAAAAGTGGGCACCAAAGTACATCAGCCCCTGGTCAGATAGCTCTCTGCTTCCGGTTGGGGTTCTTGATTTTGTTTTTGAACACAGAACAGTTTGACCAAAAGATTCTTCCTACCTCAAACTTTTTACTTGTGAAAAAAATTATATACTCACATATCTTAAAATCTTGGCTGTACATTTGAGTTCTAGTGGTAGCAGAGTCAAACGGTAGCAGAGAAAAAGATGCAACTGTCTATCAAACCGATAAATTCCCCTGGAGACCAGCTGACACAGGTAAGGGGTGGTTTCCTCTCCTGTGTCCTTGTGACTGCAATACAGACATGTACACATGGAGAAGGGGCAAAGAGGAGAGGCATAAGTACTTTGCAAGTTGGGAATCCTGACACAGTGTTTGTAGGAACACTCAAAACATGAAGGAGGAAAAACAGCCTCCTGACTTCTTGGCAGAATGGGAAGTACAACTCCATTGGTTAAATGGTCCCATATGCGGTAACCACCAAAACTGGGGCGGGTGGGGGTGCTTGACACAGGCTGCAGGGTGATGCCAGGACTCTATATAGCCCGGCTAGACGGTGGGCAAGCTGAGAACCTCATTGAACCTGTCTCCACTTCTCTAAAATGGGGTGATGATGGCTAGTGGGAAAGGGGATACAAGTAGTATACGCTGTTCATGGAACAACAGCTCACTGGCTATTCTGGATTAGGAGTAAGCGCTCTGGGATCCAGGCTCTGTATCTTAGCATTACCCACTTTGTTTGGGGGAAGGTCATGAATTGGAATCAGGTTACTTTCTTACTGGGGAGACATGGACATTTTGTAAGTGAATTAGAGGAATGGGCAGGAATTCCAACTCACTGTGTGTGTGTGTGTGTGTGTGTGTGTGAGAGAGAGAGAGAGAGAGAGAGAGAGAGAGAGAGAGAGAGAGAGAGAGAGAGAGAGACCTGGGGCCAGTGTGACTATCAGAGCCTCAGTTTTTCACGTGGAAAATGGGAGTAGCCTCCAATGGCTTTGATTATTGTTTCAATGCATTGTTATGTGTATTTTGTGCTTAACTCAGCGGCTGAGACAAGAACTATCATTGTTAGGAATGGGTTATCTCTCATCTGAGATGTCCTAGCAAGGACAAGAAAAGAAACTGACCTTACCCTATCTTCCAGCACACCTGAGCAGATGCCCTGTAAATCAGGGCCATGGGGGCTCAGAACAAGGGGCTTTGATGCTTACACAATTAGAATGGAGTTTTCCACCATGCTGAACATGGACAAGATGGATCACCTGGACTGAGAAAATGGGCCAGATACGCCCGAGGCCATCTGGGGGAGTGCTGCAGCCACATGGTTGGCACTCTGCAGCTCTCCTCATCTGGAAGGCCTGTTCTGATGCTCCAAGGCAGCTGGCCCAGAGAAGGCAGCCCAGAGAAGTAGGGGTTGGTTGTTTTGTTTTTAGCAAAGAGAGGTCACAATCCTCTTCCTTCCCCGAGCTCATTTTAACCCCACCTATGGGCCCCTTTCGGATCTCCTTCACATCCACAGGAACCTTTCTCCAAGTCTCAGAGGCAGGCTAAGGGCCTCTCTAATCCCTGGATTTTTGCTAGACATGGGGAGCTGAAGCCAAATTCACTGTTTCCTGGTACAAAATGTTTGCAACAGGTAACCATTTGGGAGTGGGGATACTTGTAAGAAAAAGCAAGTTGGCTAACACAACGCGCACCCGTTTGCTGTTTGGGGAGTGTCTTCAGCTTTCCAATCCCAGACTAACTTCCCTTCACAATACCCAGGTCTCTTATCTACCACTTTGCTGTTCATACTGGAACGTTTGGGGCCTTTCTCATCACGTGCTTGATGGAGCTGCCTACCTCTGCCGCGGCCCAGATGAATCTTTTTATTTTCCTTGGGCCCACCTGTCCCTGCCCTTGCTGAGAGGGCGCTGTGGGGGTTGAGGGTGGAGGGTAGGGCGATCACGTGCTCAACCGTGATTTTAGCCTTTAATTTCTCTGAAAATCAGGCTGGAATTGAAAAGCTTTGGAGTCGGGCTTTACAGTTTGGGGTTTAGAGGGTTGCGGGACTGCAATGGGGCTCTGAACCGCAGCAGAATCTTCCCCGCTTGGAGCCCAGCTGTTTATTGCCTGGAGCCCGGAACCTGAGGTGAGAGGCCTCCTCCCCTGTTTTCCCAGATGCTCCAGCTGAGCATGTGCTTCGCTATTCTAAGTAATTTTTAATTCATGGCATAACTTTGGGAACCTCTGAATAACCATCCTTAGAAACACACCAACTCCTACAACTCAGGGAGTAGAGGAGGCTCCCTCTACCTCGGGAGTGGTTAGACCAGAGCGCCTCTGCTGTTCCTCACTGCCAAGTCCTCTTCCTGGAAATGCAATCGGACCCCAAGGTATTTTAAAGTTGGCTTCAAAGCGGCTTCGGTTAGGACTTTGCAAAGTTAGATGAAAACAAAACAAAAACCAAAACATCAAATACTCGCTTACAAAGAGATTAAACACACACACACACACACACACACACACACCACGCACTCAAATACATAGAACATGCAAATATCTACAGAACAATGTATAATTCATATAATGAATAAAACAAATACTAGATAATTAATATGAACATAAAATAACATAGAAGTTAGATGCCATAAACTAAACAACACTCAGGGAAAATCAATACGTATTATGTAGTAAACAGTATATAATGCAAACAAAATAAGTTATAGGTCCTGTGTGTGAAACACAATGATGAGGTGTGCTGGAGCTTTATATCTACGTCACAGAAAGGAAAACACCTAGGGCTAGGTCCTGCTGCGCAAGCTGAGTCCCCAAATCCTCATTTATCCTAACTCCCCAGAGCCTACCCTGTCTCCAAGATGGATTAAAATATCCCTCCAAAGATTAGTTTCTTGTTGGGATAACGGAATGGCAGGATTTTTTAAAAGGATCAAAATCTAACTGGGGGGAGGGGACAAATTTCATAAATGCAGCGGGAGGGCACACTCGCATGGTCACCTTAAGCCTGTTTGGTCCCTAGAGCATATGTCTAAGTGCTCTGCCGCGCAAAAGTAGTTTAACTTGCCCTTAACCAACGTAGACATTTACAGCCAATTTAAACCTTGAAATGAATCTTTATTTGCAAGATCTGAATGCTGGAGAGGCCCTTCAGCGCGGCGATCGAAAAGGCAGTTTCGAGACCCATGGACGGGTTGAAGGAATTTCAAAGCAAAGTAAAACGCACAGTTAGAAAAATTATATTAAGGGCGCTCTCAAAAGTAAAGCGGTTTATTAGGTGCTGCGTGCGTTTACTCTTCCCAGGAAGGAGAAATTAGAGAATCACTTCTAAGGAAAGTTACCGAAAGGACGCCGCCAGAAAGGAGGAAACGAAGTCGAATGGGGCGGCTAGCAGCCTGAAACACTGGGAATTATTTTTCTTCGAAGTCACCCAGGTCTGGAACCTCGATAACAGTCGAAAGCTGTGTGTGTGCCTAAAGCAAGAGCGCCTTCTGTTTTCTAAGGGGAAATTGGAAGGCCTAGAACTGCCGCGGGTCTGGTCCGCCACCCGGCTCCTGAGTCCGAGGCCGGAAGGCGCCGCGGACAGCGCCCCAGCAGCGAAAGCTAGGAGCGTTTATTTGCTATCACTTTAACTCTTGCTGACTGGTTCTCTTCAAGCGCCCTGCGGCGGGCGGAGTGTTAGACAAGCCCTGTAGTCTGTAGCTCTCACCTCAGAGTCAATATTATCTCAGATGGGCACAATAGACTGGAATGAAAAGCTAATATTGAACCAATGCGGTCTCTGCTCGCGCTGCCGCGATGCCACTCTTTGTTGCGCAGCTCGGGGCGAGCCTCTGGCAGCCCAGCTAAGCGGAGGGCTTCGGCATTCTGGGACCCTCTTACGGCGCTGGGGGGCAGGGGTGTGTGTTCACTGCTGGTCAGAGAGGCCCAGGCAGGCTGCAGCTGCTTCGGCACCCTCAAAGGCCCTTCTGCACCCCCACTCCCTGGCGGCCTCTCTTCTAACAGCTAGTAGTTGGTAGTGAAGACCAGAGCTCCGGTGGAAAGAGAGCTGCACCGCACTTCCCTGCGCTGCAACAGGGTGATGCAAACAGGAAAGTCAGGCCCAGTGAGTTCAGTTTGTATGTACCAGGGGCCCCTGAAAGCTGTGAATGTGACTTGGGGCATGGGCAGCTTGGGCACGGGAGCCAGAATCATGAGCCCTAGAAAGAGGCCATAAGGCCCTGTTTCAAAGTCTAGAGCTGTTGGTAAAGGGTAGATACTGGAAGGGGATGGTGTTTTCGGGCATCTCAGGAGTCTCCGCGATGGGTAGGTGGCCAGAACTGAAGCACTAAGGAAGTCTGAGCTACTGTCCCTTTTTGCCTCCTGCTCAGGGCTTACGATGTTCTGTGAGCACTAGAAGAGTTTTCAAGACCCCTTTTGAATCTCCATCGGGGAAAGACACAGGCAATAGGACTCCTCTCCCACCCACAGGTGTGCAGAGGCACATCCTGTGACTCCTAACTCTTGGGCATTGGGTTGGGAAATGTGACTTTTAGGACAGATGGTGGGCCAGTGCAAGCAATCAAGGGCCAACATCACAACGATGCAAGACGGCATGAAGAGGCCTTGTGACTTGGGTCAGTTTGGGTGACCCATTTGAGGATGGGGTCTCTTTGCTGACCTCTCAAATTGGCCAGAGTGTGCTCTGGAGACTGGGTGGCAGGGTGGCTAGGATTCTCAAAGCTCTTTGGGGACTAACCAATGCATCTAGTCAGGAGATGGCAAGGTGGCACAGTGTGGGACCCTCAGTTTTCTCACCTGGAAAACGGGCATCTTACCATTCACCACACTTTGAAGTTCACTGACTCATGGGTGTGAAAGGACATTCTTCAAGCCCAAATGCCACACAACAGAGGATCTGTTTCCCAAGTTTTTGTGGCGTTCTCCCCAGCTTTCAAGGAGAGCTCAAAAGCAGTTGGGAACAAAGTTGTCAGAGAGCCCAGGAAGGTGCTGAAAGACTCTGTACACACACCCTGGACCTATATGTGCCTTGGAGGAGCCACTTTAGGGTGACTGGGGGGATGCCACACTCTTATCACACAGAGGTACCTGCAGACAGAGCTGCTTCATGTCTTGGGCAGTCACCTGGGCAAGCCTGCCCATGTTCCCTGGCTCCTGTGTCCTTGTGTGTGAGAAGAGTTGCTTTCCTTGCCTTGCTTGGCCTTAATTTGAAGATAACTGATGGAGAAAATGGTGACACCCCTCCTCGCTTGATTATTTCTTTGCTTTCAATAATGAACCATCAGGGCTGTGTGTGCTGAGGATTGATGAGCCCGATGTTCCTGGTGTGTCTCCTGAGGTAATGTGGCATTCTGGACCTAAAGGTGGGGTTTACAATAGAATGGTTTCCAGAGATCCAGAAACTCACGGTCTCTCACTGACAGTGCATCTTTCCCCCAGAAGCCAGGATTCGGGGAGACTCTCTCTCTGTGGTGGGCACCTCCAAGTCTGCACTTTGAGCAGTGTGGCCGAGGGTAATGCTCCAAGGCCGTCTACATACCATCCGGGTTTCCAGGAGATTCTATGCAGTTTCTACTGCTACACCTCAAGAGAGGAGCTTGGTTGCTCTGGAAAAGATGAGGTCTGTGTGTGTCTAGTGGCAGGGACGGGATGGATCACCAAAGCCCCTTTGCTGCGGCACAGTCCTATCTTTCAGGTTTGCGGATAGTGATACTCTGGCCCCTGTGCTGTAATCAACAATTCCCCCATCTCGATCTGTCCTCCACCAGCCACAAGGGGGCGTACATCTAGGAGAACTGCACCCTGCAACCCCAGTTCTAACTCTACTCAGGATCCCCACAAGGCCCATTCTCTAAGCCACAGTGGTTGGGCAATAATATCTAGGTTCTCAAGCATGGAGTTGGGGTCACCCTTGCGCAACAACTGGTTATCTCCCTGGCTTAGGCGGTCCCAGTCGCCAAATTCTTGGTAGAGTGGAACCTATCCATTGCTTCCTTGCTCCCTGTACTACAGGAAAGCCTAGCTCTTAGAGAAGGGGAAAGTACAGCAAGAATGAACTCTAGAGCTGAGTTGAAGCCAATGAAAGCAGGTGAGATGCAAGATCAAGTCACCCTCCCTTCCCAGTAGCCAAGAGCCTCCTCAGAGATTCTCCTCTGGTTTGGACTGTGATTGGTGGCAGTGGGCGCAACCCCTAACACTTTCAGCAAACTCGGAGGGCGCTGCGCCCAAGCGCCTCGCTTGCCACTAGGCGCCGCTGCGCACACGTGGATCGGCACTCTGGGTCTCCTCGCTGGCTCCGCGAGAGAACTCTGGGGAGGATGCCAGAAAGGGATTTACCGTGATAATTTTAAAAAATGTTTTTAAGGTCTTAATTCTCCTTTTTGTTTTCCCACAGCCGTCCTAGCTTTCAGAGGTGGAAGAGACCGGGATAATAGTTATAGACCTGGAGAAACTTTGTAACCAGCCCTAGTTTGGTCCTTCTCAGGACACCTTACACAAGCCTGGGCCACTGGTGAACAGTGTTGTTCACCACGCTGGGGCACTACAGGGTCCAAACACCAACACAGCACTAAGGAAAATGTAAAGAATGCCGAAAGCGAGCCAAGCTCACCTACCCAACGACCTGTAAGATACTGGTTCTGCCTTTGGTGATAACCACATCCCAGGAACCCCAACTCGCTAGAGCTGCATGATGTTAGCCACCCACCCCAGATATTTCTGGAGCCTAGCACTCACGCAGGTAGAGTCGAGGGCTCAGCTTCTCTGCTAGTAGAGGCCCTACAGGAAACTCAGAGTCGCAAAGGGTTATCACAGATCCCCAGAAATCTTTGCCCTTTGATACAGAGTCAAAAATCAGGCTGTTCTCATCCCCAGCACCTCCTGGAAGAAGTTCATGGCCTTTCAGGGCAACATAGGGGAGCATGCCAGGGGTGAGGTTAGTGTGAATGTCTTTGTACAACTTTATTGTTCAAACTGTGAGGCCCTGGCTGGGTCCAGAAAATGACAACAACATCCATGAGAGGAGTCGATTTTCTATTAATGTTCATTATGGGCTCAACACTGTCCGAACAGTTTGCTTTGCCTGTCTCTCGCAATAATCCAAAAATGCTATTGCACTGCTATTTATTCCCATTCGGAGGAAGAGGGGGAAAAAAGGCAAAGACAGTAAATAGCTTACCGAAGGTGACACAAAGAAGCTGTGAGTGCAGTCGGGGGAAGTTTTATTAGGTATAATTATGAATAGAAAAATTCACTTTGTACTGTACAGTTTGAAGACGGGTTGTGTAATTACCTTCATTCTGATAAAGAACACTTTGATCATGCTACCATCCAGAAACTCACCCCGCACTGTACTGTCTGCTTCCTAGACACAAGGGTTGTATTTTACATAAAACAGAATGAGGGCAGGGGAGACTGAGGGGTTGACCCAGGTCGTTCAGTAAGAGACAAATACAAGATCTTGATCACATGTGTCTTCTAGTCCTCTGCCTGCAAAATCTATGATGTTCAAATCTCAGTGACTTGGGGTAACCCCAACAGTTTGTACAGGTACTTAGCTAAACAGCTCCTTCTTGGGTCCTCAGTAAACAAAGAAGGTGCGAATTCTGCTAGGCCAGAAGTCAGCGGTGTCTCCCTCTAGGAGCTCTGATTTCCAAGACGGACTTGAAGCCCAGAGCCCCGGTGTGCCTCTGCTGGGCAGTGTGGTTAATGAGTTACTCTCTAGTTAATTCCGCCACACGTCCAGGGCACCTCGGGCTGGAGGCATGAATTAGCATAGATTACTGGGCTTGTAGGGCTTCTGCACCCTGCCCGACTCACAGGAACCTGCTTTTCTTCTTCCGTGGAGGTGGGCTGAAAGTGGCACAGAGCCCCCTAAGGTTCAGGTGCTTGAGACAGAGGTACTGATTTCGTTTAGAATCCAGGGACCATACCCGCTGCTCATGAGCACTGGCCACCTGCAGGCCACCCAGAGTCCACCTCCAGTGGCAATCCTAGTGGCAGATGAGCAGTTTGCAAGAGGCTGGTTGGTGTCTTGCTGAGGATAGATACCACGAAATCGCTGAAATGTCACTTCCTCAGGCAAGGGGACCCTTATCTGAAGCCAGTCGCTCATTCCCTTAGAACATTTCCCCAGCACATCCTGGCCAAAAGAGGTGAAGCATGAACAAGTACCAACTACATATGAAGCACTCAAGGCCAAACATTTTAAACCCATGCTACGGGGATCTCAATCAAATCTGCCAACCAGGCTTGGATTCCTTGGCCTTCAAAGTCAATAACTGTGATACCCTCAGCTAAATTCACAAATGCTAACTCAGGGGTAGGGTTGGGGTTGAGGCACCACACTTGGTTCCACAGAGTTTCAGGCCCATTTTGACGGCCCAGCCTCATCTTCTTGCCCTCCTCTAGAGGATATGCCGTGTGACAAATGGGTGTGTTTGCTCCTAGTTTCAGAAGCCCCCAGTTAACCCCCCAGTTCCTGTGACGCTTGCTTGGCTAGGCACACGCTAAGACTTCTGCCCTTCTCAGAGCTTCAGACTTCAGAGGCCTGAGCGCCTAGAGGCCTCTATTTCCACAGTCCAGATAAAACCTGGGAGAGATTTCTCAGCTGTATTTGGGGGAGATAGTTCAGCTGGGAGGACTGTGTGGCCTTCAATTCCCACCGTTTCCATAGCGCTGTATCTAATGCCTACAATATTTGGGTTTGACAAAAAAAAAAAAAAAAAAAAAAAAAAGATAAAGACACAAGGCCACCTAGAAAAGAAGGTGAAAATGGGCCAGGACCAAAGGACTGGTGGTTCGGGGTCTGAAGTCCAAGGCAATGGCTGATTTATACCATTGTGAGGGCAAAGCTGAGGCTCACTCCTGTCTGCAGGGTTAACCGTGAGTGTGTTTGCACAAGCTGGAATACTCTGGGGGGATTCGAAGTGAAGGAGCAGCAAAAGAAACTCCTGTGGTCTCCAAATTAATCTGTCTGGAGCCTCAACAACACCGGGAACTCTTTTTCTCAACTCCCACTCTACCTAGAGGTCCCTGAGCTTCAGCCTTCTCAGAGGAACACTACAAGAAACACTCAAAACCTAAACAACAGCAGATGAAAACCGGGAAACAAACGGGAGGGAGGGCTGGCAAGGAACCCATTATTGTCGGACTTCCTGGCGCGTCCTATGGCCCAGACCCTTGGTGGAATCAGATGGTTTTCACACTCCCTCCAGAGGACTTCACATCTCTCTTCTGCAGAGCTAGTTCTCCCGGGTCTCAGGCAACCTAGTCACCAAACACAGACATTTTATCCCTCTTAGGATAAATGGCTTCGACCTGGGAGTAATAGATTTAAAGGACGCCAGAAAAAAAAAATTTTATCATTAATTGTAAACGTGCAAAATACCTGCTGGTACTTCACTTTAGAAGAATGTAATTGGCAAAGGGTGGATGGGTGGGGGAGGCGGCTGATGAATAGATAATAGATCTTTAACCACCAATAAACAGAGAGCAGCGCCAGCAGGCTGGGGGATGTGATCATAATTATGCCACAGCGTGAGCCAATGGGGACCGGAGAAGTCGGCCCTAAAATCATCCCAAAACCGAAGGCGAGCTCGAAAATGCGGACAGGGCCTAGGACCGGAGACGAGATCCTAAGTGCCTAGTTGCGAAACCTAGGTTTGCAGAGCAACCCAGCCCCGGGACCACAGATGTCAGAATAAAAATAGGTACGGTACTGATAACAACAACAATGGTAACAATGTCAACACTTCTAACGACAACGGAACGAAAACACAATCACCACTTCAGCTTCTGACCTAGGACCCAAGACTCCTTTCCCAATTATCCCCACGTATCCCAGAAAGAACTGTTTTGGGGAAGGAGGTGAGTGCCCTCAGGACAGGAAAAGCAGGAACTCTAGGGTGAGAACTGGAAGTCCACTGCTACCGTACAAGCACAGCTGGCTTCTCAGGTTTCTACTTGCAAACGAACCAGCCGGGTCAAAGACTGCAAGCGCGTGGACCCTGAAACCTCGAGGCTATGCTTGGTTGGAGGGGTGGGAGGACCCCCCTCCTCGCGCCTAGGAAACCTCGGGAGTTTTGCTGGGGGTGGGGATTGGTGTGAATGAAACGGGTTAGCCCTAGTCCGCAATCAGTCCCCGCCCGCTTACCCTCGCCGGACTCCCGAAGCCATCTCAGTGACCTGGACGCCAGGCGGCAGGGGACAGCCTCAGTGGAGCTCAGGGCGTGAAGAAATCTGCGCGTCTGTCGGTGCTTCGGTCCTAGCAGCTTCGGCGCCGGCGCCGCAGGTTTAGGATCCAGGGGTCCGCAGCAAAGGCTGCGCGGGCCGAAGACTCTGCAGGGACCCGGGTGCCCCGGAGGGAGTGGTGTTAGTGCAGTTGGAGGCGGTGGCTGAGGGGGAGGAGGTGGGGAAAGAGGAGGAGGAGGAGAAGAACGAGGAAGAGGAGGAGAAGAGGGAAGCGGAGGAGGCGAAAGAGGAGGAGAGAAGCCGCAGCGGGCGCCGAGGGAGCGAGGAAGCTAGCCCGGAGCGACTGGCGAAGGCACCGAGAGGTCGGCAGCCGAGCGGGCGGCTGGAGGCACAGTTAGGGCAGCGGCGCCGACTCCGTTCCACTCTGGGCCGGGATCCAGGCCTCCGGGTTCCCAGGCGCTCGCCTCCCTCTGACGCACTTTAAAGAGTCTCCCCCCTTCCACCTCAGGGCGAGTAATAGCGACCAATCATCAAGCCATTTACCAGGCTTCGGAGGAAGCTGTTTATGTGATCCCCGCACTAATTAGGCTCATGAACTAACAAATCGTTTGCACTACCAGTGAAGAAGCGAACACTTCCATGGATTGTCCTTGGACTTAGGGCGCCCTGCCCGCCTTTTGCAAAGGAGAGAAAACTTTTTTTGCCTCCCCCGAGAACCCCCCTTCCCTGCCTCTAACTCCAATCTCCCCCCCACGCCATCTCGCTCAAAAAAATATTACCCCAATCCACGCCTGCAAATTCTTCTGGAAGGATTTTTTCCCCCCTCTCTCCAGGTTGGGCGCGTTTGGTGCAAGATTCTCGGGATCTTCGGTTTTGCCTCTCCTCCCCCTCCCCCCTCTTTTCCTTTTTCCTTTCCTTTCTTTCTTCCTTCCTTTCTTTCCTTTCCTTTCCTTCCCCCCCACCCCCACCCCCACCCCAAACAAACGAGTCCCCAATTCTCGTCGATCCTCGCCGCGGGCAGCGGGTAGCGAAGGCAGCGCGCTGCGGTCGCCGGGAGCAGGGAGCCCTGGGCGCCCGCTCCTCGGCGCAGCATGTTTCAGCCGGCGCCCAAGCGCTGCTTCACCATCGAGTCGCTGGTGGCCAAGGACAGTCCCCTGCCTGCCTCGCGTTCTGAGGATCCCATCCGTCCCGCGGCGCTCAGCTACGCCAACTCCAGCCCAATAAATCCGTTCCTCAACGGCTTCCATTCGGCCGCTGCAGCCGCCGCCGCGGGCAGGGGCGTCTACTCCAACCCGGACTTGGTGTTCGCCGAGGCGGTCTCGCACCCGCCCAACCCCGCCGTGCCGGTGCACCCGGTGCCGCCGCCGCACGCCCTGGCCGCCCACCCCTTACCCTCCTCGCACTCGCCACACCCCCTCTTCGCCTCGCAGCAGCGGGACCCATCCACCTTCTATCCCTGGCTCATCCACCGCTACCGATATCTGGGTCATCGCTTCCAAGGTACGTGCCACGTCGCGGAGCTGAAGCGCGCCGTTCCGGTTGCCTCCTTAACGGGGCCGGGCCTGCTCCGGGTGGGCTCTCCTGGAGGCCTGGGAAGAGGTTAGTCAGTGTGGTGAGTTCTCAGACCAGACAGCTAGGGGCCCGCGTGGCGTAGGTCCCCAATTTCTGAAGTCGAGGTTCGTTTGGGTTATTAACTTGTCCACCACTTAACGTCTTGGAAAGGGGTACGAACCAGGTGTCCGGTGGTATGCGCCGGGGTCGGGCTGGCTGGGATCAGCTGCCTGCGGGCGAAGTCCGCTGTCAAGAAGCCCTGATCCCACAAGGTCCCCAGAATTCTGGTCCCCTGAACCGTTTCCCCGGCCGATCTACTGTATCTCAGGGATTCAAATCGGGCCACATGGCCAGGTTTACTGGACTGTTGATCTCCGCTCTATACCCACTCCACGCCCCTCCAGCCCAAACCAGAGACTTTTAGGTCTTCAAACCCTTTATGTAGGCAAAGGGATGTTCGAAACCTCAGCGCAAACTGTTTCCTTCTTCCAGCTCTGGAGGCCCAAAGTGGGGCGGAACAGAGCAAGTAGAAACCTCCGCAGCTCCACTGGCTCTCCCCTTGACCTGTTTAACTGGGGGATCCCGCAGGACGCGGCGGGAAGGCAGGTTCCGGCTGGTTTCTGTTTGGTTTATTTTTTCTTCTTTAAAAAAGAAGAAAGAAATTAAGAAAAAGAAAAGGGAAAACAACGTAATCGAAAGAAGGCCCGACAATGGGAAATTTGTTTGGGCGTCTTCTTTTTTTTTAATTTCCAATTTATTAATTTTGTTTGCTTCTGGGTAGGGATTGGTAGGAAAGGTAAAACTTTAGGAAAAGAGTATTTAGTTTGTCGATGGAGACCAGAAAGCACCCAACTCAGGTGGGGCAGGATCAATACCAAGGGGCTGCGTTACTGTCAGAGTCTAGAATCGGGTAGCTGCCACCTCAACATTTTATATATACACATATGCATATACATATGTATATACATTCAAAAACCCTCAAACAAAAAGAAATAAACAAAAACACAAACCAAAGCAATACACCTTTCTCTTTCAGTTCACTACTGAATTTACCTCCACTCCCGCTGGGAAAATCGGATGTTTTTTTATTGTTTGGGTTTTGGTGAATAGATTTACTTTCTTTAATAAGAAAAGCCGAAATACCCCAGACTTGCCTTCAAAGTTTAGGGCTCAGCTTCCCCATTCTCGGCCAGCTATGTTTTTGGTCTCCCTGCCACATCAGGAGCAGCCGGGATCTTTGTGGGCCGAAGGAACATCGCGGCCGGTACTTGCGACTCAGTCACCCCTAGTCTCCTGTTCTTCCACTCTCCTCTCAGCTTTCTGCAGCCCAACAACCCCAGAACCGAGTACTCTAGAGGCAGTCTCCTTAGAAACCGGGCATCCTCGCCTCTGGCCCGGTTGTAACGACTAGACCGGCCTCTGCAATTTCCCAGCGAGACAGCAGACAGAAATTCTTGAATAAATTCGTGAGAAAACTGTGGGTAGAGTCCCGCCGTTCTTTCCACGCTTAAGTCAAAAATTTAAATAGGCTAGAAACTAGGCAATCTCTTATTCTTATTTTTGGATGGTGGGCATCAATCTCCTCGCCCGGGATCTCCTGACTTCTGCTCCCGACACACCCGGCATGAAAGTATCCAGGCCTGCGGTGCCAGAGCAGTTGCGGAGCCCGCGGAGATTCGGAGACTGAGGACCTCAGAGACAACCGCTAGTTGGGTGCCGCCCAAATTGGAGCCCCGGGGACCAGGGTCCGGCGGTTCAGCCGGTGTCCTTTTCAAAAGCCCAGGGAATGCCACTGGCCCGGCGGGTTGGGCGCTGCGGACTAGTCAGAGGCCCAGGGAACTACCCGGGCCAGCCCGGCTCCAGAGAAGCCTACGACTAGGGCCTGGGAGGCCCCCTAATGGTACTTCTGTTGTGCACCCTGCAGGGAACGACACAAGTCCCGAGAGTTTCCTTTTGCACAACGCTCTGGCCCGAAAGCCGAAGCGGATCCGAACCGCCTTCTCGCCGTCCCAGCTTTTAAGGCTGGAGCACGCCTTCGAGAAGAATCATTACGTGGTGGGAGCGGAAAGGAAGCAGCTGGCGCACAGCCTCAGCCTTACGGAAACTCAGGTGAGTGTGGCCCAGCAGCTAGGGTACCCCATCCAGATCCAGGCAGACAGTGCCCGGTACACCCACCAGTGCTGAGCTCCGAGAGGGTTCGTGGAGTGTATTTCCACGCCAGAGCTCCGAATTGGTAACTTTCCAGGTGCTTGGCGTTGTTAGGGCAGTATGAGCTGCAGGGATGAGTTCGTTCTTCGGCTCCGCTGCGCAGGCCCCGGGAAATCCAAGCCAACCCACCTCTGTAGTTTTGCTGAGAGTTTTGGTGAGACTCACGGAGGCTCAACTGGGATATAAGATATGGCTAATTGCAGCAGGGTGTTCTGGTGACTAGGGTACAAGGCTGGCGAAGGTAGGGAATGGTTTTGATACAGGTTCTGAAAGATTCTCCACCCACCCGATTATTCTTCTTAAGGGAATGTCGGGGAGTCAGAAGCCGGAGGCCAGGCAGGCTGGGCAATCCTGAAAACTAGACGGTTCATAGAGAGATAGCCTTAGGGGACACGGCCTTCCCTACGCAGCAAGTGTTGGCAGCCTAGCTTGGGTTAGTCCCAAGGCGGGGAGGGGGTTTCAGTCTACAGTAGGAGCTACCGGGCTCCCAGACGCGAGGCAGGGTCAAAGTTCTCAGCAAACAGTAGTAACGTTTGGGGGCAGAGTAAGTTGTACTGCTTTTTCTGAGAAGCTCAAATCGAGGTTTTTGTTTTTGTTTTTGTTTTTTTAAAGTTTTCCCTCCATAGGGTGTGGGGGGGGGGAGAAATAACAAGAAGACCTTGCGGGTTTGTGCAGGGCAGGCAGGCACAAGGCAAGGCCCAGCTGATTTCTCCTGGACAGCCTGGGCAGCGGTGGTCTTTGTCCGCCTCGCTGCCCACACTGCCTGGAGTCTTTGTGTGCGTGTCAAGCCCTGAGCACACCGACGCACGCTTTGGGCAACGCATGGGTGGGGGTTGCGGGGGGAGTGAACCGTCCTTCTCTTTAATTAGCAAACTCAAAGCAAATTAAACTCAGCCTTGCTCAGACTCTGCTTTTTCACGGGGTGGGGCACTTTGGGGGACAGGAGCATTGGGGAGAACAAGCAGGACCTCATGGAAGTCTTAAAGGTGGGAGTGAAGTGGCATCTCAGTAGCTCAAGGGCTCTGACTGGGCCACCGCGATCAGGGCACGGGCTGCAGTTACTACTGTCTTCTTCCTCTGTAACCACATTGCTGGGCAAACTTGGGCAGAGCTGCTGAATAGAGCGTCTCCTAACTTCTCCACGGGGCGCTTGATGGCAGCTGACTTCAACCTCAGCGCTTCAGAGACTCTTAGCTGCAAATTCCAGGGAGGGTCCAGAGGGAAGAGATGTGGCTGAAGTTGAAACTGACCCTACCCTGTTTGGGGACTGGATAGAAGCGGAGGGAAGAGGCGCTCTTCTTCTCCCTCCTGTTCAGTTTCTTTTACTTCCTTCCTAAGTCACAATCTCCCTGAAGCGTTCACTTCAGCCAGGCCCCGAGTGAGGCCTGTAAAGTCGCTATCCACTGGACTTCTTCTAGTTCTGCTCACCTGCCAGTATCCCCCAGCAAGGCCCGAGTACAGGCAAACCCCTATCTTTTACACAGGCCTTGGCCTGGCAGAAGAGGTGCTATATTTAGGCAACTTCAGACTGACAGAAAATAGAAAGCCCATTAGGCCCGGCGGAGACTGAAGTCTTTTCTGCAATCACTGACTGGGCAAGCAAGAAACATACTTTATTTTTTCCTTATTTAATTATTTTTTAAACAAAGTTTTGCATGCTTTGCAAAAAGCTTTTGCTCTAAGTGGGATGTGTGTGGGAGAAATGACTCAAATGAGAGTACTGTGGTTCTTGGGAAAAGGTTCCTTGGTAGGTTTTGAAGGAAAGGGGACTAGGCTTCTCACCTGCAGTCCCTGCTCTCAGGAGATCTAGGAGTGGTCAGTCCTTATGGTCTGTGTCTTGGGGGCTGTGGTCAGGCCTGGGCAAGGGGCAGGCCTCTGTCGTTTGGTAGGAAGGCACCGTGAAGCATCTAACGATGCCCGCTTGCCTTTCCCCACAGGTAAAAGTATGGTTTCAGAACCGGAGGACGAAATTCAAAAGGCAGAAGCTAGAGGAAGAAGGCTCAGATTCTCAACAGAAGAAAAAAGGGACACACCACATTAATCGGTGGAGAATTGCCACCAAGCAGGCGAGTCCGGAGGAAATAGATGTGACCTCAGACGATTAAAAGTACAAACCTAATCCCACACAAATGGACAGCATGGAGCAAAAAAGACAGGGAGAGGAGGGGAAGAAGGAAAAAACCCTACAAAACAAAACCAAACTGCACACACATTCACCAAGAAAGGGAGAAAGGGGAATCTGAGCAGTGGCTCGCAGCAGACTTTGGACAGCGAGGGCACTGGACCGAGCACTGCACACGCACGCACGATCGAGATGGCAGAGGACGGAGGCCCCTTCATCAACGTGCAACCCTCGTCTAAAGAGGCAGCTGAGTGAGTGAGAGAGACAGAGACTGGGAGGGAGAGAGAGAAAGGGGGAAAAGAACGAGAGAGAGAGAGAGAGAGAGAGAGAGAGAGAGAGATTGAATGAGAATGATCCGGTCCTTGTGAGGCAAAGGCACATTCTGACAAGAGAAGCTGTCAGTCAAATGCCAAACCAGGGAAACAAGATGATTGGCAGGTATTCCGCGTATCAAAGTCCATTTAGAAATGATAGTGATTTTTAAAAAAGGCACAGGTCTTTTAATTTTGCACTTCACAGTGTTTCCCCCATCTTTAATTAGAAATAACACAAAATTCCATGTCTAGCCCCATCCTACACCTGTTTCAAAAACTTGAATTGCATGTAGCAGTTGTTGGGCGAATGGTGTCTAAAAAATGAATTGTAATTTTATTTTTCTGTTAAAGACAGGTTCTGTGTATTTTTATTTTTTTCTGAGAAATGTGCAGTCTGTAAAAACACTTTTTTGATACCTTCTGTTGTCAAAGTGATTGTGAAAGCTAAATGAAGTAGGCTCGGAGATAGTGGTCCTCTTACAGAAAAATGAGGGAGCAGGATTGGGATGGAGGGCGGGGGAGGGAGCCCCTGAGAAGAATCAGGACTTATGCTGGGGTTAAACAACAGCAGCAGCAGCAAAAACAATAACAACAAAAACCTAAGTTAATTCTATTTCTTGAATATTTCCTTTCCTAACATTCTGAGACTTAAAACCACCAAAACAACCTTTCCTTTCAGTGGTTGGAGACATTGACTGCAACCATCCAGCCACTCAGTGTAATGGTCATTCAGAACTTTAAGACTGTCTATTGCAAACGTGGAAGGAAAGACTGTAGTTAACGGGGTGGTGGTAGTGTGGCCAACAACATGGGGGTTTTCAAGCACTGAGCTTCTCTTCCAAGACCATAGACTTACTAAAGAGGGTGACAAATGCTTCCTTAGTGTCTTCTATACCAGAATGTAAATATTTTTGTGTTTTGTGTTAATTTGTTAGAATTCTAACACACTATATACTTCCAAGAAGTATGCCAATGTCAATATTTTGTCAATAAAGATTTATCAATACGCCCTCAGAGTAGTTGTCTTGGGAAATTGAAGTGGATCTTTACAAAAGTAACTCTCTATGTCCAATGTGGTCCTTCTTCAACTAGGTTCTAGAGATCCTGACTCCCCACCCAGAAAGGAGCCACACTGACAGGTTTGGGGGAGCACGTATTTTAAAGAGATGTGAATGGACCAGGGAGATGATTAAGACGATCAAACTCTTTTAGACGAGGGAAAGGTGAGAAGTTGTCCAAGCAACTTCGTTGAAGGAGTTTAATTTCAACTCAGGCAAAAAAACAAAACAAAACAAACAAACAAACAAAAACAAAAACCTAAAAGAAAACTCTTACTCCTCTTTACCTCTGTTTTCTTTCTTTTTTCTTTTCTTTTTTAAGTTTAAAATGTAGGATGAATTGAACAATATTCTCCAGGAAAGCTCTTATAACCCGAATTCTGAGGCTTCTAACTTTTTTTCCGACTTCAAACCCCTTAAGGACACATTGTCAACTTCCCATTCTCTTCTTTCCCTCCTTCTTCCCTCTTCTCTCTTGGCTCTAATTTGCTGAAAGTGATGGGGATGAGCCCAAAGGACCCAGACGCCTTATAAGGCAAACGTTCTGAGAAATCTTCCACTCTTAATTTTAACACAGAAAAGAAAAAGTTGTAACCATTCTCAAAGAAAACTTCGCTCCCTTTCCCTCCCCCTCCCCCTTCTGGGGGTCTGAGGTTGTTTTTGCATGCTTCATTTGCTTCCTATCCTGATACGCTGCATTAATCAGTTTTATTTCCATTGATAGAGAAACCTCGTCTGTTCTGTTCGAGCTACAAAGCGTCCTGTGAGCTTTTGTGAAAGTGCAAATCAGTTTAAGCAATTATCATACCAGGAATATGAAGGGAAAAGAGGAGGCCTTGCCCAGTGGTCTCCTTTAATCTCTTAATCCACGGATCCAGGGGGGCTGCCTGGACATAATTTAGGACAATCTCCCCCACCCTTTACACTGTGATAAGGCCAAGTTACAATGCAGGGCAAAAATACAAGCTTTGTTAACATCCTGCCTTGAAAAGTTAAGATTAGACATTCTGTGCACGAGCGGGGAGTATAGGGCACCATGGAATCTTTTCTTTCTGTTTTTTTTTTTTTATCCCCTCCTCTAAAGTAGATTTCATTCTCGGCTTCTCTCCCCTGCCCCCGGTATCTCTGTCACCCTTCTTGGTCTCTGGGTAGACCTGGTTGCTCATACTCTCAGCTTATAGAGACCCTTTCTCTGAGGTTTGTGTTGTGGGGACCGCAGGCAGAGAGATACTTTCAGGAAAATACAGGTGCAACCCGGGAATTCCATAAACTCGCTGGGACTTACGCTGTCTCCACAGTGGGACCATGGCCCTGCTAGAGTTCTACCCAGGGCTTGGCAGTTGCGACTCCTGAACTATATACATCCTTTTCGCTTGGACAAGGGCAGGTTACGTTTTTCATTCTGTCCACCTTCCCAAATCTAGAACGACTTGAGTATAGAATGTAGTTTCGTTAAAATTGAGGCTGACACTTTCATAAAAGAAATGTCCCATCTCGATAAAAAGCTTTCTGCAGTAACCATATACTTAAATTTAAGCACAAGAGAGGGGGTGTGGTGAAGAATTTTTTCCTAAATGTCCTATACAGTGGGACAGCAGTAAAATCATCAGAGAATACTATTAGCTTTGAGGGGGGAAAAAACCTAAAAGCTTTATTACAAACCAAGCTTTGAAAATAGGGGGGATTAGGCGGCTGAAAGGGTCCCACAATGGTAGGAAGAAAAGGTTTCATGCTAATGAGGTTAATGCCCTTTGTATCTCGGGCCTCCACATCTTCATTACGCGCTATCTCCGGCTGCACCGAGCGGCTCAGAGAGCCGCAATCCACTCCAACACCCCCCTTCCCGGCCCAAAGAAGGATTTGATAGCCGCTCTGTTCAAACTAGATAATTATATCTTTTCAAGTCGGAATTAAGATAAAGAAAGTGAAGCAGAGGCGGCTCGCCTTGATCCACTGCAAACAAATTTGGCGCACTTTCGAGTCCTTCCCCCCGCCTCAAAAAGGCAGGACAGTCAGCTTATTAGCCGCTCGTTTGCTTTATTAATTCATCTATTTAAAGTGGCAGGATTAGAGCGTCTAATGTGGGCGCGGGCTGCCGTGGCGCTGAGGAATATAAATATTTGCGAGATGCCATCCCACGATGCCTATCTGGGCGTAGGACTGGGGCAGGGTGAGCAGGGGGCGCATACGCTTCGCGGCCTGGCCCTTTTGCTATGCACTCAAGTTTGGCGGTATCCCGTGGGAGTTGTGTGCCCACTCGTGTTTCATAGGTGCCAGGCCTGGATGCTCCTGGGCTCTATGCTCTCTATGTGCATGGTATTCAGGGCTGTGCTGCTGCTGTTACAGAGCATAGCCAACTGTATGCTGGTTGCCCCACGTCTTCCTTGTGACTTGTAGGTTATAAGCTGATGACATATTTGTGGGACTTTCTCCCCGTGAGTCCCCCTGTCTCCTATGCCAAAAGGATGTTCAGGAGACCAGGTTTTCAATTTCCTTTTTCCTAATAGGGTCAAGTGGAAGCGGGCCAGGGCTACATTCTCCTGTGACACACACCTGGGCTGAGTGTTTCTTCCTTCGAATCCGTACCTTCCCGAAGCAACTAAAATCATCCGGTGCTGGCAGAAACTTTGGATTTCCAGCAGTCGCTGTTCCAAGCTAACGTTCTGGGTGTATGGAGTTTCAGCTCCCTGGGACTCTGCTCCTGGCAGTTGAACCGAGCTGGAGCGGGCGCGTTGGCTACGGCCCGGAACCTGCCGGGCCACTTTTGTAGTAGGGGCGGACTGTGGCAGCCTGAGAGGCAAGCAAAGCCGGCCCGGCAGAAAGGGGGCTCTGGCCTGCGTGCGGCTAGGGAAACCTCAGCTCCTCCCAGTCCCGCCTAGAGTCTCAGAAAACAAAGTCCCGGGCACACTGTAGAGTTGGGGAGGAGGATTCTGGAGGTTCGGAGGCCTGGCTCTGGGCCCCGCTAGGTAAGATAGGGGTCAGGCTGGACTGTCTGCAAGTGGGCAGTAGCAAGTCGGTACACCGGTGAGTTAAGAGAAGGTTTGTGAGTGTACATTTGCAATAGGTGTATGTCTCAGTCTACCACACAGCTGTATTTGTGAATTGTGGAAACTCAATCCAACGTTCCCATCTAGGGCTCTAGTCCGTGTGTGGCTATCGTTCGCTTTAGTCAGAAACCGAGGGTTAGTGTTCCCTGCATAGATTGTGCCAAGATGTCCGTCTTTCCTTGTGATCTAGACTGTTTTGAGTTAGTACCAGAACTTGGAGCCAAAGCGCTGCGGATGAAGTGCCTATTAAGGTTTGAACTTGCAGATTATTAGATTTGTGACCAGGTCTGGTTGCACAGGACATCTGTGAATCCTGTTCGTTTGCATTTTAGAGGATAGTGCGGTGTGTGTGTGAGAGAGACTTGTGGGGACACTTCTTCCTGTTTGAGTGGGGGCGTTCCTTCAATGAACCTCCTTGACCAGCACTTAGAGTAGCATTTCTGTATCTCGGGGTCTATGGCTAGGAAAAGTGGCGGCTTGGGCTGGGGTGGTGTTCTCGAAGTGCACCACCGGCTCCTGGAGTTCAGAAACAACAGCGGTTTTTCGTAACTGCGCATCTATTTCTAGTCCGGTCTCTATTATTTCTGCAATCAGCTCTTGATTTATTTGGGTGTCGCCTCGGAGCAGCTGCGGGCGAAGATGTGGGCCTACAGTGCTGGGCCACCATGCTGGGAGGGATACCGAGCCCGGATGCAGAATTTGCAGTTCAGCCCCCTGATTTATTTTCCCCAACCAGCCTCATAGCGAGGGGGAAGTGGGAGTTTTGAGAACCCTGTGACCCCAGCCGTGACCTGGCTCTGGGAGGCAGCTTCTCCAGGCACGACCCTGTGAGCCAGGAAACCCGAAGCGGTGCCACGCTTGAAAGCGAAAGGTCCATTCATCAGCCGCGCCTCAGCGTCTAATTGGCCTTTTGTTCATTAGAGCCTGTTGCCCAGCGGGGGATCTTGGGAGAGCCCCCGCCCCCCGCGGCTGCAAGTCGGGGTGCCTAGCAATGGCTGGGGGCCGGTGCCTGTGCTGCTGCCTGAGGTCTCTACGAGGGCAAAAGCCATCGCGCTCCTCCCGGGGGCGCCAGAGCGCGCCAAAGATCACAACCACGTGCAAAAATGCGCTCCTGGAGCCCAGTCTCCATGAGTCCTGGCCTGGTCCTGTGGCTGCGGAAGCTCTGGCTTCCTCTTCCTTTCCTTCCTCATACCTCTGCAAATCGAGATGTCCTCATGTACTTTAGAGATTTCAAACCTGCCTTCCAACCTCTCCCAAGTTTCCATCCCAGAAGCAGCGGTGGGGCTGGCTTGAACTCACACCCCCGCCTTCTTTCTTCATGCTTCCAGTTCCTTCATCCTGGCTCATCACCCACCCCAGAGACTTTGTGCTCCTCTCCCTAGGCACCAACTTGTACTGTCCTGTCGTGGAGCCGGCACCCCACTTCACTGAGAAGGGGACTGAAGAGAAATTTGGACACAAGTCAGGAAGATGGGAAAGACCCAGTGATCAGATGGGGGAGGAAAACTAGGCCTCTACCACTCCAAATTCCTTATCCATCTCCAAGTCTACTCACCCATCTCCCATCCCACACATGATTTCCAAACCAAACTTGAGCGCCCCACCCAACTCTTACTGACCCTCTGTGCACTCTCCAGAGGACCTCTAGGTAGCACTGGGCTTCTCAGAATACACCCAAGGACCAAGACGCACCTGAGGGGCGCCAGTTGTGCCTAGGCTGGGGATTGAGGGTCGCTTTTGGAAAATGAGCCAGAAGGACCAGCTTTGCTTGGCTGTGGACTGGTTATCAGCAACTCCCCAGATCTCGGTGACTGAACCTATATATAGGACCCGGAACTGTTCCTGTCCCCAGCTACCTCCCGGTCTATATATAGCCCTGGTCTCCACAGCCCCGACTGGACCCTGACGTCAGGAAGAACCTGATCTTGCCTGCTTCACTCCTGCTTCTGAAACTGATCCTTGAAATGAGAGAACAGAGTCTACACAATTCCCATGGCCTTGACATAAGGTACAGCGATAAATATACACCACTAATGAGCAATTACCATATAATCACCTTCCAATTAGCTCGCATAATGATGAATTAAACATTCTAGCAGGCGGGATTAGGTTTCTTACTTTGTATATTATTTACGAAGGCTATAGCTTCTGCAAAGAACCAAATATCAAATTAGATGGGGAATTTTCACTTGGGGGTTATTAGGTATTCAGGCCAACGGCTGTGTTCTGGTCACTCAGTAAAGTGAGACCTCCTGCAAGGTACTGACCAGTTCCTTTGGCCGTTTATTTCCCGGTTTCCTCTCTCTTTTTTTAGGTTACAATTCCTTTTCCTCTCCCCCTTTACCACCCTGGCCCTTGGGGTGGGAGGCACAGTGACTGTGGGCTGCCAGGGCCAGGTAGGGGAGCCACATCAGTATAAAAGGGAGGATGGTAAAAGGTATGGTCCCTTCCAGCGACTATCTCCAGGACCCTGAGCGCTCTAGTACCTGGTTCCTTCCGTTTCTTTGCAGCCCAGGATGGACGCCCCCGAGGGGGCCTTTGCTCTGTGGGAGCTATTTGGGAACAAATGCCACTTCTGCAGAGCAGAGGCCCTGACGGCTGCTGCCCGTCCCAAGGAGGGCTCCCCTAGGTACCCCAGCCTTCCTAGGGTCCCTTAAGAGCCTCCAAGCGCTCCTTTTTGGTTAGTAATCGCCTTTCCCGCCCCAGGTACAGGGAGTGGAAGTGGGGAGTGGGAATAAGGAAAGAAACAACAAACCTCCGCCCCGCCCGCAGCCACCTCTCCTGTTCGGAAATGAATTTGGGCAAGAGATTAGTTCCTAATCTGATCTAGCGCTGCTGACATTTGGGAAGAAGATGAAAATGGCAGCTCAATTTCATTGTGAAACGGGGTCACTTCGCGGGGCTCTACTCCCCAGAGAACGTGGGTGCCCCTCCTCCTTCCCAAACCAGAGGAAGAGGAAGAGCCCGCGAGGAGCTGGAGAGGTCAGTGAACTGCTGGACTGGAGGCCCCCCACCCCGGGTTCAACTTGGGGTCGTAGGAGGCAGCCAGGGCTGGGCAGACTTCCTCTGTGCACCGCCAGCTGCCCGTAGGGCACCTGCTTGTGCAGGCTGGAGAGCTGCTGGTTCTCCCTCTGGACTGAACTGGAGAGTGGGAGGTGAGGAGGTTTCAGACTTCCCCAGGAACGTCATTAAAGGGTAATGTCCCCAGAGCATTCAGGATGCTTCTCCTGTGTTCCTTGGGCAAGTAGGTCCTACTTGGAAGGGATGGATCCTCTGATAGTCCCTCCTAACATTGGCTTCTGGAGTTGCAGAGTCTTAAGAGGCCAGAGCTACGTACTTCCCCTAGCAGAGTTTCCCTTTTCTCCCAGACAAGTACACTCACTGAAGACCAAAAGCTGATCCTGCCTTGTTCTTGATCACTCCGGAGAATCCACATTGTCTAGCCTTTGCAGACAGTCCCAGCCACCTAGGAGTGGTTTTATCCTGGATGAAGCAAGAGGAAGTTGACAAAGTACGCTGCTTGAGGACTGGCCTGTTCCCTATATCCTGTGCTCAAGGAAAGAGTCTTGGAGGTCTAGGTATTTCTGAGGAAACCACCCATGGGGTGCTGATCCTGGACTGCTGACCTCGTCCTCAGTGCAAGTCAAGGAAGAATAGGAAATCTGTCCGGGCCTCTGGGAAGTGGATCTAACGACAAGAGTTCTATACCTGGGTGTGGCCATGTGTCTTGCATGCTGCTGACTGAGCATGCATATGTATTTGCAACTGACCATGCTTGTACAGTGTGGAACACTGGGCCTGTGGGACACATGCTATATGTATAAGGACAGTATTCATGTTACCTGTAAGACATCTGTGTGCAGTTTGGAAACAGGAGCCCTTTCTTCAGGGTAGGTGGTTGTCTTGTGGCCTATGAAGTGACTGGATTTCAGCAAAGTCCTCCCCACCCTGCTCCACCTCCCAGTGCTTTGATTAGGCTTCTTATGCAGTGCACAGTCTGAACTGCAAGGGTGTCTGCGTTGGGTGCGATGTCCCCAGCAGGTGCTCTGCATACTAAGCTTGTTTCTGAGAAGTCCTATCCCCACCGGTACACATCTAGCTGAGGACTGCCCCTTGCCCCTATCATAGTAGGAATATTCTAAATTGCAGCTGCCATCACCACCTGTGACCCTCAGAGTTCCTGAACATCATGTAAGGGCAGAGTCACGGGGCATGCATTTCACACATAGAAGTAATTGGAAGTGAATGTTTTGAATATTTTTGGGGGGGTGATAAGGTGGGACGATGGGATGGAGGTGTGATTTCACATGCTTGTGGGGGCCTCCATGGGGTTCACAGGGTATACAGTAAGTTTCTTATATTACGCAGTGCCCCTTCAGCAAAGACAGTCTGTTTCTGAGTGCTCACCCCAACCCCTCCTTGCTTCTCTCTCCCTCATTCCAAATGACTGCAATTATGTCCTTCCACGAAACCCAGAAGTGGCGTGTAATACTGTAGCTCACTTGAAGTGGCAGGCTGCTGCTTTGTTAAGTAAATGATGCCATGCTGATTCAGATGGTGAATTCCTACTTGTTGTATAGGAGCAGCACAGACAGGGCTTAGATACTCCAAAGCTGTTGGTGTGGGGGGTGTCTGGTGCTGAGGTTTAAGGACAACTGGAGCACTTTGAGGGTCTCTTCTCAGACCCTCTGCCACCCCACAATGTGCCTTCCCAAAGCTCTGTTTTCACAACTGAAAAAGAGAAGTTATTTAAAATGTGTTACACACACATGTAGAATATAGAGTGCAGCAGAGGAGGGTGTGCATTCACCTGTATGTGCATGTTTGATGTGTGGACACAGGTTGACACTATAGTTCACTACATCAGCTCTCTGTGTAGAGTCCTGGAAGACAGAGTTCAATTCCCATCCCCTGGAAGGGAATAGGTTGACCAGGAGTCTCTGGGAATGTTCAGACTGAGGCTCATCTCTCAACCATGCCCCTTGTCCTGGCTGCTGAACTACAAAAAGCCATTGCTCCTCCTCCAAACCCCTTCTGGAAACCATGATTTTATGTTATCAGGTCTCTAGAGTAGAACAATGGGGCGATGGAACATATTGGGGGGCACAACAAGAGCTTAGGTCTAGGAAAGCAACTGTGCCCAGGAAGGGTGGAAACCTATCTTTCCCATTCACCGGACATTCCTCCCTTGTTTCTTTCCTTCCTTCTACAATACCTAACATTCCCGAAGCGATTTAAATGTCCAACAATAGGGAATTGGTAAACATTTATGCCAAGATGGGTGTTATACATCAGTTAAAAGACTAAGCCATAATTGGAGTTCTAAACTGGGAGGGTATTATAGTTACATTTCTGTTGCCGTGGCTAATACTTTGATGAAAAGCAGCATATGGGAGGAAAGGATTGATTTTGCTTGCAATTCCAGGTCATAGTCCATGATAGTGGGGAAGTCAAGACAGGGACTCAAGCAACTAAACATTTCACGCCCATAGTTAAGAGGAAAGAGAATAAATGCATGGATTCTTGCTTGCTTGCCTCTAGTTTTCTATATTCTCATACTGTTTAGAGCCCAGCCTAGGGAATGGCCTCACCGACAGGGTTCCTCTACAATGGAGGAATGTAGAATCCATATCAATTAACGACAAAGGTAACCATTGATACAGATCCACAGGCCACTTGATCTAGGTGTTTTCTCTTTAAGATTTTCTCCTAGGTGATTCCAGGTTGTGTCAAGTTGACAATTAAAACAGCCAGCACAGAGTACCTAAAATATATCTATGTTAGCTGATAAATATATCTATGTCAAGTATAATCTATGCTAACTGCAAGTAAAAGGAACTCACATGAATCATTGTCAGCATAGAAGATACACACTTGTTGTGTATATTTATCGGCACTTAAAGGTTTTTTTAAAAGGATTTTTAAAGGTTATTAAAGGGTTGCAGTATTGGGAAGGTTAAGAACTACGGATTAGGAGATGTGACCTTGTTGAAGAAGGTGTGGCCTTGTTGGTGGAAGTGTGACGACACCAGGGTGGGCTTTGAGGTTTCAAAAGTCCACTTCAAATCCCAGTCCTAGTTCCAACCCCTCCCTCTGCCGTGTAGCTATTGGTTCCACATGTGAGCTCTCAGCTCCTGCTCCGGTGCCTGCCTGCTGCTGTGTTCCCTGCCATGATGGTCATGGGCTCTTCTACCCTCTGGAACCATGAGCCCCAAATTAAGTGCCTTCTTATAGAAACTTCCTTGGTCATGGTGTCTTATCTCAGTAACAACACAGTAATTATGACAGAGTTTTAGGACTTTTCTCTGAAGTTTAAGCAGGTGGTATGATGGTTGTTGGGAGCTTTGTCAATTGTCTGCTCCTTTCCATTATTTGAAAAAAAAATCCCATCAATTAAAACAATGACCAAGCAGTGCAATCAATACACAGACATCTATCTTTAATATCCTGTGAGTTGAAATATGTACTCCAAGTTTGTAGACTGAGACTTTAACTTCTGCTCTCTCAGAATGGGTCTTTATTTGGAGATGGTGTCTTTAAAAAGATAATTGTGTTAACATAAGTCATTAAAGTGATCATTTATGGGCTGAGGAGATAGCTCAGTGGTTAAAACATTTAACCCACAAGTATTTGACATACAAGCATGAGGCTGGAGTTCAGATCCCTGGAACTTACACAAAGGCCAGTTAATCACAGCATCTAGCCTCTAATTTCAGTCTGTGGGCAGCCGTGACAGAAGACCTCCGTCACAAGATGGCTGGCCAGACTAAACAAAACAGCAAGCTCACTTTTCAGCAAGAGTCTGTGTCTCAGTCTGTAAGGTGGGGAGTGATCCAGGGAGACACTCAGCATTAACCTTGAGCCTCCACATCATCTCCACACACATGTAATGACATGTATGATTCATATATGTGAATGCACACTGCACACACACACACACATATGCAAAGGAAGTGACTGGTGACTTTATAAAAGAGGAGATGTGGCTTGGAGATACAGTTAACTGGTAGAGCCTTTGCTTGGTCTGGGCTCCATCTCCAGCATGGAGTAAGGGGAGAGAAGGAAAGGGCAAGAAACACAGGGACTTTGAAAAGAGGATGCGGAGATACGGGTATGTGTCTACAGACCAAGACTTGGGAGAAACCCCTCCTTCAGCTGGACCACCCCTACTGGCACCGTGATCTTAAAGTCTAGCCTCCAGAATCATAATAAAATATATTTTTGTTGTGTAAGTCACCCTGTCAGTCCCTCTACCTCATCGTGACCCTGGCAAGCTGATATAGACAACAAGGTCAAGGTGAGTCTTGTTCAATCTACCCTTCTCCTGCTGTCCCTCTCAGGCCATTTCAAAGCAAATCCCAGACTTTTATATATTTTCCCTGGTAACAATTTTAGGATGCATCTCTAGCAGAATTATTTTAAACATTTAGACACAATGCTGCAATTCTCTAACAGTTCTGTCCATGAGGTAAGGCATTGTTCTGTGAATGGGACACTGCGTGGGGATTCTTGATCAACCAGCCTAAGTTCCAGAGTCTTCTCAGCTTCTGCTTCCTTTGAACATGAGACTCCCCAGATATGGACCCTAAGAAGGCTCTTCCATGCTGGAGAAGTTGAGTGGGGCGACCCATTTCTGCCCTCTTTACCCATCGACTGCCCTTTTCCTGGAAGGATCAGCCCAACGATAGAACGTCTGTAGTGTCCGTGAGTCTTACTTCATAGAATACTCTCAGAAATGTCCAGAAACATCGCTCAAAGTAGCAGGTGTTGTTGAGAGCTAGCAGAAGCATGCTGGGAAAGACAAGGGCAGAAGATCTATTGCACAAATCTGGAAACATTAAGAACAGTATAAAGACAATCCTTAGCAGAAAAAACAATGCTAGAAAGTTACAATACTTGATTTCCAGTCAGGCTACAGAGCCATTGTGACAGAGATCACTAGTGTGGTAAAAAAAGCAGGTAGACCAATGGAGAAAATGACCCAGAAATAAACTCACACAGTTACAGCCACCACCTAACTTAAAGTATTTTAAAGACATTTTCATGTGCATAAGTATTTTGCCTATAAGCTACAAGTGTACCTGACAACCGTGGATGCCAGAAGAGGGTATCAGATCCCCCAGAACGAGAACTGTAATTGATTGTGATGTAGGTGCTGGGAATCAAACCCAAGTCCTTTAAAAGAGCATACAGTGCCCTTGACCGCTGAGCTATCTCTCCAGCCCCAAAAGTCACATTATTTTGTAGCACATCTGTCACGAACACACACTGAGAAGAGGACTCTTCATCAAACTGTGTTGGGAAAACTGGCCACGTGTAGAATGAAAGTTGACCCATGTCTGTCACTCTGTACAAATACCAGCCAAAATGGGTCAAAGACCTGAACGTAAGACCTGAAACTTCAGATTTGCTAGAGGACTCATGAAATCCTTCAAGATACTAGCACATGAAAGGACTTTCTAGCCAGAACTTCAATAGCACAGGAAATAATCCTAATAATTGATTGACAAGTGGCATTACACAAAATTAAGAATTCTATGCAGTCAAGACCTCTCTGCCAACTATAAACCAGGAAGGGGATTAGTATTCAGTGTCTATAAAGAATTACAAAAATTAAACATTAGGTTCCATATAAATCACCCAGTTAATGAATGGACTTGTGAACTGAATCAGCAATTCTCAAATGATGAAATACAAGTGGCCAATAAATACTTGAAACAGTATTCTACAGCTTTCACCATCTGGGAAATGGGAATTAAAAATACTCTGTGATTCTATGTCACCCCAGTAAGAATGGCTATGAACAGGGCAAGGTCACAACAGCCAATCCTGTTGAGGTCGCAGTAAAAGAACAACACTTATTTTGGTGGGAATACAAATGCAAACATGTACAGCTATTGTGGGAAACAATCTGACACATTATGGAAAACAAAATCCATGAAAGTAGAATGACCCAACTATAAGATTATGGTGCGTGTCATAGAGGTACCTGTAAATTCATGTTTATGGGTACATGATGAACAATAGTCAGAACACTGAACCCATCTAGATGTCCATCAACAGATGAATGAATAAAGAAAATGTGGTATACACACACACACACACACACACACACAGAGTGGAATTTTATGCAGGTGTAAAGAAAAATGAAATCTTGATATTTGAGGGAGATGGAGGAGCTGGGACTCATTATGTTAAGTGAAATAAACCACACTCAGAAAGACAAATATGCTTTCTCTCATGTTTGACTTGAAACCTAGATTTAAATGTGTGTGTGTGTGTGTGTGTGTGTGTGTGTGTGTGTGTGTGTGTGTGCCAGACAAAACTGAAGTGGGATCATGATGGGGGAGGAAGAGATCTTTAGAGAGAGAGGAAACAGGATAATGGTGGTACTGATGGGAGGAGAAAGGGAAGAAGCTTCCTGGAGAGGACAGAGAGGAGGGCAGTGGGGGAGGAGGGTGAGAACAAAGTCTGTTGCACATGGGTATAAAGAGACCATGCAGAGTCCATCCCTTTGTATGCTAACTAAAAATGTTAATGTAAAAAGGAAAAAAAAAAGAAAAGAATAAGAGAAACAAAACAAAGGCGCCGAATTGCGTGCTGGAGGCACGTGCAACCATTTCTACCTCATCAACTGATGAGTCCTGTGTGCCACGTGCATCTCATATCCGGTAGCCATGAAGTAAATTCAGGGAAATGATTCCTATCGTGAAGGTAAGAGACTAAATTGTAAGAGTTTCTGGCTGGACTTCTCAGAGACAGAAATGGCTGGGATAGTACCTGGGTAGAGGGTGGGAGAGACCTCAGCTCATTTGTTTCTGAACTGTGGTCCTGGGGCCCTGGCTCTGCTGATGGCTTGGCTTGCACTATTTCACCCAATCTTCACAATAGCTCCTTGTGGGAAGTTCTCTGAGAAAACCCACAGTGACCGCCAGCTGGACAGGATCTAGAACCACCCATGAGATGAGCCACTCAGCACACCTGCGAGGACTCTGAAATGGGAGCTTACTTATGAGGAAGTCTGAGGGAAGAGCTCTTGATGTTGGCTCCAGCTCCCCAGGAATCCCACAGACCTTCAGCTCCCCAGGTTGGGACTGTCGAGACTTCTAGCCCCACACATTGAGCGGCCTGTACTAGGTACTGCAGCATGAAGTCAGCCACTGTTGGATTATCCAGGCAGTATTATGTAAGCCAATCCAGTAAATCTTCCTTTAATACACATTTATTCTATCAATTCTTTTCCTCTTAAGGACCCTGTCTTAAACACCCATTTTATAGATGAACACACCTGAGGTTCATGAACCAAATGAGGGTCTCAACATGACCTTGAGTAGAAGTGGGAGACCTAGGATTTAAACCCATGTCACTCTGACGTCCAGATATTTTTGGTTCCAGATTCTTTGTGCTTAACCTTTCTCTTTCCGATTCAACCTATTTTCTGTGACTCGGTGACTTTTGGGTGACACCAGGAGACAGTGACAAAGTTTAGAGTTTGCATTTACTCTCCCTGGGGTGTTGATTCTGTGTATGACTAAAAAAGCCACTTGTACATGGACTGGGACATAGGAAACAGGACATTTGGTTGCTGATCCTTTCTGGGCAGAGCAAGAATTTTCTTCCCATAATGATGTGTGTGCAGGTGTGCAGGTGTGCAGGTGTGCATGTATGTATTCAGGTGTGCATTACACAGTTGTGCATGTGTGCATGCATGTGCACACTTGCTTATGTGAGGTGCTTTACCCTTTCGTTTTTGTGGACTGGGATCTCACTATGGCCACCGTGCCCTTCTGCAGACACCAACAGGACTCCCTGGGTCTCTGGAGAGCTTTGCTTTCATACCTGAGAACTTGCACGCCAGTGGCTTTGCCTCTGTCCCTTTTCAATGCCGGGAGCTTTGGCTACTATCTCCCTGCTCTACCCTAGCTCAGATCACCCCTGGGAATACATACCAACTTAAGTATCCAGCCTGGATATCTGAGAGTCTGGGTAGTGCTGTTTGAACCCCAGATTCACCACCCCAGGGAGAATCAGTCCATGAGTGTTCTGCTTGGAATGGGCTTTCTTCTGAGGTCCTGGCCTGCATGCTGCTTTCTGGGAGCTACTGGGATCTTCTGGTGCCCTGGACTGCCGAGGTCCACAGCACTGGGTTATAAAGTCATGACCTCTCAGAACAGAGCCATGGGATACTTCCCATTTCCTCCGCTATGGCTGCATTGTTGAGTAGTGTCCCTAGCAAGTAATTACATCCCCGGCAGCTCAATTGCACCCTCAGCAAATGAGGCGCTGATCTGAAGTAATTAAGCAGCAGTGTGTGCAATTCAGCTATTGTGGGTGCCTCTCCTTCCCAGTGCTGGGTAGCAGCACCCTGAGGAGCCCATTCCAAGGCCTAGGTGAAACCCTGTGCTTCTTTGACCTTCCTTGCTTGCTAGGCCTTTGCTGAGATACCTCAAAGCCAACTTCTACTGGGTTTCTAAATATTGGGGCTTTTAGGTGTGTCAGGGTGCCGACTGTAATTATCATTCTTTAGGAACAAAACCACACAACAAGCTTGCATATTGTTTCCTTAATTATATGTCTTGGATATAAAACAACCCCTTGGTGGTGATGAAGTGTTGATTAATTACCCCAAACATTGCCTTTGGGTAGTTAGGAAATGTCTTTCTGACCTCTGTTTCGAGGAAGCCATCCTATCCTTTATCCTCTGAACTAGACTGACAAAGTGTGTGTTGGGGCAACGTATATTTCAGGTGTGGGGCCTTGTAGACTTCAGGTAAGGGGAGAGAGGCAGAAGCCAGAATTGCTACTTGGACGGGATGGGTGAGGATGAAGTAAGGGGGGATGTCCTTGTGGCTTAGGGAACCATCTCTTCTGCACCTGGACCAAAGTCAGCAGCAGATACACAAGATGGGGCTGGAGAGCTCACCAACCACAGTGTGACCTAGGACATAGCGTAGGTGACGTCAATGATGCTGGTGCTGAGGAGAAAGGAGAGTTCTGAAGGGTGTGCATCTACCCATATGTGTGTATATGTAAGTGTATGGATATACATTATTTTGTAGAGGGATCTCATGTGTGTGTATATGGTATATGTACTATGTATGTTTGCATATAAGCACATATATATGGTATATGGGTATATTCATATATGATTGCATATATGTGCATGTGAGTATGTGTGTGAATATGTGTATGATTGTGTATAGGTATGTGTATGAGCATGTATGAGTGTTTATGAACATAGACATGTATGTTTATATGATGTTCTGTGACTGTGTGAGGCATGAGTTTACAAGAGTATATGTGGGTATATATGGATTACATGTATACATATGCATATACATTTATATGCACACAAATATGTGCATGCATGTATATATAGGTATATTTGTAAGTGTATGTATATGGTTATGAATATGTACATATGGATTTATGTTTGTGTGTGTATAGGTAATAGCAAATGTGTATGGGTGTATATGCATAGGTAAAAGTATGGGGCAAGGTACATGCATATGGAGTGTATGTGTATGTGTGTGTGAATAGGTAAGGGTCTGTATATAATAAGCATGTATGTGTCTATACATGTGGGTGAGTGTGGATACATCCATATGGTCATGTGTATGGGCATGGATATGTGTTTTGTGTAAGTGCATAGTAAGTGTGTATATGTGTGTGCATGTAATGTCTGTGTGCTGAGGAGATGAGTGATGATGGAGAACTCTCCTGTTGTGTGTATAAATAAGGGTAAGTGTTTATAGGTGTGCATGTGTTTGTAATATGTGTATACACAGGCATGCATGTGGAAAGGTATGCATATGTGTGTGCACACATAGGTGTGTGTGTGTTCAGGTATGTGTGCATAGGTATGCATATGGGTGTGTGCTTGTGTGTAATGTGAGTGTAGGTAGGTGTGAATATGGGTGTGGATGAGTGTATATATTGGTGTGTGTGCAATGGGCGTGTGCTAAGATAAGTGATGATGGGGAAACTTTCCAGCTGAACCAGCTGAGTTCAAGGTCTCAGCTGACACCTACAGAGGTCTGAAGCGCCACATTCTATGTCCTTGCGCCGGGGCCATCTACTTCCAGGAATGTAGGAAGTGTCTTCTATAGAGGCTACAGTATTCTTCCTCAGCTTCCTGCTCTCAGAACAGGTGGGTTAAATCCCCCGTTCCTCCTGCTCCTCTTTTGGCTCCAATCTTCAATCTTCTTTATAGCTCTCTTTCCCCTTCACTTCTATATGCCTCTTTGTGTTCTCTGGGTGCCTGCCTTTTCTGTCTCATTACTAAAAATACTCTAGGCGACCCACAGGGAGCATACATAAACTTAATTAGTGATGCATAAGAGATCTACATACATTATAAAGGGAAATAGAACATGCTTGGGAAGGCGTATACTGAGGCATGGAGGCCAGTGGGGACGCTGGCAGCCAGTCAAGTTAGAAAAACTCTCCACAGTCTGTGCATTGCCCTGACAGTGACCGCGACTGACGCTGGCAGTTGTGAGATGCTCCCTGTGCTGGGCTCTGTACTGCACACTCATGATCTCATCTTATCCTCTTGCTAATATCCCCGGAGGTAGGGACTCTCATTAACCTCATATTAAGAACGAGCGCATCGGGCTCAGAGTGGTTCAGTGTCTTGCCCAAGGTCACACAGGTGGTAAATGACTGAACAGGGATTTGAGTGGAGCTGCCATCTGGTCTCAGGACAAGATCATCTGAAAGCGGTACCGAGGAGTGACAGGTGATGCCCTTGGGAAAAACCGGCTCCTCGGACGTGTTGTGTATCATGGAGGCAGAGGAGCTCACTGGGGGCCTGCTGGAAGCAGAACGTTGTGGTTGGGGGAGAGGAAGAAAGGGTGAATGGTCCCACTGAGGAACTAAGAGGAGTTATGGGAAATAAGGGGTGGATTTCAGAGGTCAGGGGTCAGACTTCAGGACTCCTAGCTAAGGATCAGGAACAAGGAGCTCCAGGCCCAGGGAGCTGGGAGGCAAGAGTCTCACAGTGGATTCCTCCCCCAGAGGCCTCTCTGAGAGGAAAACAGTCTTGTCTTGGGCACACCTGGCTGCCCCACCACCGGACTTGGATTTCAGGGGCACCAGATAACACGCTGGGGCACTCCCTAAGGAGGAGACAAGCATGTGGCTCTCTGCCCACACCCAGGTCCCTTAACTGGCCACCAACCAAAAATCTACTTTCTTTCCTGAAAACAAGGCGGGGAACAATACACCTGTGTGGTGTCGTGATCGGGAGGAGCAGGTGCTGAATTAACAGGGCTGGGATGGTGGGAAGACAGGGTGGAGTTGGGGGTGTGTGTGTGGGGAAGAGCCTTTGGGGAGAAAGGGGAGAAGGTGTCTGGTCTCCAGGGGAGCTGTGAGGCACAATGTAGAAAGTAGAAACGTGATCACTTCCTGCTCCACCGGGCTCACAGGAGCAATCTTGGGAAATCTCTTAGTGAGATGGGTTGACAAATGTCTGCTGAAGTTTGTGACTTGGGCAAGAGCATCAGATAGGAGACATAACTGCCTGGCATAGGAGGGGCAGACTGCAGGCTGTGAGCGAGATGAAGTTGTGATCTCCAGAATCTCTTCACACTGGCCACAGGACCTCTGATGATCAGAAGGGCCTGCCTGCCCAGGTATTTATTTATTTATTTACTTATTCAGTGTGCATATGTGTGTATTCATGTGTATTTGTGTGTGTGGGTGCATCCATGAGTATGTGTAGCATGCATGTCATGGTTAGTGTGCGGCCTGGGACTTCTCCAGTCCCAGGCTCGCTGGCCCACAGGTTTCCAGGGCTCCTCCCATCTCATGGTGTCTGGGAATACAGCACACGTTTCTATGGGCAACCTTTTATGTGGATTCTGGGGATCTGAACTCAGGTCCTCAGCTTACAGGGCAAGCATTTTTATAAACTAAGCCATTCTCAGGGCCAGACCCAGGTTAGCTGGTGTTGAGGAAGCTGACTTCTACCTCTGGTTCAACAAACGCATTCAACAAAGGGGATGGCTCAACTTCCAACCTGGAGGAATGTTCTAAGGTTTGATTTCTTTATCTACAAATGATAATAAAAGTGAATCTATTTTTAAAGGGTTTAGTTTTGTTTTCAATTGTGTGTGTGTGTGTGCGTATGTGCGTGTGTATGTGCGCGCGCATGTGTGTGTGTGTGCATGCGAGTGTACCACAGTGCCCATGTGGAGGTGAATTGTCAACATTTGAGAGTACTTCCACCTTGTGGGTCCTGGGGATGGAACTCAGGTTGTTAGGGGTGGCAGCATGTGCCTTTATCTGGTTTGTGGCCAAAGCTTAGTCAGTGGCTGGACACTACTATCCATATTGCTGTGGTTTGGGGAGACGTGGGTGCCCTTGTTTTCCCAAGATGCTCTAGACCATGTTCTACGCTGCCACCCTGCTAGCAAACAATGTCAACTCATACAAGAAGACAAGCCCTGAACAAGAAGTCAAAGACCTCCGTTCCAGATTCCCTTTCCTCTGCATGGCTCTGAGCCAGTTCCTTGCCCTTCTGGGGCTTCAGTTTTGTCCTCTGTACATGGGGAGTCTGACCAGGGGACCTTTTCACCTTTCCACTATGATGGGTCTGTGATTCCCCTTTGCCACATGACTGGCCAGGCCCAGGCTAGAGGAGAAACCTCACAGTGAAGGTCACATATCAGATATCCTGAACTTCAGATATTTACATTATGATTCACAACAATAGCAAAATTAGTTATGAAGTAGCAATGAAATAATTTCATGGTTTGGGGTCACCACAACATGAGGGTTGAAGCATTAGGAAGGTTAAGAAACACTGTTTTATTATATAGGAAGGTTGCAAAGGAGATGCCAGGAGAGGGTGAGGAAGGGTAAGGAAGGGTAAGGAAGGCCTCCTGGAGGATGTGGGTGGGGTTCAGGCTGTAGTCCCAGCCTGCTCTTGGCCCAGCATGTCTTCTCTTGTGCCCTGGGATTTCAGGTGTGCTGCACCCGTATCCATGGGGAATGACTTGAGCTGAGCGTTGGATGGTAAAAGAAGGGGGAGTGTGTTCAGGGCCCACTTTCTGTGACCCTAGCTCTCCATTAACATTAATAACACTCCATTAGTGTTCCCTTAACAAGGGAGACTGATGCACCCTCTCGCCGAGGATATCAGCATTCTCCAGTTAGGATGCTTGCTAGAAAGTTCTGCGCTCTCCATAGTCTTCACTGCATCAGCTGAGAGCCATCATGTTAATCTCACAACAGGAGGAGTGCTGAGACCTGGTGGGGGTTTCAAGGCCCTAGGAAAGCAAGGTAGAGATGGGCTTACACAGAGAGAGCAGCCAGGTAGGCTCTGTGTCCTGGGAGGTCACCTGCTTTGCAATTTTTGGAGACTCAGATTAAAAACAATCATAGGAATGACCCATGTATTGGCCACTTTGCAAGTCTCAGTTCCTCCTCACCCCAGGTGCCCACTATAGCGACTTCTGTTCGTTTGCAGAAGAATGGAGAGGCTCCTGGCTTATCCCAGGGTTCCATTTGGTTTTGCTTTTCTTGCGTCACAGGGGTGGATGCCACTATCCACACCACGTAAGGGCCAGGCAGCCCCACCTCATCCCATGCAGCCTTGGTGTTTTGTGTGCTGTGTCCTCGCCTTCTGTCCATGGTGGAACCTGTCATTCTGAGGCCATTAGCTCACACAGGGAGGTGGAATGAGGCTTTTCTTCAGTATAGGTGAACCATACAGCTTCTCGGGAGAAGCTGTGTAACAGGGCGCATCCTGTTCAGGGCTGTTCCCTTCCTCGGCTCAGGCTCCACCTCTCTGGACGCAGAGTCCCCTTCTCTAGGGGGAGAATCTTCCTCGGTTCTGAAGGCTTGCACAGGAACAACCTCCTTGTTCCATCTTCCAGGTCAAGACACTTAATTTTTAAAAGATCAGTGTACAAAAGTAACAGATTTTATCACGTCATTTTCACACATATGTATCACGGACTGTGTTCATATTCCCCCCATGTCCTCCTCTCCCCCACCCCGCTAGTCTCCTTCTACTCACAGAATAGAATACACGCCGATCTATTTTCTTCCTATGAGAGAAAACACACAGAATCCTATCCTTCTTTCCCCCACCACCCCCTTTAGGTCCTCTTTGCCCTCCTTTCAGATCCCTGCCTTCCTCTTACACTGCCTGTGACGGCTAGTGTTAGTGTCAACTTGTCACAAATTAGGACCATCTGAGTAGGGGGCCTCTGCTAAGAAACTGTCACGATTGCTTTACTCAATGTGGGAGACCCTGCCCCAAACATGGGCAGCACCTGCTAGCAGCCAGATAAGAAGGGGCATGACAGAAGGGAGGGTGTTCACTTTTGCCCACCTGGCCTTCCCTCTTGCTGCTGATTGGTTCACTCTGCTGCTGCTCCGGATTCCATCCCTGGTACCAGGACCGTCAGTTGTCAGCTAAGTCCCTTTGTCCTGACTGTCCAGGAACCCTCCAGGATTTCAGTACCTCACTGGGACTGCCAGGACAGTGACTCCCTGGTTCCAGCCTCTTATCTGTGAGACAACTGGTTTAATCAATTCTTTATAACCCACCAGTTCTCGTCCTCTAGGGCAGCAGTTATCACTCATTCTAACACGGTGACGCTTATACATAGTTCCTCGCATTCTGGTGGTTCTCCAACCATATAATTAATTTACTACTTCACAACAGTAATTTTGCTACTGCTATGAACTGTCATGTAAATACCTGTGTTTCCCAGTGGTCTTAGGCGACCGCTGTGAAAGGGTCACTTGTGTTTGTATGACACCAGCTCGCTCTGTAGGCGCTAGGATTAGAACTCCTGTACTCATCACTGCATACTGAGTCATCCCAGGCCCAACGACTGCCGTGCTTGCTACTGTTACTGTCAGTCAACCCCGGTTTGTGCTGTGCCTCAGTTTAGAGTGGCTTAGTTTCGCTGTGATGTTTCCGGCGGAAGTCAAGTTCAAATTACTGGGAGGGAGCCTGAGGAGGCTCTGTGCTAACCATGGCTGGGGATAAATGGTAGAGGTCTTCTAGTCCATAGAAAAGTGGGGCTTCAGGAAGGGAATGGTGCTCTCCGTGAGTGGTCCTGTGTGTCACCCCCTGGCACCCAGCAACTGTCTTCAGGATGCCCTTGTTGATGGATGAGTATTTGCCTGTGTTGTGTCTCCAGGTCTCCTCATCTGGACCCATGTCCAGATGCCCATTGGGCATTGTACCCACAATTGGTACCATGTGCCCATTGGGCGCAAGGAGAGGGTGTGCTCATTTGACACATAGCAGGCAGTCACAGAAAAGAGGTCACGCCTCTTCTACCTGCACACACGTCCTGTATTAGAGAAGACATCTCTATCTATTGTGACCCTCATGGCATGTTTGGATGTATTTATGCTCATGCATGTGCGATGTGCATGTGTGTGAGTATACCTGTGTGTGTGCCTGTGGAGGTCAGAGGTTGCAGTCAGGATGTCTTTCTCGTGTATGTGTGTTTGTGTGTGTGATATACATGTGTGTGAGCATGCGCACGTGTGTGCGTGCATGTGTGTGTGTGTGTGTACCTGTTGAGGTTAGAAGCTGCAGTCAGGATGTCTTTCTTGTGTGTGTGTGTGTGTGTGTGTGTGTATTTGTGTGTGTGATGTGCATATGTTGTTCTTGTGTAGGCCAGAGGTTGCAGTCAGGATGTGTTTCTCATGTGTGTGTATGTGATATGCATGTGTGTGAGTGTGTGTGTAAGCATGTGTGTACCTGTGGAGGAGGTCAGAAATTGCAGTCAGGGTGTCTTTCTCAGTTAGTTTTGAGACAGGGTCTGAGTTTGCTGTTTTGGCTGGGCTACAGGTCGTCAGCCTCTGGAGATCCACTTGTTTCTGCTCTATAGCTCAGCAGTCTTTCGGCCCCCTCTTCACTGGCCCTGGAGATCGGCTGAACATGCATATATTCTGAGGTGCAAAAAGCCCCCACGATTGCTGGTGCTTTGGGTCCCCACCTCAGGGATACATGCCAGACTCCAAAGGAAAGTAGGGGGAAAGAGAGCAAGACTCTGGGACCTGTGGCTGGGGTCCTTCCCTGGCCAGCATTCTGCAGATGAGTTGATTTCCTCTGAGCACTTCTGGACAAACAACCTTCTCCACCTGGCCTCTCCATCAGCCCCCTGGTGATTAGGTCTTAATGAGCTGGCTGCAGAGAGCTGGAGACTCAGCTGAGCTTTACTGGCCTGTGGAATGTAACTCAGCTGTGACTGGGGCCCTGCATTTTTGTGTTTGGGGCCATCACCACCCTTGTATATCTATTTGGAAGCAGCAAGTCCCCCCAGAGCATTTTATCAGGTTATTTTGAATTAGGAATTTAACAGTGCACAGTGCAGAAGGAAAAGCCTGGGAGGAGATCTAGTAAATGAAGTTGGCAAGGGAGAGCAGGCAGGGGAGAACGGAGGAAATCCCAGGCCAAGTGCTGGGACAGGACTTGACGATGCTGGTGACAGCGGGCTGCATCTTCCAAGACAGGAACCCCTCTGCAGTTTACCAAACACTTCTACCGCATTATTCTACTGAAACCACACCATAATGCCGGAACCAGAGAGCTCTCTTGTCTTGTTATGTTACAGATGGTGAGAAAGGCTCAGAGAGGTACTGATCCTTGATCATGGTCACAGTGTAGCGAGCAGGGCTGGAATTCCAGCTTCAGGCAGATGTTTATTCTTTTCCTGACATCACAGTGCCCACCAAAAGGCCTTCACACTTTCCTTGAATTAGCTGCTCAAGTAGTCTGCCCAGTTCTATGTGAGGCCCTTGCTCTAGTCACATGCCCACCCCTAACCTGTCTGGCTCTTGTTCTGTGCCTGGCACATACGACTTCCCACAAGGCTGGCACCGAGCTGCTGGAATCATGTGATTCACAGAAGGCGGTGAGGGTGCCTGAGAGCCCATGGCCTCTTTGATGTTCTGGGGCAGTCGGACGTCCCTGCTTGTGGGTCTGAGGAGACAGCTCAGTACAAGGGTCCTTCACACAAGCTTGAGGACCCGAGTTTGACACACAGCACCCACATGGTCCGTGGTGGTAATAATCACAGCTCTAGAGAGGCGAAGACAAGATCTCTGGAGATTACTGGGCATCCGGCGTAGACAGATTTGAGGATTCCCAGGTCTTACTGAGACACTGTGTCAAAAGACAAAGTGGGGAGGAAGGCAGCAGAGTGACTCAGTGTGTGACAGAGCCTGCTGCCAGGCCTGACAAGCTGAGCTTGACAATTATGTGAGGCTGGGGAGAGGACTCAGTGTTCGGGGCACTAGCCACCCGAGTGTAAGGGCTTGTGTCTAGATTCCTAGAACCCGCAGGAAGCTGGGCACAGAAATGTCCAGAACCCCTGATCTGAGGTGGAAAAAATAGTGGTCAGGATTTCTGTGTGATTGAAGTAAGAGAAACTCAAGGACCGGGTAGCTTGGTGTATGTAGGCGAACAAGAGACCCTAACAAAGTGGAAGATGGGTAGCCACACTTGAGGTTGTTCTCTGTCACATGTGAGCTGAGGTTTCCCCCATTCACATACACAAACATGTGTGTGTGCGCGCACACCCCCCCCCCCCCCCACAGACACTCATACCTGTTGGCGGTTGGAGGCTAGTGAGACAGAATGAGGAGGAGAGAGGAGCCCACGTGGTTTCCACTGGCAGGAAGGACAAACCAGAGCTGTGCTGGAGTCCAGCACCCCTAAGACTCCCAGTGAGAGCTGGGAAGTCACCTGAAAGTCTCCTTGCAGAGTTTCCTGGGCTTTCCTGTCTTATGCTGTACCTCTGGTCTCTCTCGGGAGCCCCTCTCTTAGAAGTTACCAGGACATAAATCTCCACGTTCAGGTCTGCTTCTGACCTGCTCACCAGAGAGAAGGACTAGAAGATAAGAAGGTGACAAGATGGCGGAGTGGGGGAAGGGATGGCTGCAATGGAATGGGAGAGAGGTCTTCTGAGACCTTGTTAGTTCATGTGAGAGCAAATCACACTCACAGATGATGGCAATGTCTTCCGAAGGACCCTGTTCTGGGGCAGCTGTGGGCAGGGCTACAGACTTACTAGGTAGGCCCTCAGGACATACTTCCGTGTTAAAGGGTTCCATTTTATTTATATTTACATTTTCTGGTCAAATCACTTTACCCAAATTGCTGCTTTTCTGACAAAGCAGTAAAAGCGGAGTTACCTGGAGTGCTGTGTTACCCTGGTTTAAAGCTGTCTTCCCCATCTTTCCTTACAAGATGCTGATCCATACAGCGTGGTTCAGCTTGACTTCAGCTTCACACATTTAATTGTTGGGGAGTCATTGGTGACACAGCAAAGTCAAGTGTGCTGCCTCTATCCACACTCAGAGTGTGTGTTTTTCATTTGTTCTGTGTGTCCTGGGGCCTATCCACCAGTGTGATAGCCACAGGGTCCATAGTGGCTACACGTTAGGACCTGCAGTGACTGTCTTGTCCCAGGAGGTACACTTGGACACAAGCTAAAGGGTGAGGGAAGCAGGGCTGGGTAGAGGGAGGCATGGGGCTTCATAGCTGAGGCCACAAATGACTCCAGGGGATCTCTAGGGACAAAGAGGCCCTTCAGAGATGTTGTTTAAGGGAGCCTAGGAATCTGAGGGTAGCATGGATTCTAATTGGTCTTAGTAATAAAAACTCGGAGTCAGGTATCAGGCGGTGAAAGCTGAAAAATCAGAGAAGCAGAGTGGCCAATCACTAGAGAGTTCTTACCTCTACCAATGCTCAGACCAAAGGGGTGATCCTGTCTTCAGATTGCACTGAGCTCCTGCCTTATATTCCTCTCTCTGCCCAGCCATATCACTCCTGGCTCCACCTTCCTCGTGCTGGGAGAAAAAGCATGGGATCCCAAGTGCTGGGATCATCTTTGTGTGAGCTCTATCTCTTCTAGACTGGATCAATTTTGTGTAGCCCAGGGTGGTCTTGAACTCACAGAGATCTGTCTGGCCCCCAAGTCCTGGGATTAGAGGTGTGTGCCACCCACTGCCTGGCTCTTAGTGGTTTAGCTCTGATCTTCGGGCAAGTTTTATTTGTAAAGACACAAACAAGATATCACTAGCTCTGAGTCTTTTTGCTCCACGCCTAGAACACAGGCTACACAGGGAAGTGTGTGACCTTGGATCAGGCGATTCTTTCAAGTCAAGGCCTTGAGACTGGGTCTGGACTGAGCAGCACAGGTGTTTTAGACACTGCCCAGCTACGTGTTGACCTGTGACCTATCCCTTCTGGTGTTCTTCTCTCTCTCTCTCTCCCTCCCTTCCTTTTTTTTAGAAAATAAATTATCTTTTTTCATTATACATACCAGTCTAAGTTCCTGCTCCCTCCCCTCTTCCCATTCCCACCACACACCTTCCCACTCCATCCAATCCTCAAAGAGGGTAAGGCACATTGCTTTGGGGAAGGTCCAAGGCCATCCCTACTATATCTAGGCTGAGCAATGTATTATCCAGAGAGAATAGGTTCCCCAAAAGTCTGGTGTGTTTTTATCCCTGCTTTGCTCAGCCTGTGTATGGAAATCATAGGCAGAAAGGACATGATGCTGCCAACTGCCTTTTCTTTCTTCTTTTTTATTTTTTTCAATTGCATTTTTATCAGTAGGTATTTCCCGAGGACTTCCTGAGTGCTAGGCCCTTCAGACACCATGGAGGGGTATCTTAGCCATCTGTTCCATTCTCCTTGTACAGTGGCCACATCTTAGTGGTGACACCCTGCTTCTGCTGTCACTTGCTGATACAGCTTGTTTGGCCCTGGCTTGTGTCGTCCACTTCTACCCAGCTGACTGCAAATGTGTGTGGCTCTGGGGACTGCAAACAGCTCTGTCTATGTCAAGTCTACACTTAGATCCTGAGGTGTTGATCTATCCAGGGAGACACAATGATTATTTAGATGCATTTGGCCACTTGCTTTGGCTTAATGGGTGACATCACACACCCTTAGACTGATAAACTAGGGATTTGGGCTTCATTGAAAACCAACACCACAACTTGGGTCATTGTACTGTCAACCTTCCTTTTTCCACCACTTCTGAGGTCTGTACTGGGTCTGTTCCTGCTTGGATGCCTCAAGACCCTTCATGTACAACAACACTTTTTGGGGCATGTCTCAAAGCCATTTTTTCCTATGATCTTCCAAACAGCCCTCAAGGTCAGAGGTCAGCTGAGCAGATACAATGGTGGGTACCATACAGGCAAATAATACAAACCTGGTAAAGCTCAAAACTGTGTTGAGGTTGCACTGGCTGGTACATGGTGGCAGAGCAAGGCCTGCACTCTGCCTTAAGACTCAGTCTAGTGCATTTCTTTTCTATTCTGCACAGATGGAGAATCATGAATATTCTAGAACACATCATCAGTTAAGTTGCATGGAAGGCTGCATGCCTGTAGTTATCATTCTAATTTAGAAATATTAGCTTTAAAGATCCTGTCAACTAACACATGTTCCCTCATCGGTTTTCACACAGCATTAGGTGGAAAATGGCACCCATCAGAGCTGGCCTCTCCCTGACCCACTTGTCCTCCTCAGACTCAGTCATAGCCCAGGTGAACACGGACAGGAAGGCAGAGGAAATACCTCAGCCCAAGGTGTTTGAGATCAACAACTTCTTTAGTGAAGACAACAGAAGTATTTATGACAGGAAATCCTTGGCAAAGACAGTCTAATGGTTCCCCGAGACAGCAATAAAGGTACTTTTGCCTGGAGCAGTGGACTTCTGAGGCTGAGCTGCCAACTTTTGACTAGGCGCCTTCACATTCCTAGGAGGGGTGGAATCTGCTCTTCTGATTGGGGAGGTGGGAACAACAGACACCCACTGCTGTCAGGCTTTGGCATGAGGGAGATTTATACCTGTGACTTACTATAAGCTGGCCTCTCTTCTCCGGGATGGAACAGCTGTTATGTTTGATCAGCTTTCGAGAAAGACAAGGCTGCCATCTGCCAGACCCACCCACCTGCCTGCTTCCAGTGCTCTTGGTGGAGTAAAAACAGCTTGAGTGAACATCCTAGGACTTGCTGATTCTGAGGTTTTCGATGCCTTTCTCCCAACATAATTCAGTAAGTCTGGAGTGTGGAGTGTTTTTGTGATTAGGTAATTTTTGGAAGTAGCAGGTATGGTCAGAGCATCTCCAACTATACTGAGCATGGGAGTCAGCTGCAGGCTTTTTTTTCTCTTGTGATACAGGAGACAGAACCCAGGGCCTCATGCATGCTAAGCAAATGCCCCTCTACCACTAGGTTACATCCCAGCCCTTACACACTCCATAGGAAGGGTTGTAGAGAAGGGTTCATGACAAAGATTTGGAGTCCTCTCAGAACTTGGTATGTTTCCCCATGTCAGGACCCCTTCTGACCCACTCTGTACCACCTAACAGTTAGTCTTCCCATCTCAAGTCAAGGGAGCCAAACTCATGGAAGAAAAGCAAACTTGACCAATGTTCCTATGCTCCACAGGGTGGGTATGCGAACCTTCTCAAGAGTCAAGAGGAACTGTAGGCAGGACATGTTCAATCTGGCAGGTGGGACAGCAAGTCCTCACTTAAGAATGTTTGAATGGGGACCGGAAGTACAGGAGACAGGGTCTCCTCAGTAGCATGAAAAGTCTCTCCACAGGGGAGACTCAGAGAAACAGATAAAACCTCTGTAGCACAGAGAGAACTTTGGAAAACCATGACAGCCAAGTACAGCTCTCAAATATGTCTGGATTCTCCCTGGGAGAGAAGTCAGGGAGAAGATAGCTTCTTCTAAATGTTTTGTGGAAGATGACAGGATATATAAGGTTGAGAACCAGAGAGGAGTTGCCTTGTGGCCCAACACACACCTTGTGTGTGTGAAGGTTGGAAATTCGTTGTAAAGATGTATTTATTGCTGAGAACAGACAGGGGTGGACTGACCAGAGACTCCAGTTTGTTGGCTATTGAAAGGCGAAAAGAGAGGTTGTGGGAAGTACCTGAGACTTTTCTTCATAGGGCAGAGAAAACACAATCCACAGACCTGATGTGATGGTTGGGGTTAGGAAGAGGGGCGCTGGACAAAGTTGTTTAGTAGAACGCTACATAGTCATACTGACATTAATGTATGGAATGCTCTTCTCTGGCTATGCATGTCTACCACAGAGTCATGTATGTATCCAAATAGACTATTGTATGTCTACCACAGAGTCATAGATGTATCCAAATAGACTATCTTTCTTGAGAGCCATTATTACACATACTCCGGTCCACACATTTTTACATACTTGAGTTTAATCCTAAAATAAAATATACATATTATTCCTACTTTGTATGTTTCTAAGGTCTAAGTGTCTCAATAGTCACAGATGGCCTGCAGATTGATTTGTTCTTATGTCTCTCTATAGGTTTCATCTTCCAGACACAGGTTGTTGCGGCTATTGTGACTGAGTGATATGTCCTTGGCCCAGATAAAGGATCCTACTCACCCCTTCTGAACTCTGTTAGATCTTAGTGATGAACACAAAATTACCTGGCTAACCACAGGAGGATGGTGTCTAAGCTTTCAGATTTGGGAACCCCAACAATGTGCTCACAGGGGATGAAGAAAAGGCCCATAGCCTGGTTATCGTTTTAAATAAACCAGGGCTTTGGGGTGAATAACACTCTTTCTCACCTCCTGTCTTCTCTGAGTTCTCTCGTGTGGTCAAGAGAACTCCTTTATCCCTGCCACAGCCACCTTCTAGGACCATGCACGCATGACCATTTAGCCTGTGCTACACTAACAACACCGTTCTAGGCATCTAGCCCCCGCCGTCTTAAGCAGCTGTGGGGAGAACTGATTGCCCAGAATGCACTTGTGCACTGGCAAGGCCTTGTGCCTGATTCAATGCTTTGACTTTCTTGAATAAGTGCCACTGTTAGTTAATTTGTTTCATCCCTGGGGAAGACTGTTTAGCAGAAACAGCTCAAGGAAGGAAGGAAAGGGTTTTGGTTTTGCCTTACTCTTTCAGAAGGTCCAGTCTATCATGACAGAGAAGACATGGCTGACAGAACAGCTTACCTCATGGTGGCCTGGGAGCAGAGAAGGGAGAAAGAGGGCAAAGTGTGGCCCCTGAGGACACACCCCTACTGTTGTATTTCCCCAATAGGCTCCACCTTCTACTCTATACCCTCCCCTGATAGTGCTGTCGTAGTATGAACCCATCAAAGGATTGGTTCACTCATCCGGCCCTCCTGCTCCAATGAGACGCCCCAGACATGTGTTTTAGTATCACTGGGCCCTCCTGCTCCAATGTCCCGAACTCAGAGGCATCCTAGACATGTGTTTTACTAGTCTCCTAGCTGTTTCTTAACCCAGTTAACCTGACAGGTAGGTAACTGTTACAGGGCTAGGAAGATGAGTTAGTAGGTTTTGCACTTGCCAGACTGATGTAGGTGGGTCTTCTGTATTTCTGTTGCTTTCATTGGTTAATTAATAAAGAAACTGCTTGGCCTGATAGGTCAGAATTTAGACAGGTGGAGTAGACAGAACAGAATGCTGGGAGAAAGAAGCAGAGTCAGGCAGTCTCTTCGAGACAGACGCAGGTTAGGATTTTTCCCAGTAAGCCACCCCCTCGTGGTGCTACACAGATTACTAAATATGGGTTAGAGCAAGATGTGAGAATTATCCAATAAGGGACTGGAGGCTATGGGCCAGGCAGTGTTTAAAAGAATACAGTTTCCATGTAATTATTTCAATTACCACTACACCGGACAGCATGAGGTTCTGATTTTGGATCCCCAGAATGCACATAAAATCTGGGTGCAGTAGCATGTACCTGTAATTCCAGGGTTCTGTGATAAGAGCAAATTCATGGTAGCTCTCCAACCAGCCAGTCTCTCAAACACAGAGAAAAACAACAAAAGGGACCCTGTCATAAACAGGTGGACGATAAGAACCTGCATCTGAGATTTTACAGTGATCACACATGCTACCAGGCATGTACACACACACACACACACACACACACACACACACACACACACACACACACACATTAACCACTACAATGCTCTGTATTTTCAGAAAAGTTATGTTGCCAATTTCAGAAGGGCACATTTGTTAGACAAACTATTTTCTCCTGGAACCCAGCACCATGTAAACGTAGTGGAAATCAAGTTGCCTGTGAAATCAATGACAGAAAGAGGCCTGAGCTTTGGAACCTAGAAAGTGTGAGGTAGGAGGGCGGAAGGGGGGGTAACTCTGTTATACAGGAAGAAACAAAGTGTCCAAGGCTCTGTCCAGAGGTGAGAAGGATCTATGGTAAACAGGGATCTCATTCAGGAAAACCGAGCTATATTAAGGGATAGTACACTTTCTATCTGCCTGCTTCACCAGCAGGGACAAACGGCTAAGCAAATGCCCAGAGCCAGGCATCTGGTCACAAAGCCTCAGAAGCATCCTCTGGGGTAATAAGTAATTAGCAGCATGCTCTTTACTAAAAGGACCAGAGGATGTGCAGCTTCCTGAACAAAGTGACTGATACAGACTGGCACTTACAGTGGGCTCTGCACAAGTGGGAAGCAATTACAACAAACCTTCATCAAATCTCAGGGGTCCTCCATACCAGGTGACCAGCCATCTGTGCAGTTAAGCTGACCAGGGAAGCAGGGGCCCTGCCAGTTACTCAGAGCAGAGGGAATGTAAGACAGGGACTTTGTTACGTGAGTGCTGTGGAGGAGTCCAACAGGCAGATAGTCACTTCTGTGAGGAGGTTGAGTCAGGGCAGGAAGCAGCATCTGCCCATGGGAACTAGCGAAACGGAGGGGAGAGAGGGTGCTGTTGACGTCCAGTGTGTTCTGGAGCCAGGTGGGCCTGCTCAGTGGGAAGCAATGCCTCCTGCAGACAGGTGGGAGAACCATGACTTCTCCTCTTCCTGGTTCTCCCATTTCTCATGTCTCTCTTTGACTGGTACTGGGAAGATAAAATGGGAGAATTGCAGAGTCTCACTAGCCAGATATTCTAACCGAATCAGTGAGCTCTTGACCCAGTGACAGATTCCGTCTCAAAAGATAAGGCAGAGAACAGTTGGAGAAGACATCTGAAGTTGGCTTTTGGCCTTCACATAAATGTACACACATTCACACACACTCTCTCACACACACTCACATTCACACACAGACACACTCATACACAAACACCCCCCACATACACACACTCACATACACAGTCACACACATATACACACTCACACTCATATATACATACACACACTTACACACACATACACACTCACACACATTCACACACATGCACAAACTCACACACACTCATATACACTCGCACACATACACACACTCACACACACTCATACAACACATTCATACACATTCACACACTCTCACACACATTCACCCACATCCACTCTCACACACATACATTCACACACACACACATTCACACACACATTCACACACACATTCACACACAAGCCCAAGCTCACAGTTTTGAACTCTGTGTCTATTCTTACTCTAATATCACATCATTTTAATTACTTTAGTGTCTATGTAAACCACATATACACTTGTATATGTATGGTTTATGTAATTAGTTGCATAATAAGAAATCAAGTAATACAGCTCTTTTATCATATTTTTTATATTCAAAATTATTTTTCCTGTCCAATAGTATCTCTACATCAATTTAATCATTGGCATTTCAGTTTCTAAAAAAACACCGACAATTGGGAGTTCTATTAGAATTGCACTAAAGTCTACAGATTAATTGGGGTGAATCAACACTGTAACCATATTGAGCGTTTCAGCTGTGAACACTGCACATCTTAGTTAAATTTCTTTCAGAAGTTCTTGATTTCCTTTGGCAATGCTTTACACATGAGCACAGCAGTCTCATGCATTGGAAAATTTGTATTTTTAAGTAGACTTGTTTCGTGGTGCTGCAATTTAAAAAAATGATTTTAAACTTAATTTTGAAGTGTTTCCTGCTAATCCAATTGGTTTATTATTTTATTTTAGTGTATGACTGCTTTGCCTGCGTGTATACTGTGAACCACTTGTATGCCTGGTGTCTGAGGATAGAGGGGTCAGATCCCTGGAGCTGGAGTTCCAGGCAGTTGTGAGAGGCCAGTGCTCTTAACCCCGGAGCCGTGGCTCTAGCTCCCACCCCACTATTGGTCTTTATGTGTTGACTTTGTATCTGTGACTTTGCTAAATGATTTATTTCCATGGCTGTTTTGTGGATTAATTAAGTCTCTCTGGGCCAGCATCGATACGCCCGTAGAGGCCATCTTAGTTTTCCTTTATGTCTTTCCCCTTTTTATTGCTTAATTGTATCAGCTGAACTCTCCAACACAGTATTGAATAGAAACAGTTTCTCTTCTCCTCATATTCACCATGTCTGAGTTCATGTGAGACTCATATTCACTATGTGGTCTTCTTGGATTGTTTCTTAGGTTGAGGATGCTTCCTCCACTCCTTTTTGTTCACAGTTTCTCTTCTTATTTTCCAAAAACAATAGCTCTGTGTTGGATTTTGTCTAATGTTTTTCCCCTTGCATGTATAAATTGTTTATGTGATTTTTCTCCTTTATTCTTTTAATATAGCAAGTTCCATGGATTTTCAAATTTTATAGAGGCCTTGTAATCTTGCTTAGATTGCCTTGCACTTGTTAATATTTATTCTGAGCTGGTGTGGAGCTTGGTGGGTGAACTCTTGCCTGACTTGTGCAAGACCCTGGATTTAATCCTCAGCACCATGCAGAGAAAAAAGTATGAATTCATGTGTTTATGTATGTTTCATGTTTGTGTATGTACGTTTGTATGTGGGGGGAAGGTTGATGGCAGGAACCCTTTTTTTGGTTGCTCCTCAACCTAATTCTTTGAGGCAGGATCTCTCTGTCAGGTCCGGATTCACCCACACTGCTGGCCTTGCTACCATTTTGCTCTGGAGGATTCCCTCTCTCTCCTCTACGGCTGGAATCACAGTGCGTCTTGTGTTTTGTCTGACACTTGCCTGTCTCCTCAGGCCCAGGATTTATTTTTTTAAATCATCAGTATTTGTTTTTCAATGCCTAGTGGCACAGATCTGTAGTCTAATTATTCTGGAACCAAGGAAGGAAGACCATAGTTCATGGTTTGCCTGGGATTAGAGTTATGTCGAGGTAATTTAAGGAGGCTGTGTCTTAAAATTTAAAAAAATGTGTTAAAGGTCTTGGAGTGTAACCCAGTGGTAGAACACTTGCCTGATTGTGCAGTTCTATCCCTAGCCTAGTTACACACACATTGACCCCCACACACTGATACGCACATACTCACACACATACATACTCATATACACACATACATACACACCTACCTACGCATACACTCACATACATACACACACACACAGAACATACACACACATTCACATACATACGCATACACATACATACTCACATACACATACACATACACTCACATACACACATACATACATACTCACATACACATACATACTCACATACACTCTCACATACACCCACATACATCACACTTACATACACATACACTCATATACAAACATACACACACACATACATACTGACATACACACACAGAACATGCGCACACACTCACATACACACTCACATACATATATGCACACATAATCATATACATACAAACATACATACACACTCACATACACATCCACTCACAAACACAGACATACATATACACTCACATACACATACACTCAAAAACATGCACACTCACATAAACACATACATACACACTGACACACACAGTAAATACACAATATATACATTTATATACATACTTACACAAAACACACACATGCATACATAGTCATATACATACAAGCTGACATACATATACACTTATACATACTCTGACATACATACACACTCACATGCACAGTAGCATACACAGACATACACACACACTCACATACACACATACACACTCACACAGTACACAGTCACACGCATACACAGAGAATATTTCACAAAATATTTTCTTTTGTACTCCTGAGAGATATTGGTTAGTTTATAGTCTCTATGGAGACTATAATTCATATTAATTAATTTTGTATTAACTTTTATTTGTTAGAATTTAACAGTGTATTCTTCTCTGCAATTTTGCTAGCGGGATTTGTGTTTAAGGATTCAATTTCTCAAGACTTTTAAAGATTTATTTATTTTAATTTTATGTGTATGGGTGCTTTGCCTGCATGTATGTCTGTGCACCATGTGTATGTAGTACCTGTGGAGGCCTGAAGAGGGTGTTAGATCCCCTGAAAGCGGAGTTATTGACAATTGTAAGACACTGTGTGGTGCCAGGAATCAAACCTGGGTCCTCTGGAAGAGCAGTGCTCTTAACCACTGAGCTATTTCTCCAGTCTCATGAATTTCTATTCCTAAACAGATTAAAGGGTGGCATAGAAATACAATCTTTTCTTTAGTTTTGAACACTTTTTGTATGTTCAGAAACATTTCTATCTCATAGATGTTATTGAACTTATAGGCATGAAGTTTATGAAATTTCCTTATTATTCTTTTAGCATCTGTAGGATCTGTCCTGTCAGTCTTCTGTCTCCACAATTCCTTTTCTTCCTTTAATATAGCTAAAGGTTTATCGAGCTTGCTAATATTTGAGTTGAACAGCTCGTGATTTCCCTGCTTTCCTGGACTATTTATTTGTTCTATTGCTATCTATTCCTACATCCTTTCCTTCTTTAATTTCGAGATTCATTAGCTCTTCTGTAAATTAAAAGCTTACAAATGACTAATTTGATGATGTCCCTTTTCTGTGTCTTTAAAAGTGATTTTAACTGTATGTTATACTGATTTTGGTATTTTAAAAAATCGTTTGGTTTGAGTTCTTACTTTTCCTAATCCATGGAGTTTTAAAGACATGTGATGTTCAATTTTTAAGTAGTTGGAAAATTTATGGGCATTTTTTTTTTGCTGCTGTATTTTAGTTTGGTTTCATGTCAGTAAAGGACATGTTTTATAGTTTTTAGTCCTTTGATTTTTTTGAGGATTTTTTGGTAATGAGATGGTATATCTTTATCTGATATTTGGATTTATGTGTTAGTATTTCTCTCTCTCTCTCTCTCTCTCTCTCTCTCTCTCTCTCTCTCTCTCTCTCTTTCAGTAGAAATGAGGTCAATATTGGATGTCTTTCTCAGTTACTCTCCACCTTAATTTTAGAATCCCTCCCTGAATCTAGAGCTCACTGAGTTAGCAAGACTGGGTGACCGATAAGCTCCAGCAGCCCTTTTGCCTCTGTGCTCCGTGTGCTGAGATTACAGGCAGGCACCCCTGTACCTGCTTTTTTATGTTATTTTATTTCATTTTTTAAACGAGTGCTAGGGATGTAACCTCAGTTCCTCATGCTTGTATAAGAAGCACTTGTGAAAAGAATGTGCAGTTGGGTGCACTGCAAAAATACCAATTATGTTCATCTGGTTGCCAACTTTATTCAGAATTCTATATTATTAGTGATTCTGCTTGTTTTATTAATGAATTAATGAATAAGAGGTATGTTAAAATTCCCAATTATAAGTATGATTTTTCTCCATTTCTCCTTTTAGCTTTGCCAGCTTTTGCTTCGTGTGATATGAAGTTGTATTAGTAGGTGCACACTCATTTAGGAATACCATAGCCCACCAATTAGCTAACTTTATTATTATTGCATGCCTTCTTTCTATGCGAACAAATGTGCATAATTTTGACTCTGACACTTTGCTTTATTATGTTTTTATTGTCACAGTGTACATTTTCTATTGCTTTATTTTTTAAATTTCTTCCTTCCCTCCTTCCTTCCTTCCTTCCCTCCTTCCTTGCCTCCTTCCTTCCTTTCCTCCTTCCTTCCTTCCTTCCCTCCTTCCTTCCCTCCTTCCCTCCCTCCCTCCTTCCTTCCTTCCCTCCCTCCCTCCCTCCTTCCTTCCCTCCTTTCCTCCCTCCTTCCTTCCCTCCTTCCTTCCCTCCTTCCTTCCCTCCTTCCTTCCTTCCCTCCCTCCCTCCCTCCTCCCTCCCTCCCTCCTTCCCTCCTTCCTTCCCTCCCTCCCTCCCTCCCTCCCTCCCTCCCTCCCTCCCTCCCTCCCTCCTTCCTTCCTTCCTTCCTTCCTTCCTTCCTTCCTTTTTTTCCTGGAGCACTCTGTAGACCAGGCTGATCTCGAACTCACAAAGATCTGCCCACCTTGGCCACCTAAGTGCTGGGATAAAAGGCGTGTGCCTTTAATTAAAATTTCTTTTGCTGCTAGGACTGAATTTAGGACCATCCATACACGAAACACATTTTTTGTTCTGTCTCTTAGCCACACTCCAAGTTTTCCATCTTTTAACTTTATTGGTGTATTTGTACTTAACGTATAGTTCCAGGTTTTTATTTTGTTTAAAAGGGTTTTTCCTTAGTTGGTGAAATGATTGGTTATTCTATTTATAATCGACATAGTGATGATGTAGTTGGGCTTGTATGTGACATCTTGCTATTTATTTTCTTTGGGTTGTCCATTTTGTTTCCCTAGCCTTGACTTTTTAATTAGTTGAAATTATTTTAGTGTTTTTATCCTTCCTACTTTTTCTTATCTCTCCTCTCTCTTTCACTCTTCTCTTTCATTCTAAAGCGACTGCCCAATGCATCTTTAGTTTTGATCATAACCCACTCTCAAACACTATATCATGTCTGCATGTCATATTAATCTTATACCTGAGCACTTCCTTTCCTTTACTGTTTTCTGTTGTACATCTTACCGGGATATAGGTTGTAATCCTTCAAGCATGGAGTTATAATTTTTCTTAGTTAATCATATTTTAAAGAAATTAAAAATGGGGAGATATATTTCATATTAATCCACATATTTACTGTGTCTGTGCCTCCTCATTCCTTCATGCAGGTCTGAATTTGTCTAGTGTCCCATTTCTTCAGTTTGAAGGAATTTTAAAATAATTTTTTTGGTAATGCAGATCTATGGGCTATAAATTTTCTTAACCTCCCCTTTTTTTGTTTAAGAGCATGAAGATACTTCATTCCCTTTTAAAGAAGATTTTTTAAACTAGGTATAGATTTATAACTTGATAGCTCATTTATCATAGATCATCAATCAATCAACCATTTATTTATCTACTTTCTTTGCTCAATATATTTATTTATATGTATCCACCTGCCAGTCATGTTTATCCATCCATCATCCATCCATCTCATTTGTCTGTTTATCTTATCTATCAACTATATTACTTTTGTATGTAAGACATTTACATGTAAGAATTTTACCACTATTCTGCATATTTTTTTTCTTGTGCGGACTCAGAGTCCTTTGTGCTACAAGTTTGATTCTCTCCACTTTTCTCTTTATTTATTTGGTTTAAGCACTTTGATTGTGAGGTGATATATTTTCATTTTATTATTATTTCCATTTGGGATTCATTGGGATTCTTTGCTCTGTAGATTTAGCTTTGCATCAGATCTATGAAGATCCCAGACATTATTTCTTTGTGTATTCTGATGCTCCCATTGCATGTTAGATGGCTTTGTAGACATTTGGTGTCAGTTCCTATTTCCAGCCTCCCCTCTTTTACCTCTTTATGTATCAGATGAAATGATTTCTTGTGTTCTGTCTTCACATTCTATGAACTTCCTTCTGTGGTGTCTAATATGTTTTTTGACATCATTAGGGCATTTTTCATTTTGAATATTATAATTTTTTATTTTAAAGGTTTCATTTGGTTCTTTTTCTAGTCTCTATGCTTTGTCTCATTATGCTCATGTTTTTCCTTAGACTTTTGGAGCCATTTGTAATTGCTCTGAAGTTCTCGTCTGCTGATACTATCATTGAGACCTTAGTGGCTCTATTTGCATTGGCTTATTTTTCCTACCTTTTTGTGGCATTTTATTACTTCTTTTTGATTGTAATATTTGATAGACTGTTAGACATATGATTATTATGCTCTTTGATTGTGGATATTATGTCCTCTAGAAGGTGTTGTATTCCATTCTTTGGGTGGTTTATGTGCTTAGAGCAATAACAACATCATGTTATTTTTAGTTCGTTAGGGTTCATCTAGATTAGTTTATTGGACTTGTGTAGCTCCTAAGGTGTAAGGTTTCTCTATTTATCTGGAACATCTTGGCTATTGAAGGGCATCTGTCCAGTGTGGTTAGTTAGCACTTGAATCTTTCCTGGTCCTCTGGAAGCACTGATAGCTTTCTCACCCCTCATGGGCTATGGACAGTCTCATTACATCCACACGCATAGCTACATCCACATCCGCACTGCTTAGTACTCAGTCACAATTCATGACATGGCTGTGATGTCTTTGGGGACCATTCTCTGCGTTGTTTCCTCTTCTCTAGCATTCTATTTCCTAAGACTTAGCTATCCTAATCTCCAGCTTCAGTCCGTTTTCCTAGTCCAGCTATAATGAAAATGTGTTTGCTCTGTACTCTAATTTCTGTTCAGAGCATATAAATCTTTTGCCTTTAAAAAAGTGTCTGAAAGTTTGGGGCTAGAGAGATGGCCCAGGAGTTAAGAGCACTGGCTGCTCTTGCAGACGACTGCAGTTCATTTCCCAGCCCCGAGACCGGACTGCTCACAATTGCCTACATCTCCAAATTCAGGGCATTCAAGCCTTGTTCTGGCCTCCGAGGGCATCTGTGCACACACACACACACACACACACACACACACACACACACACACTTAAAAAGTATCTGAAAGTTAGACATCTAAAGCACACATGATTTTTCCTTCTCTCATGGGCGGGAGGGGGGTCAGTCTTAAAATGCTTGCCATCTCTTGTGAGAAAATAATTACTTCAATCCAGCTAATTGTCTATGGAGGGAAGATGACTTCACTATGGTTATGAGGTAGAGGTCTATTTTAAAACATCTGTATAGCATTTCGTTTTATATATTTTCTATAATGGATCTCACCATCACATTGATGATGGGCATTTATGGCATTTCCAACACTTGTCTTAGAGAAGCAGATCTGTAGTGTTCTTGATTGATTCCATCTAGGGTATTTTTTGCTTTGTGCGTTTGCAAAGAAATTCTCAAGAATGCAAAAGGGGACAAGCAGCATGTTCACTTTTATTATTCTTTCATTTGTAATGTTCATTTATTCGATGTATGTTTATGCGTGTGTGGATGACAAGGCATGCATGTGGAGGTCAGAGGACAACTTGAGTTAGTTCTCTCTTTAACTGCGTGGTTCCCAAGACTGAAGTCCCCAGATTTAGTGACAGATGCCTTTATCTGGTTAGCCACGGTGTTCACCTCTGTATTTGTAAGTTGTTAATTATTTGCACATAGCTCTCATAGAGCATTTAAAAAACGCTGATACTAATGCTGATTAATGAGTGACTATCTTTTACACTTCTAGAAGTTTTTGGTCCTCATATATCTGGTGAGTAATTGCTAATTATCTTATTATACACGAAGGTGGGCAGTTGTTTACATATTCAAGGTTACTAGTATTTCATTTTCTGTTATGCCCAGCATAACTTCTTATTTGCTATTACTATTGTTTTTCTTTTTGAGGCAGAGTCTTGTTCTGTGTGTGTGGTGATACTTTGTTTATACAAATAAAGATTGCCTGAAGGTAAGTGTATGGAGCTAGCCACACTAGTTAGCCATAGAGGCCAGGCGGTGGTGGCACACACCTTTAATCCCAGCACTCAGGACACTGAGGCAAGTGGATCTCTGTGAGTTCAAGGCCACTCCAGGCTACACAAGATCAACCTGGTTTAAAAGAGAAACAGAGCTAGGAGGTGGTGGCTCACATCTTTAATCTTAGTACTTGAGAGTCACACACCTTTAATCCCAGCACTGGGGAGGTGGAGTCAGGAAGGGAGAGACAGGCAGAGAGAGATAAGGCAGGAGGAGACAGGAGCTTATTGCATTCAGTCTGAGGATGTGTGGAGACAGGATCCTGCTCCTTCAGTCTGAGGATTCGGCAAAGGCGAAAAGTCTCTCTAGTAGTTGGCTGCTCTGCTTCTCTTTCAGCATTTACCCCGATGTCTGACTCCAGGTTTTTATTATTAAGACCAATTAGAATTTGTGCTTCATGTATGTAGTGTGGCTGGCCTGGAACTGATAGTCCTCCTTTCCCCATCTCCACCATATAGTTATTATATGTATGTGTTATCATACTTGGCTTCTCTACACCTCACAATGGTAAAAACTAAACATATTTAAAATATAAGCACATATAAAAGTTAGACTTTCTCTTTTAGGTCATTGTAAGATGAAATTTTAAAGCAAAACCAGTGCACGTGAAGTCAGGAAGTGAACTAGCAGACACGGAAAACCCACAGCAGTCCTTCACATCCTGGAGTAGAGAGCCTAAATGAGGAAAGCCAAGTAGAGCTTGGTAGGCGTACGATCAGAGCCAGGATGGGTTCAGATGTAACAACCTCATTAACACCCAGGCTGTGGCTTGCCCACATATGTGTAACAGACCTGCTTGGCTGGAAAGATGCCCCTCTGAGTCCACAGTGTGCAGGAAGTGCCGATCCGGAGTCAGGCAGAGAGCGCAGTGCTGTACTTGTGGGAAGGGGAGGCTTCCCTCTAGGGGGTTTGTGAGAACCACTGCCTTCCAGCCTTGACTTCTGGAGAATGAAATGGAAACTTGTCCAGAGAAGAGACATGAAACTAGATCATATACTGGGTGATGGAAGGGTGGGAAATATCTCACAGGCAGAAGAGGAGGCTCAAGGGCCTCATGAGTTAAATTCTCACACAAGGGAAGACATACCTGTCCTGTGGGAGACTTTGTTATGCCCATTTCAAAGGGGAAATCAATGATCCCCAAATTGAAGAGCAGAAAAGCAGACCTCAGATTACTGTAAGGGAGCCCAAGGAGAAATTTCCAGGTCTCCAAAGATGACAAAAGCTTCCCCATTGTCGATGTGAATTTGGGTCCCATCCTCCTCATTGCTGTCTCAGATTGTCCCATAGCGGCCCCACCAGTCCCTGGAGCCCCAGCCCCCACTCTCAATACTGTTGTAGAATTCAGCATCGGCACCTGTTCTGTCCCTTTCCATCAGGCTTAGCTCTGTGAGCACAAGGGCCACACCTGCCACGACTCACAGTTCTAAAGCTTCCGATAAATGACCTGGTTTTCAACAGGTGAACAGAAAGTGTCCTGTTTCCATCACCCCTGTCCCCATTCCTGGGCCCCGGGGAGGCTTCATGAGTTAGCAAACAGAATCACTCTTTACACATGTTAAGAGAATGTAATAAATCAATAAAGGTGTTCAACGAGATAAAAAGAAGACCAGGCCATCTGTTCTATCCGGGTGGTTAAAATCAGCATGTTTCCCGAGGAAGTCACCTCGAGAAGTCTGCTGCTTTAACCGTTATCTGGGGTTTAATGATAAAAACATGTCTTGCACAGAAGTCTGTCTGATGTGGAGCCCAACCAATGGCTCTGCTTCCAGCCATGGATTTGAGGTGCTGGGGACCCCGATAACCAACAATGATGAGAAGTGTTGAAATAAACAAAGTTGGGTCTTCCTATTTGGCTACATGTGGCCCCAGCCTTAGGACCTGCCCTTCCTTGAGAAGATATAGTTTTAAGCCTGTGCCATTACTTTGGCCATTTCTGTCGTAGAACATAAGCACCGAGAAGGTTCAGAGGATGAGCTGGTCGTGTAGCAGCACGGGGATGGCTGAGCTACTTGTGAACCTCCAGCTTGGAAGGGATGTGACTGCAGGGAGGAATGGAAAGGTGAGGGGCCTATGGGGGCAGACCACAACCTTGGGAGGGGTGACTCCCTCCTCTCCAGGCGTCTTCTTCATTCACACCTGGTTTACTGTGAACAGAGGGAGGTTATTGAACTCTGGGTTTGTGTGTGCCCTTTGCTTTGACCCGTGAGGTTTCTCAGATGTGATATGAGTAGAGGGTAAGCATCCTTGGGCTTTCTTTCTGGTGTCTATGTCATTGTCATGAGTACAACCTCAGGTTGCCACTGTCCATTTATATAAACCGTAGGAGGAAGGGCTGGAGAGATGGCTCAGCGGTTAAGGACACTGGTTGCTTTTCTAAAGGATCTGGGTTCAATTCTCAGCACCCCCGTGGTAGTTCACAACTGTCTGTAACTCCAGTTCCAGAGGACCTGACACCCTTACAAGACATACATGTATGTATGTATGTATGTATGTTTACATATAGTCAAAACATCAATGCACATAAGCAAGTAAACCGCAGAAGGAGACAGGGAAGGGACACAACAAAGAGGACAACCCCAGCTGAAGCTAAAGCACAACTGAACCCAGCTCATCCACAGCCCTTCTGACCACAACAATGCATGAAATGGTATGAGGCTGTGCGCTCTGAAGCATTATTCTTTAATGGCTGACGGATATAGAGTGTGTAGGGGAATCACAGTGATAGGGAGTTCCAGTTCCTCTCTCAGATTTCTGGCCAAACCTAGCATTCCAGCTCGCTACTTTATCCATGTGGTTCCCCTGGTGTTCTTCAATGCTCCCAACCTCAGAGAAACTTAAGGGATCGCTCCCTGCACCCCGGCCCTGTAAGACCGTCTCTGGTTTGCTTCATATGGCAGGTTGTTACACGGATGACACCCGATAGATGCCTTCATGCAGTCCCTTCTCAGGGCGACGCTGGGTTTGGCTGTTTTAGTTGGCAGTTTTATCTATTATACATCAAGCAGACCCAGGAGGTGGACATGTTCCCCTGCTACCATCATGTCTACAGTCTGGAGAGTCTTGTACTGTAACACTGGTCCAGAGGACAGGTGTTAGTCAACCTCATTTCAGCTTTGAGGGATTTGGGCATTGATGTGGGGCTTTACTGCCTATGAACTGTCTCTGGTCCTCAGATGTCAGCTTATTGGAGCCTCTATTCATCACCTGTGCAGTATAGCGGAGACACGGTGTATCAGTGGATCCGTTGGCCCTCTGGATGCTACATCCTCTGTTCCCTAATTTAGGAACATCACAGATAAAATTCAGGACATTCAAATGTAAGGAACAGCGGTCTGCAAGTATGTTTTAGGGCAGGATAGAATGGATTACAGCTTGGGAGTGCTTTGCATTGCTTAACGACTGCTGGTAGTTTCTCTGGGCTCTGTGAACTTCACAGGACACAGAACTTGAATGCTACCTTTTCATGAGCCTGCTCTTTACCTTTCTTCCCTGGGTCCTTTAGAACTACTAACTACCAAAGTGCTCCCCTGAGTGGGATTAGCCAAACAGAGCTCATGTAGAGTTTTGGAAGATGGAGACAGCTCAGCACTCATCTAGTAAGCATCCTAACTGGAAAATCTATTCGTGAGGAGATATGTATGCAGCAGTGAACGTCATATAGTATGACAGAGGACTAAGCTGTCCGCATGTAGACAACTTTACAAATCATGGAGTATTTTTGTTCAAACTTCAACTCTTTGTTTTTTTTAATTTTTGTTTTTAAATTATGTATATGGGTGTGTTGGCATGTGCGTTTGAGTACAGGGACCTCAAAGGCCAGAAGAGGGTTTCAGATAATCCAGAGCTGGAGTTACAGGTGGCCGTGAGCTGTGTAAAGTGAATTCTGGGATCTTAGACTGGGTTCTCTGCAAGAGCAGCAGAAGCTCTTACCCGCAGATCCATCTTCCAGATTACAGCGCTTGGGAGGCAGAGGCAGGCAGATCTCTGTGAATTCGAGGCCAACCTGGTCTACAAAAGCTAGTTCCAGGACAGGCTCCAATTGGGGCTGGAAAGATGGCCTAGCAGTTAAAAGCACTTGTTTTTGCAGAGAACCTTGGTTCAGTTCCCAGCACCTACACAAACATCTCTAATTCCAGGGAATTGAATGCTTTTTTCTGAACTCTTCAGGTACAGGGGATGAACATAGTAGACACACATACATGCAGGCAAAATGTTCATACATACAAAGGAAGTAAATCTAAAATTTTAAATGCTACCATATCATTTATTTATTTATTTATTTTGGTATTTTGAGACAGAGTTTCGCTATAGTTTTAGAGCCTGTCCTGGAACTCAATCTTGTAGACCAGGCTGGCTTCGAACTCACAGAGATTCACCTGCCTCTACCGCATGAGTGCTGGGATTAAAGGCGTGTGCCACCACCCATTTAATTTTAATAGGATCCAACAGAAGACCGTCTTTGGCCCCAGTCATGGAGACTGATGGACAGCTGTATCATATAAACCTAGGGACCACAGGTCCAAATGGCTGATAACTGTAAAGCTGTGGGGATCCTTAGCTCTATTTTGCTTTGCTTGTCTTTTTCTTGTCGATTGTCATCCGTTGCTGTCCTTGGGTTTCCTCTTCAATATGCTGTTTCTCGTCACATTAATTTATTTTATGGTAAAATGGAAATCAAGACAGTTGCTTGTTCTGGCAGTTTGGCCATTCACCCAGTGAACACTCTGTAACACCCTCCTGTACCTAGTGTGGGTATGGGATGGAGATGCCAATGCCACTGAGAGCCCTGCCTTGAAGAAGCCTACATCTGAGTCTGATGACCAGACACGGGCACCCAGAAAGGGTCTTGAGAGTGTGAGTTTGAGAAGACCTCCTGAAAGATCATTTAGAACCAAAGAAGAATCTGAAAACTCCTGCTTTCTAACTTGGGCGTGACAGGAGCTCATCATTGGAGAAAGCTGGAGGTGACAGGCAAGACTCACATGTTGCTGAGATGTGACTTATGGAGATAGGTGTCAGGGCACTGGATCTCTCCCAGTATCAGCTCTTTCTTCTTTGTATCCTGCCTCAGGGTCACCTGGTCCCCATCTAATGCAGTCAATGGACGGGGGATCCAATTTGTGAATCAGCAGTCCAGTCAGGTGGACTGTCCTGTCTGCTGCCCTATTAGGAACTGCTTGTTGGGAGTCCATTTCACATGTAGACTGTCACCTATTGAGGCTCAAGAAGGCAGGGTGTATCTGAGGAGTCACACATAGGTGGTTTGAATCCCATTTTTGCCTCTTCCTGAATGTTTTGGATTTAGCAACATAATGCTTTCTGAATAGCCAATGCCTCTACATAGTTCAAATTCCAAACTCTAGGTAACAATTTTTGTGGGGAGGGTGGTTGGAGTGGTTATGGTGGGGATCTGACCTTGGGCTTTGCATATGCCAGGGAAATATTCTACCACCAAGCTACCACTTTAGCCTCCCACCTTTTATTTGCTGAGACAGAGCCTAACGTCAGGCTGTCCCTGAACTCACTCTGTAGTCAAAATTGGGCTTGAACTTGAGATCTTTCTGCCCCAGCCTCCCAAGTGGCCAGGACTACAGGCCTGCACCATTAGGCTAGGCTCTGAGGAAATACCATTTTTTTTCATCTCAGTTACCCAGACCTTTTTGCCTATAAAGCATCTGTAAGAAGGGGCCACTGTATCTTAGGGAGTCCACAATGATTTAAATGTATAAGCATGCAAATGTCTATGTGGGTTACTTCAGGAATTAGAACATACAAGCAAATGTCATTGTGGATGCTTAGTTTCTCTAGTGCTATGATTAGAGATTAGTTATTCTGTATGTTTTCAACTTAGAATACAGCTTGGGGATATTTCCTTTTTCTTTTTGAGTAGAATGCCTTTTATTCTTTGACGGTTTTATCTAAGTAAATAATACATCTTAGTCGTATCCACTCCCAACTCCCCTCCTCACGCCTCAGGTACTCCTAACTTGTTGCCCTCTTTCCTGTTTTATTTCTGTAGCCCACTGAGTTCAATTAGTGCTGCCTGTTGGAATATTGACGGATCTCATCAACTTGACCTTGCTCAGGTAGCCATGGCTGCTTCAAGTTCTTGGGTGTGATGGCCACATCGTGTCCAGAATATGGCTATCACACCATCCCTTCCCATCCGCAGGCTCTTAGATTCTTTCCACCCCTTTCCCATGGTGTTCATCTTGGGTATATTTTCCTTTCTTCCTCTCTCCCTCCCTCCCTCCCTCCCTCCCTCCCTCCCTCCCTCCCTCCCTCCCTCCCTCTCTTCTCCTTCTTTTGAGACCAGGTCTCACTATATAGCTCTGGCTACCCTGGAACTCACTATGTAGACCAGGCTACCTTTGAACTTACAGAGAGCCATGTACCTCTGCCTCCTAAGTTATAGGGTTAAAGGCGTGCATGACAATGCCTGGCAACATTTCCATTTCTGTTCATAGATATCTGACTCATATGTTTAGTTATAGCTGCATGGTATTTTATTGTATGAAAGAACATTTACATACATGTATATAATACATCATATATTTATACAAGCATCATACATATTTAGCTAGTACTATCTAAATTGCCCAAATACAAGTTTTTATACAGAGTCTGTGAAGGATCTCCCTGTTGATCATCTTGGTAAGAAATTCCTTTTTTGGTGGGGGGTGGGGGTCTGTAGTCATAGAAGGCTGGCTACAGGGTTGGAGATTCAGGCTCAGTGGTTAAGAGTGCTTGTGCTCTTCTAGAGGGCCTGACTTTGGTTTGCAGTACCCGCTGGCAGCTCACAACTATTTGTAACTCCAATTCCAGGAGATACAGTTACATCTGATGGCCTCTGCAGGCACCCGAACACACATTGTACACATTTATACACCCAGGCACACATACAAATATTTTTTTAAAGAGAAGTCTGACTACAGCCCTCAGAGAGCCATTAGGGTAACTATGACTGAGACCATCCCTGGGGATAATGTTCTTCTTGGGGGGAGCATCTGCGAGATGACCAAGAAGGAGCTGGCGTTGCTCTATATAGGGGAACAATGGGCCCTGGTGAATCTTCATTTCCCAGGGACACCTGGTGGCTCATAGATGGCCCTGGATCGCACTCAGGGCAAGTGACTTCTGCATATCTGACTCTCTGCAGTATTAAGATTGGCTGTGCTTAGCAGGTCTAAAGTCCGGATGGGGGTGGGGTGGTTATGGCAAAACCTCTTGCTGATAAAATCCTGTGCTTGGGAAGTGTAGGGTGGAGTCTGGAATTCTCCTGTCCTCATTTACAGGGTGGCAAGGCCTTTCTGTCTGACAGTTTTTTTGTTTTCAGTCATTGGCATTTTTGTGATTACCCAATGAGGTCAAGCCCAGGGGAGGCATGGACAGGGGAGGCATATGAAACAGAATAGTTGGTTCTTTGTCCTCAAGAGTAGGCTCAGGACATGAAAACAGTGCATCATGGAGGTCAGTCAGCATGAAGGGAAATTGAGTGTGTTTAAAACTAGTAGATGAGTTGCAGGAATGGAGATTCTTGCCTCCACCTGGCCTACAAAGACAAAGCTCAGGTAGATCCAGTTCTCTTCTTCTCAGTATGGGAAGTAGACACACCTCACGCAAAAGCTTTGTAGTTGTGCAGCTGGAATGTCAGCAAGGAAACTCCAAAAGTCCCTGCAATCTGTCAGTTGGGAGTGTACACATGTATGCAAGAAGAGATTGGGTGGAAAATGATTTGACTCTCCTAATTCTACCACCGGCACTTGCCAGTTCTTCAGCCTCCCCTTTTCTATTTCAAATGATTTATTTTAAGACCAGCTATAAAAGCAAGCCAATGCTTAATTGTCTCTTTATAAAATACACAAAGTATTACACTATTGGGGCTCATTAGCTAAAAGAGAACCACTGCTTGGAAATCCATAAGGTGATACTTGTTAATGAACGATGCAAATGATTCTCCTAACTGCTCAAAGAGTAATAATAGACAGCTCGAACAAACAAGTTTCCAATCCCCAGGGGGCATGGAGACACTGGATGATAATTAGATGGAGGGGCAGAACAACCATTTGTATTTGTGTGGGTCTGTGCTTCCCTTTGTACCTAGGTCTACAGAAGTGGGGAACACTTCTGCCTGACTTATTTTGAGGAAGGATCCTTCCTTTCCTGGTAGAAGTAATCCCTGGTAGTCCCAAGAGTTCAGGTTCTGTCCCCCTACATAGATGCCTTTTGGGCAGAGTGGCGGTGTCAACAGCTCCCTTGAGAACAGGGCTTAGATTCATTATTTTTATCCATGGCACAGTTGTGACAGCAGAGCGTAGGTGCCATGTGTGAGAGGTGAGCATTTTCAGCCACTGTTGTGTAAAAATCAACCTGGATCTTGGAATGGTACTTCTTTGAAAAGTGAAATATAAAGTTACCATTAGAGAGATCAATTCATTTCTGGGTGTGCATCCCCCTGAGCCCTGAAACAAACCGGAAGTAGAGACTTGAGCAGATAAGCATGCACTCATGTTTACAGCAATGCTATCACACTAGCCAACAGGTAAAGACAACCCAGATGTCCAATGAATGGATCAAGAAAATGTGCTGTTAAAAAAAAGAGTGAGGGGAATATTATATAAAAGTGATAATCACACTGAAAGAAAGAAAATTAGGATACGTGTACTGTACATGAAGTTTGGAGGCATTATCATAGTTGCATTATGGTTAATATATGAAGACTTCATTGTTCTAAGAAAACTGACTTTGAAATACTGAGAGATTTAAAAGAAAAATACTCAAGAAGGGTCTTTCTTCCTTCCATGTTTCAGAGAAGAGAAATCAAACATATCTACACGGATGCTTGTGTACGTGAAATAGTGAGAAAGAAAATAGGAGGGTGAAAAAAAGATCTCTTTTGGAGAAGCTGAGATGTGGGGGAGTGAATGAAAAGAGTGTGTGTGTGTGTGTGTGTGTGTGTGTGTGTGCATGCACATTCTTGTGTGTATGTGTGTGTGTGCACTCATGTGTGTACATGTGTGTGTACATGTGCACATTCACAGTGTGTGTATATGTTTGTGTGTGTGCATGTGCGTATTCACATATGGATGTATGTGTGTGTGCGTGTGGACACATTCACAGATATGTGTGTGAATTCACGTGTGTGTGTGTGTATGTGTGTGCAAATATTTGTATTTAGGTCTCAAGTATCTTTCCTTTGGTGGCTGTCCACCTGTTTATGTTTTGGTGCAGGGTCTTCCCCTGGCCTGAAATTCACTAATAGGCTAGGCTGGATGGCCAGAGGGTCTGAGGATCTGCATGCCTACCTCACCAGAACTGGAACCACAACTGTGAACCACCACCCTCAGATTTTCAAATTTATTCTCCTACCCTTTAAATGAACTTAAAGTAATTGTACACACTATCCTATCATTTCTTTAGCTGCCTGTATTATTTAATTACGTTCTTCTTCCAGACTGTGATGGAAGGTTGGGTGACAGATATGGATATTTACCCCATTTTAAAGCTGAGAGAATAGAGGCTCAGCAAGATGAAGTCAATTGCCCTGTCCCTAGAGACCCTTGTTAGCAGTGTTGCAACTCAGTGGATGGCCATTCCCTTTAGTGTGTGCATGCTCAAATACATCATCACAAACACTTACTGAGTACCTATTTCACACAATGCTTCAGCGAATTCTTACTGTGCTTCTCCTGATTTTACAGAAGAGGAGCATGGATGCTTAGGAGGCTGAAACAATGGATCACAATCCTCTGCTAAGAAATGGCAGAGCCAAGATTTCAAATCAGGTCCCCTTGAGGCCAAGATGTGTATTGTCTTGTGCCATGGATTTCCAGGCCAGGTCTAGATGGCAGGATAGCCAGAGTGCTCAGGTAGGGGCCATGCTGCCTCTTTTGAGAAAAACAACAACAACAACAACAACAACAAAAAACATCTCTCTGTCACAACCATGGTCCCTCTGATAAGACAAGAGACAAATGCTAAGATGTGCTGCAACTATGGATGGAGAATCTGGAGACTATGTGGGGAAGGGCCATAGAGACGCCATCACCAGGACCTGATAGTGCTGTTGCCATCAGAGTGGCTTTGTGCTCAGCTCTGGACCACTCTTTTCAGAGGTGAGCTTGGAAAGGTACTTCCTGTCCCCCAGAAGCAGTTTTGATTGTGGTCTCAGTAACGTGGACTCAAAGACCCTCACCAGCATTTAAAGGATTTATCCACAGCCCCTAGTCTCCTCTCTTAGAGGATTGACTATGACCAGATTGCTGTGTTTATAGCTTTGGCAAGGCAGCTCGATCATGAGTTAGATATAAAAATATTCAGGGAAAGACAGTGACTCACAATTGAGGAGTCAGAGGGGACACACTTAATGTAATGTGGTTTTAGCACAAAATTCAGAGTGGCTTCTCTGATCCTTAGAGAAAAAGGCGGAGGGAAAAGGGAAGATTCATTCATTTAAACAACTTGTAGATGTCATTTGGATTCTTGTGTGAATTAAAAATATAGATGATGTTATTAGGTGTGAATCTTGGAATATGTAAATAAGCCAGTTTCCAAAGCAGGATTGCGTGCATGTGTGTGTGTGTGTGTGTGTGTGTCTGTGTGTCTGTGTGTGTCTGTGTGTGTGTGTATAGGATAGATGTCAACACGTATCTTTCTCAATTACTCTCCACTTAGATTTTTGAGTTAGTATTTCATTAAAACCTGGAACTTTCTAATTCAGGTAGACTGACTGGCCAGCAAGACTTTATGTCTCTGCCTGCCCATTACAGGTATATGTGGCTATATTATATTATATTATATTATATTATATTATATTATATTATATTATATTATATTATATTATTTTCCATGCATACTCAGACTCTGTAGATGGAAGTTTCTGTTTCACCTAGTCCTAAGGCTGTTTAGTCCCAAAGAAATACAAAGAGGCTTATATTACTACAAACTCTTTGGCATATTAGCTCAGGCTTATTATTTAACTAGCTCCTGCAACTTAAATTAACCCTAATTTTTGTCTATGTTTAGCCACATGACTTGGTACCTTTTCTCAGTAAAGTATTCTTATCTTGCTTCCTCTGTATCTGGCTGGTGACAGACTCTCTGCCTTTCCTTTTCCCAGAATTTTCTTAGTCTGGTTGCTCCGACTATACTTCCTGCCTGGCTACTGGCCAATCAGTGTTTTATTAAACTAATATGAGCAACAAATCTTTACAGTGTACGAGAGCATTCTTCCACCATCAGAGCATAGGGCTAGTGAACAAAGGTCGGGCTGGATGATCAGGCTGCGCTAAGACATAATGGCCGACCTGCCATCTATTCCCCTCATCTCTGCACACACATGCAAGACTGAAAAGAAATGTCCTAAAACAATACTTACCTTTACTTCTTACATTGAACTAGTTCTCTCCTGTCTGACCCCACCTCACCTCACCTCACCCCACCTCACCCTACCCCATCCCACCCCACTTCATCTCATCCCATTCCATCCCCACCCCACCCCACCCCACCCCATCCCATCCCATCCCATCCCATCCCGTCTTTTCAAGAAATCCTGGTCTAGAGGATAGAGAGATGGCTCAGCAGTTAAGAGTGCTAACTGCTTCCCCAGCGGACCCAGCCCTCACATAGCATCTTACAACTATCTGCAACTCTAGTCCTATGGATCTAGCCCTCTTCTGGTTTTCAGGGAGCGCTGCATGCATGTGGTCCTCAGACATTCATGCAGGCAACACACACACACACACACACACACACACACACACACACACACACTGACTGCTCTTGCAAAGGACTGGTTCAAGGTCCCTGAAACCACATGGCAGCTTCTAACCATCTGTTACTCCAATTCAAAGGGACCCAACACCCTCTTCTGGACTTTGTGAGCATTGCACACATAATGTCACACATAAACTCACATAGGCACATATGCACATAATTTTTTAACATAAAAATAGGACTGGTCTTTACCTGTCTAATGAATGGCCATTGTATCTTTGAAACCTTACACCAATTCTACAACATGGCTTGTGGAACTTTCCAGAACCTGATAAGAAGGCATAGTAGTGCTGTCTTGCATAATAGAAATCCACCTTGTAGAATAGATTTCAACTTTGTATTGCTCCCTGCGTATATTCTGACTTCTTAGAAGAGTCCTGGTTGCTTAAAGAGTCAGCATCTGTGTGGCATTATTGTGCCTTTGGTGTTAGAGAATCTGGGTTAAAATCTCACCTCCATCACAGGTGATGTTAACTTATGGTTCTGTTGGCATTATAGGATAATTTCCAAACATTAATGTAAGTCATCAAAGTGGAGATGTCGGTAGCACACATGGTACATGTCCTACACAGTTCCCAAGGGCATTGCAGCATGTATGCCCTGAGGGCATTAGAAGGATAAGCTATTCCTCATTCACTTGTTAACTCATGGGTTGTGTGGTTCTTAAGAGGGGGAGTCAGCCACAGCTGCCGTTTCTCTGAACAGTGCACTAAATATGTCAATGCCACGGGATATCTGGAGGAAGGAGAGTCAGGGACACAAACCATCTCTTCATTACACATCCAGGAGGGAAAGCTGGAGTGGTCAATGTGTTTTCTATACTTTGCCAGGGGTAGACACACAGGGAGAGGGGAGCTGAAAGTAGTATCTGTGTGTAGTGTGGGATCCAGCGAGGTCCTGGCGTGGGGGCAGATTCTACCTTATACCCCTCTCCTCCCTAGCTTTGGGATTCATAGCCTGCTCACAGTCCTAGCTTCCATTCCGTTCAGCAGCAATGGAGCCACAGTGGTAGCTGGACTCAGCCAGCTACAAGGCAGCAGAGGACACTTTGCCTGTCAGTTTGGTTTTCAGCCCCTACTTAGGACTTCCCTCCTAGAAAGACATCCCTGGACATGTTTATCTGGTCAGCTTGCTAGTGTGCTCAGGGGTTACCCCAGTATTCAGCGCTTTCCTGGCTCAGCCTTCCCTACATTTCTGGAAATTCTTTCTGAGCTTGGGGGCCCTTGGAAGACACAGAGATGCTTGGGAGTGGAGCCTGGCTGGTTATCTCATCACCCTGACCCCCAGCAATGAGCTGTGCATATGGTGAGTGCCGACTCCATTTGTGTGGAATGAGTGGAGGGTGAATCTCTTAGTTGCAGCTTCATACTTGGGCTTTGCAGGTGCATGGTGAGCTTATGACCTTTGGGAAAGGTGACTTAGTCAAATGAAAACCAAATGCAAGCCGAGATCAGATCCTGTGCTGGGCTAGTTTTTGTGTCATCTTGACACAAGGTAAAGTCATCTGAGTGGAGGGAACCTCAATTAAGAAAATACTTATAGAGTATGATTGGGCTGCAGGCAAACCTCGTAGGGCATTTTCTTAATTAGTGATTGATGTCAGAGAGCCTATTGTGGGTAGGGCCACCCCTGGGATGGTGGTTCTGAATTCTATAAGAAAGCAGGCTAAGCAAGCCAAGGGGAGCAAGCCAGTAAGCAGCACCCTTGATGGTCTCTGCATCATCTCCTGCCCCCTGGTTCTTGCCCCAGTTTGAGTTTCTGTCCTGATTTCCCTCAGTGATGAATGGTGTTATGAAACATAAGAAAATAAACCCTTTCCTCACCAGGTTGCCTTTCGTCATGGTGACCATCACAGCAATAGTAACTTTAACTCAGATGAATCCTTTCCACCCCAACTTGTCATTTTTTGCAACAGAAAAGTAGAAGTCACAGAACTTTTAGGGTAGACAGAAATCTAGGCACTATGACTCCCCAGTTTTTATTCTCTGTGCTTTACTTGTGAATTCTTCCCACATCAATCAGAAAAGTAATATACACTTATCATAAAGAACCAGACAATGTAGAGATGAAAAGGCAATAGAGTCAAAACCACCTACGGACCTCCTCCAGAGAACCTGCATTATCAGAGTTGAGTGGGCTTTTGCAGAATTTGTGTATGGTGTGTGTGTGTGCACGCATGTGTGTGTATGCATATGAGGTGTGCAAGCCACAGTGCACATGTTAAAAGTCAGAGAGAAACTTCAGATATTGGTCCCTGACTTCTAGCTCATTTGAGATGGAGTCTCTTAATGTTTCCTGTTGTACATACCAGGTTAGCTGGCTTTCAAGCTTCCAGGACTCCTGTCTCCAGCCCCCTCTTGTTGTAAAATGCTGGGATTATAGATGTCTGCTACTGCATTATGTGGGCTACCCATGAGAGTTTGTACTTAGGTCTTCACTATCAGGTATCAAGTGTTTCACTCACTGAGCCATCTCCCCAGTCATTACTTCCAGAATTTTCTCAGTACATGCAAAGTTCTGTGTACAGGTGGTTTCACCATGCAGCTAGTTCCTACTGGGCGTGAAGAGTGTTGGTGACCCCTTTGAAAACAATACAAGCACTTGTCTCAGAAGCAGCTAAGACCAAACAACATGGTACTCCAAATCTGAATGGAGTATGTTTTTTTTTCTTTCTAAGAGAGGCTTGACAATGAGACTTGCTGTTTATTCCCTCACTAAGAAGACCAATTAGTGTGTAGACAGTGCATTTACTCCTCTGCCAGGGCCATAGCCAGCCGGATGGGAAGGAAGGAGGGAAGCTGGGTGTTTTTCAAGGGCACAAGAGAAATAAGCTGCCCTCCCTCTCTGGCTGAGCGTTCGGGGAGCAGAGTTTTCCCTGCGGCCATCAAGCCCATCCTAGGGGCTGTGGCCCTCCCTCTGCCAGTACACAGATGCGTGTTTTACTCTCTGGCATGACAACGTACTAGGGAAATACAGGCAGAAAGCCCCAGAGAGCTCCATAAAACGACATAAACATGCCTATGTCTAAAAGATGCAAGTGATCAGCAAGGCCTGAAGATCTCTTCCCTGCTGCCTGCTTCTCGGAACAGTGTTTGTTTCTCAGGGCAGCTTATCAAATGCAGAAGTGTGCATCGCCACACAAAGGCAACCACGTTTGTGAGCTCAGAGAAAAAGCCCGGTGATGTAACTTGATTGTGTTGACAAATTAACCTAATGAGAATATTTTCCCTCTAAGAATTCATTAAGCAAAAACGTGCAAAGATGGTATTTGCTGCCTGTTAACCCTTAATTGGCTCAACACCAATAACACTTAATTGTGACGTGTGTCACCAAAATCCCTAATGTAGTTAATCACGGTTAGACTTACAAAACTGTACATCTTAAATGATGATCTGTAATTAAAAATTATATGGGATTATCTTTAGCCCATGCTTTCAAGTGAGCAGCCTTGGCACACTTGAGAAAATGGTAGCAAAGTCAGCCATGGAAGGAGGTGGCTTTTGAGTGTTACCAAATTTGTACCCATGGAAAATGGGAAAACCAAAGGGAAGTCCTTTATCAGCAAGTGCCAAGCCTTTCAAAGTGGTATTCCAGGAAGTGCCGAACCAAACCAGAAGAGAGGCCCTGCCATTTGCCAGTTGCCGTGTGACTTGGGGTAGATCACTTCTTCCTCAAACCCAGGGTCATGACTGAATTAAACCTAATTTTAATTTGGGAAATTTTTGTATTTATAAATAAGTCTATCCCTATATTTTCTGGCTCACTCCAAAGACCATGTGTCCATGTGTAAATTCACCATAGACTCCAAAATGTGCTAGGGAACCTAACTAAAATACTAGTAACAACAAGAAATGTGGGGGACAATTAGATTTTTCTTCTATCTCCCAACACACCTGCCTTTCGAAAACTCATGGGCATAGGCATCTAATTGCCTCCTCCTTCTGTGGTGGTCCCACAGGTGGGGAGGAGATTTTTCATCCTAGCTCACAAGCCCCATAAAGAAGAAAATACTTTCTATAAGTTAAAATTTTTACATTCTGAAGTTGTATTAATCTGCCTTCCTCTTCCTATACCCTGTGTGATCCATTTCAGAGTTCAATCCAAATTATAGTAGCATCTGGGCTCCCTGGTGGCCCTTCATCATGTACACAGTTTTAATGATCTATATTCTGAGGTACTTGAACAGTGGTCTCCCCATAGAGACCTGGCAGTCTCTGAGGTATGCGCTCAAAAAACACAGCTGGTGGCAGGCCTTGAAACCCCAGTGTGGTTGAGTGGAGAGCAATACGAAGTGGGGGAGATAAGCGGATGACCACACGGACATGGACTATAGCCCACTGGTCTTCAAGGAAGCCTGCCGCATGAGCCATCATAGGAAAGGAGCACTGAGGCTAGATGGAGTGGAGGGGCCACGGCAGCCATGATACTTAACTCAGGTGTCACCTCCCATAGTCATTATAGATCAGGGTCACAGTACATCAGGCTTTCTGGGTAGGGTTGCTCTCACGAGAAGCCAAGGGTATGTCCTTTCCTCAGGAGTTACTGCATGTGTCTTGTGCACAAGTGCCATGCCGTGCCCCACTGATTCATGCCAAAAGACCATAGAACTTTCCATTTATTTCCTCCTCCTCCTCTCCCCTCCACTTCTCACAGAAAAGGGGCTCCACAGACACCCACCAGAGGTTGATAACTGGTGGCTGGCGAGGTCACTGAGGCCTGTTCTCTGTGAGGCTCAAGGCATGTGCCCCTCTAGTGCTTGAATTTTGCTGTGTATTGGACAATCGTCCTAATCAATGGGGTGACTCCATAGTTCTTGACTTTATACTGTCCTGGACTTCCTATTTGTCTGGTCATTGTGCTGGTGAGGGACACCTACTGGTGCTGGTCCCATTCCCTTACCAGATGCAGTCACGTGAGATACCGCTAAGTGACACAAACTTGTCTTGGCTTCATGAGTTTCCAGGCTGCTGGGGAGGGATCATGATGCCCATGAGCCACACACAGTATGCCTGTGTGCCAGGAACCTGAGAGAAAGCTTCTGTGGGAAAGCCAGAGGAAAAGATTCCTTAAATACCAGTGCAACCTCCTTCTTCCCTCACTGATGGAGCTGCACAACCAAGAACAGATAACGGCTAAACCCAGAGCTTTTCTTGTTAAAGTAAGAGATGGGGTGTGCAGAGATCATAAAAAATGACCAGTTACTCTATAAATGCATGCTTTGTAACTGCATTGGAGCGCTAAAAGACTAAGATTCATGGATCCTTACCGGATCTTGTCATCATAAACACATATGTATCATTCTTTTCCCTTGCCGTGTAGAGCTACACTGTGTGGTGTGGCTCCTCCATATTCTGTGGAGTAGTCCTCTACAGATGGACAGACATTTGCTTCCTGCTTTTCATGGTCAGAAACAAAGACTGTATGTGTTTTTCATATATATGCAAGAGAGTTTCTCTTCCAAGAAGGATCATTCTTCTTGATAGCTTAGAAATCATGTAAGATACTTGGGTTTGGGTCAGGGAGCAGTCTCCAGGAAAGGATGAAATAAGGTGGTGGGCTCCCACAAGGAAACTGGGCTCACTCATGGTTAGGAAATGTGAGTCAAGGCTTCAAAGAGATGGAGATTTGGGACAAAGGGACTCTGGAGTGAGGAGGGGCAGAGGTGCAGTCATACACTCCTCTAGGTCGTACAAGGAGGTTGGTGTCTGTTGTCAGAATTTGGTAGGGTTGCTTGACGTGTGGAATTGAAAAGGATATTGCTTTGTGGATTGTAAGTGGGCAAGAGAAGCTCACATAGGTGCTCCAAGGCAATGGTGGGGCCACCCAATTGATTTGGAGGATCGTCCAATACATAGCAAAATCCAAGCAATGGAGCCTTGTGAAGTTTAGGTCTCAGTGACACCACCAGTTATCAGCTCCAGGGGTGTCTGTGGAACCCATTTTATGTGATACAGAAGTGCAGGGATGAGGAGATGGAAGTAAAGAGTCTTGTTTGAGAAGGCTCCCAAGTATATTCCTATCTTTGAGGTGCTGGGTGGGGTTCCTATGCAATTATTCTTTCTTCCCCTAGTCTAGTGACTCAGAAACTTCCTTTTTTGGTTACCAGCAGTCAGGGGAACAAGCCAACCCAAGCATTACTAGCTTTGTGATGTTGAAAACAGGTGGATGTGTGGGATCACTGGGATGCTCGCCGACACCTTTGAGGCTTACAGGAGTGGTACATCTCAGTAGCCTCTGGGGGATCCTGGAAGTCCCCCCCCTTGTCACCTCTGTAGTGTCATTGCTTCACAGAGATGGCAGTTATGGCTTTCACTTGATTATACCTTTGTTGTGAGCTTGTCAGAGAAGGCCCTCAAATGACCCCAACCATTCTGAGGGTGTGAGGAAGCCTTCTAGATGAGTGTGGGAAGCCAGAAGCACGGGCTCCAGAGGGATGAAGAGTGATGGGAACTTGGAAGTCATGGATGGGTGGACAGCTTCGGTGAGCATCCCTTATTACTTGGGGTGATGACATCATTCCCACTGTTATTTTTGCCATGACCACATTCATATTAGGAGACATCCAGAAGTAGCTCCAACTTTTCCTCAGTTTCCCTTTGGACCTCAGATGTGTCTCTCAGAGTAGGTCTGAGAGCTCATGTCTTCCTCTTGTGTTGCAAGGACGCTGCTTGTTTGTTCCCAACCACTCAACCCCGAAATAATCACACAGAAACTATGTTATTTAAATCATTTCTTGGCCCATTAGCTCTAGCTTCTTATTGGCTAACTCTTACATTAATTCAACCCATTTCTATTAATCTGTGTATCGTCATGTGGCTGTGGCTTACTGGCTAAAGTTTTGGCGTCTGTCTCTGGAGGGGCTACATGGCTTCTCCCTGACTCCGCCTCCTTTGTCCCAGCATTTAGTTTTGTTTTCCCCACCTAGCTCTTTTCCCCTATAGCTCTGCTATAGGCCCAAAGCAGTTCTTTTATTAACCAATGGTATTCACAACATACAGAGGGGAATCCCACATCACCTCCCCAATAAAAAGAAAGGTTTTAACTTTAACATAGTAAAATTACATATAACAAAACAGGTATCAAGCAAGAATTACAGTTACAATATTTATATCTTCTTTATCTTTTATGGTAACTCAGGAAAACTATAGCTATAAATTCTTCAACTCCATCAAAGATTCCAGAAGGATATAATATTACATAAGTTAACAGGAAGTGCATTGTAAGCAACTTCCAAATTCTAGAATTGACAGAGACATCTCGCTGCCTGGACAGTCACCCAAAGTTCTTCTGTACCCTTGGGGCTCCATCTTCAGCCTACAGGCCCCTAGTATCTGGCAGACTTTTCCACGAATTCTGGAAGGTTCAGTAACTATGTTACAAAGACCCACCAGAGGTCCCAGTCCTGCCTTCCCCTTTCCTTCAAAAGCCTGAGTAATGAAGGTGACTTTTATCAGGTGGATGAGTAATTAAAGGAGCGAAGCACTTAACCTTTGAGGCCCTTAGGAATTCCAGGTCAAAAAATAACAATTTGGTCCTCAGAGACTGCTAATGTCATGGTAACAGAAAAGCCTCCAGGAAGGGCACCTGTGCAATGCCTGGCACAGCCTATAGTCATCCTTAAGACTAGCTGTGTGACCCAGAGCAAACACCCAGCCTCTCTGAACTTGTGTTTTCTTATGTGGAAGATATGGGTGATGCTGGCCTAGATCTCCACATGTGGGACAGTGGACGGGGAGCCTGGCTTACGGCACACACTTTGTATGGGTTGTTATACTCAGAACAGCCTAGTAGAGCCATCATCCAAAATTCTTCCTTCTGTAAGCCTGGAGAGTTGGCACAGCAGTCAAGAGTGCTTGTTACTCTTGTAGAGGAACCAGGTTTGAGTCCCAGAACCCACACGGCAGCTCACAATTATCTGCACCTTCTGACTTGAGTGGACACCAGGCAAATATGTGGTGCTCATGCATACATGTAGGCAAAGCACTCATACACATAAATAATAAAGCAATCTTTGAAATAGTTCTTTCTCTGTGAATCCCCACAGTTCCACTGAGGCCCCACTTTTCTCCACCCCATTAGCCTTGTAGATGGCAGGTGTTTACCATTCTGTAGGACTGTCTACGCTGGGGTCACCACTTCTTGAAGGGTGTCTGGACTCACCGCCTTTCTTTCCCATCCTTTCAGAGTCCATGAAGGTGAGCGCTACTCTGGAACCAGGCGTACAAGTCATGTGTTTCCCTAAACACTTTTCCTCCTATACTAAGAACCAAGCAATGTTCTTGGTCTAACACTGACAGAAATTTACACAATGGTTTGGCTGAAAGCCTTACCATGGCAGGGAGCCCCATCAGTTAGTGTATAACTCCGAATACAGTGCCTTTGGGTGCAGACCTTCCTGCTATGTTGGGTGGGTCTTCCTGGCACACATGAGGTGAGTCAATGCCCAATGTTCAGATGGGAGCGCTGGGGGCCAGTGTGTGTGGCCTCTGGGTGGAGAATGTCACAGTAGGAAAATGTTTGGATAGTTAGGGACAAGCAAGCCAGTTCCTCACAGGCTGAGAGATGGTCTGTGAAGTGAGCTGTGAAAAGAAGCTGGTGTACTGTACTCGGTTGGGGACACTGAGCTCTCTCTGAATTCAGAAATCTGTGGGACTTTATTTTGGGGGAAAGTTCTGCCTCTTTGCCCATCCACGTGGATTTGTATGTTTCTCTGAGTTTAAAGATGTACAGTAATGTTGATGAGCTAAGGAGCCGGTATCTGTACCTATGGCGGGAAGAGTCTGTCTTAAGAATGTGGATAGAGGTAGTGAGTGTGATGTCACAGTGTAAGGGGAAGAAAGGAATACAGTGCCCAAGAAGTTGTAGTCACAAGCTATGGATCTTTAGTGTTTCAGAGGTCAGCTACAGTACTCTTACTTCTCTTGTTCTCCCCCTTCTTTTCCTCCTTCCTCTTCTCCTCCTCTTTTCCTTTTTTCTCCTTTCCCTCCTCTTCCTCCTCTCCCTTCTTCAAAGTTGACAGAGTTCATTTTATTGGAAAACATAACTTTATTTGCCCCTTTCTATTTTATTTATTTTTTCAAGTAGCTTTAATTTTTTTTATTGTTTTTAATTGAGCAATATATTTTTCTCTGCTCCCCTCCCTTCCTCTCCACTACCCTTCTACTGTCTCCCTTGGTCCCCATGCTTCCAATTTACTCAGGAGATCTTGTCTTTTTCTACTTCCCATGTAGATTAGATCCATGTATGTCTCTCTTAGGGTCCTCATTGTTGTCTAGGTTCTCTGGGGTTGTGAATTGTAGCCTGGTTTTTCTTTGCTTTATGTCTAAAAGCCACTTATGAGTGAGTGAGTACATATGATATTTGTCTTTCTGGGTTTGGGTTACCTCACTCAATATGATGTTTTCTAGATCCAACCATTTGCCATTTCTATTTTAAACTCACTCTGTTTGAGGGGGTTGATGCTACTTCTGGATCCATCACATTCCGTTGCCCTTGACCATGGAGCATAGCCTGGGGCAGGTGACCCATGTCTGTTCAGTGACTTTCATGGCACCGTGTAGAATGAGACACACTTCATCGGCTAAAGGTACTGAGTACTAGGCAAGCCTAAAACTACTAGCAATCTTGTGGAAGAGCTAATCCAAAACGATGCAGCTGTAAAGGAGAGTTTAGAGCTGGACAGAAACATTTTTTTTTTATAACGCTGCATATGTATTCACTCATGCTTGGAAGTCTCTCCAACCATCAATTGAGCTTACTCACTTTTTCTGACTTCTGTTTATGTACTGGCACACTGGTTAACTCAACATTTCTTAGGTAAAACAATCCAGCATCTGAACCTCCATCTAGATGCAGGGAGACCTAGCAACATCCTGTCCCAAACATCTCTTCTGGGAATGAAGTCATAATGGCTTCTGTTTCCTGATGTCCCTTTCTTTTGAATTTTCTTGACACACGTAGATGCTGCGAAAAGCTCTGTTGAATATCTGTGGGGTTTCTGAGATGTGATTTAAAAGGGATTCCCAGGTCATTTTAGAAAGGCAATTGTGGGCAAATAGTCATCACTGACTCCCCAAGCTGGAGCCATGGGCTCTAGACTAACTACTTCAAGACACAAAGTTATGGCTCTAGCAAGTTACTTTCCAACTCAAGTAACCATATTTTTTTTTTTTTGAGTAGGGATGAATTTTTTACTTTAAAGATAACAACCTGGGACTTCCAGGTAAGATGGCAAATTCGATGCTGCCTCTGTGTGACTTGGCGTGAAAGAGATCAGGTTAAAAAGAGGTTCTATTCCCATGACTGAAAGAATTGAAAAAAGAACTAGAGATGCTCAAAGCGAACCAGGAGCAGGAAGTGCAATCCGGAGAGAGACTAAGCAGCTATGGAGATGTGGCCAGGGCTGGATGCACTGTGGGCGGAGGAAGAACAGTGCAGTCTGTGCAGATGAATGTGGTGTGTGAAGTGGGAACCCGACACTGAGATTCTCCTCCAGTGCTTTGGAATGAAGCCTGGCAGGGAACTCCCTCCATCACTGCCCATGTGAATAACACAGGAGACATGAAGAGTGTACAGGGCAGTCTCCCTGATAGGCATGAGTAAATGCGGCAGAGGGGATGAGAACATCCAACCACTCAACGCAGCTACAAGAGCGTGGGCCTACCTCCCCCACCAGAGCCCCAGTAACAGAGAGCCCCATGTGGATAGCACAGTCTCCAAATCACTGGAGGGAAAGCTGGAACTGTAAGGCCCAGAGTCTCAAACTGGGCGGTTCTGGAAGGAACAGAGCCTTTCTCTCAGCAGGAAGGACAAACTGACCTGTCTGAATTACTGAGCTGAGAAGAATGACCTTCTTGCCACTTGCAGCAAGCACTGGAAAAGACAGCCAAGGGGGAGGAAAAACCCAAGTTACAGCATCATCTGCATAATTTTATTTATTTGGCTTTTAGGATTATCCTTTTTAAACATTTACTCGACAACACTTTTTCTATCATTTCATATATTGCTACATCTCTCATTCATACTTTCCTTTCTCCTATTTCTTTCTCATTTTACTACTTAATTTTTAATGCTCTTAGCTCAGAAAAAACTATAAACTACATTTTTCCCAATAAATACCTAGCTGCCACCGTGTCTAACCTTACTGATGATGTGAGGGGAGCATGTAAGTATCTCCTACTACAAACTAAAACCAGGACATCTGTCATATCTGTTACGGCAGTTGGCTGCCGCTCTAATGGTACATAAATACAGAATTAAGACAACTTGCAGGAAGACTCATAAAATAAAACAAGCCAAAAAGAGAGAAAAAATGGGGGATAAAGGCTCCTTATCTCCCATTCCTTAGAGCTTTAGGCAGGGTCCCCCTCATAGATTCCTGGGAGTTTCCATTGCACTAGGTTTCCAGTTCATCTCAGATATGCCCCTGTTTCCAGCTGTCTTTTTCAGTTCTCTGGGAAATTTCATGATGTCATTGTTTTTAACAGACGAGTAATACTCATTGTGTAAATATATCACATTTTCTTTATCCATTCTTTGGTTGATCGATATCTAGGTTTTTTTCTAATTTCTGGCTATGATGAATAAAACTGCTATGAACATAGTTGAGCAAATTTCTCAGTTGAGCAAATTTCTCAATATGGCAGTTTCTCAGAAAATTGGGAATCAACCTATCTCAAGGCCAAGAAGTAGGCAGATCTCTCTGAGTTTGAGGCCAGCCTACTCTACAGAGTCAGTTCCAGGATAGTACACACACATAATTAAAAAAACTAAAACTAAAAATAGAGAATAATTAAAATTATTACTTTAATGTTATTAGATAACAGTAGGATTAAGCTGGAAATACACAGCAAAAGAGACCAACAAAACTGCAGAAATCCCTGGAAATGGAGACTGAGAAGGGTAGTGAGTGGGCCAGAGAGGCAGTGAAGGGGTTAAAAGAAGAATTAAATATGATAACGCAAACGTCTCTGAACCTCAAGGATGTAGCCAAGGCTGCACTAAGGGGAGTATTCATAGCTGCAAGTGCTTGTATCTAAAATAAAAGGATCCAGATATCTAAAAAAAACCAACCCAACAATGCTCCTGAGCTCTTAGAAGTACAAGAACACACCAAACTCCAGGCCTGCAGATATTAAGAGATAAAGGGCAGCCACTAACAAAACAAAGAAAAAATACATAGACTGAATCAAAGAAAAAAGATTTCCAACTAACCTAAAGACTTACTAATTTATTCAAATTATTAAAATTAGAGCTGAAGATAGAGATGTTACAAAAAAATTCACTGAAAATGAAAAATCATTGGGAAATATTTTTTAAAAATTTAAAAAAACTTTGGAAAAATCTAATGAATCAGCATATATGAGCTACTAAAATTAAATTAAGAAGATGTAAACAACTTAAATAGACCCATAATAAGCAATAGAATTGAAGCAGCAATTTAAAATCTCCTTCATAGAAAAGCAAAGGACTTAGTGGATTTGGTGGTGATTATTTTCCCCCTAAGACAGTGTTTCTCTGTGTAACAGCCCCGGCTATCCTGGAAATCAATCTGTAGACCAGGCTGGCCTCAAACTCAGAGATTCATCTACTTCTGCCTCCTGAGTGCTGGGATTAAAGATGTTCGCAACCATTGCCTAGATTCAGAGGTGTGAATTTTTTTTATTTACTTATTTATTTATTTATAAAAATTTCCACTTTCTCCCCTCCTCCCAATCCCCTCCCATTTCCCCCACTCCCTCTCCTCCTCCCTCTCCAGTCCTAAGAGCAGTCAGGGTTTCCTGCCCTGTGGGAAGTTCATGGTTCTCCCCCCTCCCTCCAGGTCTAGGAAGGTGAGCATCCAAACAGACTAGGATCCCAAAAATCCAGTACATGCAGACGAAACAAGACCCAGTGCTATTGTCAATGGCTTCTCAGTCAGCCCCCATGTCAGCCACATTCAGAGAATCCGGTTTGATCACATGCTCATTCAGTCCCAGTCCAGCTGGCCTTGGTGAGCTCTTGTATCAGAGGGTGAACGCATCCCTCGCGGTCCTGATTTCCTTTTTCATGTTCTCCCTCCTTCTGCTCCTCATTTGGACCTTGGGGGCTCAGTCCAGTGCTCCATTGTGGGTCCCTGTCTCTATCTCCATCCATCGTCAGATGAAGGCTCCCTTTGGTCCTGCCTATCTTGCTCACGTTCTCCCTCCTTCTGCTTCTCATTTGGACCTAGGGAGTTAAGTCCAGTGTTCCAATGTGTGTCTCTGTCTCTATCTCCATCCATCGCTAGATGAAGGTTCTATGGTGATATGCAAAATATTCATCAGTATGGTTATGGGCCAAGGCCAGTTCAGGCACCCTCTCCTCTGCTGCCCAGCGAACAATCTGGGGACCTCTCCTTGGGCCTGGGAACCCCTCTAGAATCAAGTCTCTTGCAAACCCTAAAATGGCTCCCTTAGTTGAGATATATACTTCCCTGCTCCCATATCCATCCTTCCTCCCTCCCCCCATCCCATTCCCCCAAGCTATCCCCAATCCTTCCCCTCTCTCTTCACTCTAGCCCTCTCCCCTTACTTCCACCCCGCACCCCCTGTGCACCCAAGTTTGCCTGGCAATCTTGTCTACTTCCAATAATCAGGAGGATAACCATATGTTTTTCTTCAGGTTCACCTTATTTAGCTTCTCTAGGATCATGAATTATAGGCTCAAAGACCTTTAACTATGGCTAGAATCCACTTATGAGTGAATACATACAATATTCCTATTTTTGGGTCTGGGTTACCTCACTCAGTAAAGCGCTTTCTATTTCCATCCATTTGCATGCAAAATTCAAGATGTCATTGTTTTTTACCGCTGAGTAAAACTCTAATGTGTATATGTTCCACACCTTCTTTAACCATTCTTCTATTGAGGGGTACCTAAGTTGTTTCCATGTTCTGGCTATTACAAATAGTGCAGCAATGAACATAGTTGAACAAATGCTTTTGTAGTATGATAGGGCATCTCTTGGGTATATTCCCAAGAGTGGAATTGCTGGGTCCTGAGGGAGGTTGACTCCCAGTTTCCTGAGAAACCGCCACACTGATTTTTACAGTGTACCTTCTGTAAGTCCCAAGCTGGTCTCTTCCTCAGACAAGAGCTATTGCCTACCCTTCATCCCTCATTCCTTCTCATTCCTGGAAAAGCATTCTTGCCAGGTTTGGGGTCGTATGCTCTTCCCAATTAAGTGGTAGAGATTTGATTGGCCACCCTGGAGAAAGTTCATGTGACCCTTTCATTGCCATTGTTAGAATTTTATTAGAATCAGGTGAAAGAGGTGTTTCTTGAAATCAACGACACCATGCAAATGTAGGCCAGAAGGTTCATGCTGATACAGTGATGAACTTCTCTTTACAAACCAGCCCTATTGGATTGGTGTTGACTTTCTGCAGCCATTGGATAAGACTGTTGGTTGGCAGGGTCTTGCGTAAGTGTAAGGCTACTTATGTGGTTGCCACTTAACTGAATTTGCTGCCTCTGAGCTTCTAGGGCACAAGGGGCTAGAAGCTCACACTTCTGTTCCCAGAGGAAGTTTGCAGTGTTACCTTGAAGGAGCCATTTCAGAAGTCCCTGGGCACATGATCAACTCACTGGACTGTCTTCCGGACCCCATCTGTTTGTTCCACAGGAGCACTTCCTCCAGTTAAAGGTCCCTTTGGGGAGGAAGTCCAAGATACTGGAGTGAGCCTGAGGGTCCTTTCCCATGGTGCTTTGCAGATGTCCTTAGATATCTTCTTTTGAGAGAAGGAATGTTTTAGGGCTTGGTGTTGCTTTCCATCTTGGACTGAGGAAAGAAAAGACAGAAGAGGTGGCTGCTTGGGATGCTTCTCTTGGAGTTAATTTTCCCATTCCTGCTTAGCAGGATGACTGGAGGAGGGGAAGGGACATGATGTGGGCAGTTGGGGGCTAGAATCATGGCTGACCTGAGGGGTGGAAGCCCTTGGCATCTTCCTCAGCTTTGCCATCTCTAGAACAAGGACCAATGCTCACAGTCTTGTCACATTTAAACATCCCAGAGTGACGCCAGAATTAAGACTGTTAGTTGTTTCTTTACATTGGTGTCTTGCATAGGTCCAGAAAAGAGTTTTCTGTTCACATGTGATCACACACATGTATCCCCTCACATGTGATCACATACATGTAACCCCTCACATGTGATCACACACATGTAACCCCTCAAGTTCCAAGATTGTGTTTTTATAGAGATACCTTTCAAAACAAAGAGAAGTCCATTCCTGTGGTACAGACACAGCGCAGATCTGGCAGGGTAATGGTTTGATTCCTGGTCGTGCAAGATCTTCACCCTGGGCAAGTTTCTGCTTCTGTGATCATTATGCTTTTCCTCAGAAAAGGAACACTAGGGTATCTACTAACTTTACCGAGCTGAGATATTTGAACATGCACCAGACTTTGGAAACCATAAAGAATTACACAAGAGACAGTGATGGACTGTTGGAAAACTCATCAACCGGACTAGAAAACTCTGTTTGGTCCTTTTCCCCTGTGTCTTAGACACAGCAGAAATACACTGCAGGTTTGCAGAGCACTGGACTCAAATTGCTTTATTGACATTGTAGTGAAAGGCACAGAATTTGTGCTATACTGTGTCCTAGCCTCAGGTGTCTGGTGGAGCAGCTGAAGGGAGGGTGGGGGTCAGGACACCAAGACAACTGGTAACTATGCGATGCTGGAGACTTTGTGATGCTGAGGACACTTGCTGGCTATAGATGGGGCAGCTATGAATGCAGAAGCTAGGCTGGAAAGAGAGAATTGTTTAGCAGTAGGCATTGTGTGTGTTTCTGTTTGTATCTTAGGAAATGTAGCTATTCTACACTTTTCTTTGGGGGATAAATTACCGTGGCTTTATAGCCCTTACAGGAGTCTTTGGGAACTCCAACTGGATGAATCCCAAAACCAAAATTCCTTACTGAGCTTCCAACTCCCCCAGATCCCCACTGGGGAGGGAAAAGGGTCAGCTTCCTTGCCTCTGACAGACTCTGTTTCACCCTCCAGACAGAGCAATCTTAGTATGATCTAAACCTTTTTCTTTCTTTCTCTTTTTTTTTCTTCTCCATATGACTCCAAGAACATGGTTGAGCTGTCCCTTCCAGCCTCACCTCTACCAGGATGGAGAGCCTGCTTAGCATATAAGCCACACCCTGAACGAAGATCCTTCTTCAATCAGAAAAGAACTGGGGCTGGTGGAACTTTCTTTATTACCCAGTCTCAGGGCCCTGCCCATTTTCCTTCTAATATTTGTACACTGACATCTGAACACTTTCATCCCACCATCCATATCTACGGCTTAGGAAGCATTACAGATGTTACACTGTTTATGAATTAAATGACTCCCACCTTCCTCGTCTTAGGAAACGTCCCCTGGAGCCAAATGTCTGTCATCCTGGCTCCGTAGTTTCCCGGTGTGTTGTTTATGGCGGATGAGCTGAATTTATGCCTTTGGAATCTGAGGCATTAACTACTGTAAATCAGCCTTTGGTGCCCAGAGGTAACAATTACCACTCTCATTAATAGATTTCCCCAGCCTCACTCATAAAACAACCATCGAACATCTCTGGGGACAGGGCAGGAAAGTGTATCCAGGATCGGGAACAGTCAGGAAACCAGGGTGGGTGTGGGGAACTTGTGCCCGTTCTCCCTAGAGCCTTCTCAGCAGACTTGAAAACTCTGTCCCTGTCCCTGTTCCTGCCCCTCAGGGCTATGCCTCCTTGCATGAAGAAGATGGGAAGGTCAAGAAAAACTCTGGGTCCAGAGCTCTAAGCACTGGACTGACTCTCTTGGGAACATCAGGGCTGAGCCAGGTTTTGTGGTCATGGGGTCTTTGGAGGACTTGAGGGTGTCAGGGTCTTAGAGACTACCAAAGGGCCATCAGCAAGCTGGTGACTGAGCTGGGTGACATGGAGGAAAACAGCAGATGGCCTGACTATTTGCCCCGCATTTCCAGAGTCTTTGGGCATGTGCTCTCTCTTTGATCGGGAAATAAACTGAACTCTAACCCAGGCACAACTTGCCATGCTCTAGAGGGTACCAGGTTGCAGTTCTGAGACTACATGGGGGCTGGGTGTGGTAGATTATGGGATTCTACTGTTTGCCCTCCTTCTGTACCTAATAGTAGCATGGTCATGCACAGCTGGCTCTCTCTGCCCTTGGTCATTCTGAGAGGGGTCCTTTGTCTTTTCAGGAAGACTAGTTTGTGTAAAGAATCCTTACCATTTGCGTAGAGACCCGTCTCATCTTCAGGCTTAACATCATCAGCTAAGGGACATGCAGACCTTGGCTATCACAGGATTTCTCATGCTTGTCTTCTTCCTGGTCCCATGTGATATGGGTCTCCTTGCTCCTGCTGTGTGTGCCCAACATGGTGCAGCTTGGAAGTAGTTATCCAGTAAACAGTCAATGAGATCCGCGAGTTGTTTCAGCACAAGATGGGATGGCGTGTCCTACCTTCCAGGTTCTGTTTAGTTCTTACCCTCAGTTCTCTTAGATGACACTAACCACAGGCTACCCAGTTGCTGGGATGGCCTGATTCTGGGGAGAGCTTGCCTCAGAGAGGCCCTTCAGGATGTATGGCATTGGGCAGGTGGCCGTTGCCTGAACCCTGTGCCTCACCTCTCTGATCTTCCTTTGTTTTCCATATAGGGCCAGGCAGGTGGCTTTAAAAGTTAGCTTTTGTTTTAGTTACTATGCATGTGATAAAATATGCACAAAGTCATTATTCAGACCATTCTTAAATATACAATTAATGACATTAGGTACACTCCCAGATGAAATAACCACCAGTGTGGTTGCTTCATCTTCCCAGTTTCCACCACATCTGTATGAATTGTCTCCATCTAGTCTCACTGTGTGAGTAGAGGCACACAACCTATCAGACGTGTTTATTCATCATTAACTTCTTCAGGTTCATCCACATAGCTTATGTCTGGATGTTTTCATTTAAAGGGTTGAATAGTATTCCACAATGGGTCTGGTCGCTGCGGGATCTCCCACAAAGTTAGGGTGCCAGAGACTGAAACTGAACAGAGAATCAGGCCACTGAAGCTAGCATGGGTGTCTCTGAGGGACTTAGCAATGCCCCCACTTTCCCCAATCCAGTATACACACAGACACACACACGATACACACATACACATAAATATACACACGCATGCACACTCACACACACACGCATGTACACTTATACATATATACATACATACAAATACATAATACACACATATACACACATCATAAACATGCATACACATGCACACACAATATGTATATATAGCTTGCCAGCTGCTTTTAAATTGCAGAGTTTTGTAGTTGTTACAGTGACGTCTGGAATCTAAGGCATTGGTACTCTGGCCCTTTGTAGAGACAATCTGTGCACCAGTGTATTATCTAATAGGCTATGGAGTTAAAAGCCATGGCTCAGAAGCTGGGTTTTTACCTAAGTGGCCTTGGGTAAGTGGTGTCACTTTGAGTTCTAGCCTTCTACTTACAAAATTCTGTTTATATCACATGGGATTGTGAGGTTAGAGTCAAAGCCAACAGGAAATGCACACAGCACCCGTAGACCCACATTTTGGTCAGGAGGTGGCTTTAATGTCAGTCTTGTTTTCCCTCTAGTAGGCTCTTGGTGGTGTTGGGTGAGCTTGGCAAAGCTTTTATTGGTTTTGGCCTCAGTTTCCCTGTCCGTTATCATTTTCAGTTGCATTGCTCTGCAGGTGGGACACAGGACAATTTTGGGTGCTGTTTCTCAGGTACCATTTACTTGTTTTTTTTTTTTTTTGAGGCAGGCTCTCTCAGTGCCCTGTAACTCACCAAGTAGGCTAGGCTCACTGGACAGTGAGCCCCAGATACCTGTCAGCCTTCTCAGTGCTAAGATTGTAAGACCATGACTCTTTTATTTCTTCTTTCTTTCCTTCCTCCTTCCTCTCTCCCTTCCTTCCTCCCTTCCTTCCTTCCTCCCTCCTCTCCCTCCCTCTTTCTTTCTTTTCTGTCTCCTTCCTTCCTTCCTTCTTCCCTTCCTTTCTTCCCTCCTTCATTCCTCCTTCCCTCCCTCCCTCTTCCTTCCTTCCTTCCTTCCTTTCTTTCTTTCTTTCTTTCTTTCTTTCTTTCTTTCTTTCTTTCTTTCTCTTTCTTCCTCATCCTCCTCCCCCTTCCTCCTTATCCATCCTCCTCCCTTCTCCTCCTCCTCCTCTCGGGTTCTGGAGTTGCAGCTCAGGTACACATGCTTTAAATCGTTAGCATCCATTTTACCAACTAAACTTCCCTCCAGCCCAGAAAGGAATATTACTTATGGAAGTTATTTAAGATAAGGCAGAGGCTCCTAGGAAGTCTACAGGAAGCGGGAGTTGCTGGAGTTTGTTCTCCACTTCCTCTCTGTCATTCCGTGCTAGAGCATCTAAGCATCTCCCAGAACCCAGGGAGCAAATCAGCATCCAGCTCAGTCTGCACACACGCTGCAGTGCCAGCCAAGATGACAGGGCCCAGAAGGGGTGGGCTTTAAAAGTCTCCTTTTCCCATAGCTTGGCACCCAGCCTAACCCCTCTGCTAGCTGAAAGGGTGCCAACATGCCCAGCACGTTTGGATTTGCAAATTGTCTCCTGTTTACTATCAGAGGATCTGCGAAGCCGAAGCTCCTTGTGGATTTTTGTGCTGCTGAAACGCAGGACTGTCGGGAAGCGGGCAGTCACAAACCTCAGTGTGTGAGTAACAGGCCGCTTCATCCGTAGAGTGAATGAGTCATAAAAGAATTATTCAAGGATTTTTCCTTTCTTTTCTTTTCTTTTCTTTTCTTTTCTTTTCTTTTCTTTTCTTTTCTTTTCTTTTCTTTTCTTTTTCTTTTTTTTACCCTGGACTGGATTTGAGCATTTGCTGATTTGGAGGTGGGGACGGGAAACGGCCGAGCCTTTGAGAGTGGGAAGAGAGTCTGGGATTGGAAGCCATGGCTTGTTAGGGGACTCTGCAGTACTGCTCAGCTGCGCCGACAATCCACTCGAGATATGTTGTATTAAAAGAAAGTGTGGCGTGAGTCCAGCGGTTGAAATGCAGACGCCCACATGTATTTATATTCTTGGGGCCTGGGCCATGTGTGCGGTGACACAGCGTGCTACGAAGTCGTGGAACTGAAAATAACATATGTCTGTCTCAAGTGCCAGAGGAAATTGTGGTGCTGGTGAGAAGGAGCAGGGCGCAGATTTAGAAAGGAGGAAGAAACGCCTCCTGTGTCGCTGTGGTGTTTATCCCCAGGCCCTCGCTTCTCCTCACACATAGCAGGAGCAGCCGCAAAACCGACAGAGAAACAAATGCAGAACCCGACCCGGGCCTGCTTCCAGAGCAGGTTGGCTTTCCCAGGCTCGGCCTTGGAAATGAGTCCTGGCCGACTGAATTTTGACCCTGCCACGGGCCCTAGCTGTGGTTTGCTGAGAACCTGGAAGGCTCGTCTGTGAGCAAGAAGCCGTGGATGGTGCTGAAAAGGGGCAGAGAGATGCTGCCAATAAAGGGGGTCTCCACCTCAAAACTGCCTGGACTTTAGCATGACTCTGGGAGGACTGAGGAGACCGCCCAGTAAGTACAGTACTTCCTGTGCAAGCGCAAGGTCCTGAGTTCAAATCTTGGAACCCATGTAAGAAGCAAAAAGCTGGATGTGGCAGTGCGTGCTTGTCAGCCCTGGGGAGGCAGAGCAGGCAGATGCTTGGGGCTGCAGTCTACTCGGCAAACTCCAGGCTTGTAAGAGACCCTGTCTCATAAACAAACAAACAAACAAACAAACAAATATAATAAAAGCCCCAACAACCAACTAACCAACAAACAAAAGTTTTTGGGATGATAGCACCCAAGGAGTGATAGCCAAGGCTGTCCCTTGGCCTCTGTGTGCACATGTATGTGTTCTTGCATGCACATAATGTGTGTGTTGTACACTTTTGGTCATGGTACACACACACACACACACACACACACACACACACACACACACTTTCCAAGAAAAAACCCAAGTCATTACTTGCAGTCTTTTAGGAACCAGAGAGCCATCTAGATCTTCTCTGGATTAAGAGACACACGGGCTCACTGCCTGCCTCTGTATATCTATATAGGCTATCCCTAAAGATGCCTGCTGTCTGCAAGCTCTGATTCTGAGTGTTTCTATGAACAGAGGCTACAAAGTTAAAGAGGAATAATTTATCAAAAGTTTTTTTTTAAATTTCCTGAATGCAGGTAAAAAATTTAGCTTCCTTGTTTCCATTTATTTACTCTGCCATTTTGGCCTGATCAGGCAAAATGATGTGGAACATGTTAGGTGTTTATATGTAGAACTGAACAGAAAGAATAAAATTTAAATGCTTTCCTCTGATTCTGGGGTACACCTCTCTCAGAACACCATGGACAGCCTGGAGTCCTTTCTTAGACACCATAGTGGTCCGGAACCATCCTGTTAGACCTTCAGCAGTGGCTCAAAGCTACAAGATCTTATCATGTACATTGGCTTACATTTAACACCCTCTCACTTCTTATTTTCTTTTTCCTGTTGAGAGGACGTATTCTCTACACCTGCTAGTGTTTCTCCTCCATCCCTGCCCCCAATTCCAGTGGATCACACAGATCTTCCTCTCGAACCACCTTCTTCCTGTTCATCATTTTATCCCAGCCCAAACGCCAACAGGCATTCCCTGGGCACCTGCCGGCCAAGCCTGCCAGAGAGGCAAGTAGGCTATCAAAGTGGATAGGAGAGCTTCAGAGCTTCCTGTCCCTCCTCTCCTCCAAATCCAGTCTCCCAAGCTCATCCCCAGCTTCATAACAGAATACATGTTGCATTCCCTCTTCTACTTTATATGATAAAACAAAAAATCCAGGATAGCTACACAATCTTGTACAATAAAAGCAGTTCCAGAGGTATCACCATCCCAGATTTCAAGCTCTACTACAGAGTTGTCGCAATAAAAACCATGTGGTATTGACAAAAAACAGACAGGTGGATGAATGGAATCAAATCGAAGAGCCAGTAAATCCACACCCCTACTGACACCTGATTTTTGACAAAGCAGTTGGAAAGAAAGAAATCTTCTTTCTGAAAGAAAGCATCTTCAACAAATGGTGTTGGTCTAACTGGATGTTGGCATGTAAAAGAAGCAAATCAATTCATGTTTATCACCCTGCACAAAACTCAAGTCCAAGTGGATCAAATCCTCAACATAAATCAATATATACTGAACCTGATAGAAGAAAAAGTGGGAAATACTGGTGAACACGCTGGCTCAGGAGACAACTTCCTAAGCAGAACACCAAAAGCACAGACTCTAAGATTGACAGTTAATAAACAGGACCTCATAAGAATGCAAAGTTTCTGTAAGTCAAAGGACACCATCAATAGTACAAAGCAGCAGCCTACAGAATGAAAAAAGGTATTTACTTACCCCATATCCAACTGAGAGGTAACTTCCAAAATATAAAAAGAACTCAAGAAAGTTGATATCAACAAACCAAATAATCCAATTAAAAATGGGGTATAGATATAAACAGAAAATTCTCAACAGAAGAATCTCAAATGTCTGAGAAACACTTAAGGAGATGTTCAACATCCTTCACCACTGGGGAAATGCAAATCAAGATGACTCTTAAGATTCCATCTTACACATGCCAGAATGGCTAAGATCAAAAAATACAAGCGATAGCTCATGCTGGAGAGGAATGTGGAGCAAGGGGAACACTCCTTCATTACTGGTGGGAGTTTAAATTTGTACAGGCACTTTGGAAGTCAGTGTGGCAGTTTCTCAGAAACTAGCTATATCACATGACTCAGCTATATCACACTTGGGCATATACCTAAAGGATGCTCAATCATACCACCAGGATACTTACTCAACTATGTTAATAGCAGCATTACTTGTAATAGCCAGAACCTGGAAACACCCAAGATGTCCCTCACCCAAGGAATGGATAAAGGAAATGTGGTACATTTACACAATGGAGTATTTCTCAGCTGTCAAAAACAAAGATGCCATGAAATTTGAAGACAAATGGATGGAACTAGAAAAAAATCATGAGTGAGGTAATCCGGAAAGATAAACATGGTATGCACTCACTCATAAGTGGCTATTAGCCGTAAAATAAAAGATAACTATACTATAATCCACACAAAATAGTTTGGACCAGAAAAGGAATCATCCTTAGAGCATAATAGACAAAACATTGTATGTACAGAACAAAGAAAGAATATTAAAGGCTGCAAGAGAAAAGGACCAAGTAACATATAAAGGCACAGCTATTCGAATAACTCCTGACTTCTGAATGGAGACTCTAAAAGCCAGAAGGGCCTGGAGAGATGTTCTACAGATTCTAAGACACCATAGATGCCAGCCCATACTTTTGTATTTCAATCACAATAGATGAGATAATAAAAAATTCCATGATAAAATCAAATTTAAACAATATCCATCTACAAATCCAGCCATACAGAAGCTATGTGAAGGAAAAATCCAACCTAAAGAGGCTAATACACCAAGAAAACACAAGGAATAAGTAAAGCCAGACCAACAAATCTAAATAGGTCACACACAGGCACACATACCCCACCCTGCACCACACCACACAACAGGACAACAGGAATCAGCAAACACTGCTCATTGATAACTCTTGACATCCATGGTCCCACAGACTAACAGTTATCTATCCTGCTCAATCCAACAAACACATTTGAACATCAAGGAGAGAGATCACCTCAGCGTAGATGGATAGAAAAATATGTTCAAGTGAATGGACCTAAGAAGCAGGCTGGCGTAGATATTTTAATATCGGTCAAATAGGCTTCAAACCAAAATGAACCAGAAGATATGGGGAAGGACATTACATACAAAGGAAAACTCCACCAAGAGGACATTGCAATTCTTAATATCTATGAACCAAACAAAAGAACACCCAAGTTCATAAAAGAAACACTGTTATACTTAAATCACATATTGATTCTCACACACTAATAGTGGGAGACTTCAATACTCCCTTTGCCAACAGACAGGTCATCCAGACAAATACTTAACAGAGAAATGCTGGAGCTAACTGATATAATAAATCAAATGGCTCTAACAAATATTTGCAGAACATTTTACCCCAAACCAAAAGAATATATATATATATATATATATATATATATATATATATATATATATATATATATATATATATACCTTCTTCTTAGCATCTCATGGAACTTTCTCCAAAACTGACCATACAATTAAACACAGATGCAATAAAATTAAAATTACACCCTGAATCCTATCTGACTAATGCTGTGGGATAATTCTTATGTTTTCTGTGAATATATGTTGCTCTCATTAGTTGAAAATAAAAGCTGTTTGACCAATAGCCAGGCAGGATAGGGTTAGGCAGAACAATTAAATCCGGTACTTGGATGAGGAGGAGTGGGATCAAGAGAGAAGTAAGCAGAAGCCCAAGAAACAACATACCAGCTGACTGGTATAAGCCATGGCCATATGGCAATACATAAATTAATAGAAATGGATTAATTTAAATGTAAGAGCTAGTTAGTAATAAGCCTGAACCACAGGCCAAACAGTCTGTAATTAATACAAATTTCTGTGTGATTATTTGGGATTCTGTGCTTGGGACACAAAAGGTCTGTCTCTGATTACAGCCTGCCACATGAATTAAAACTGGATATCAAAACAACAGAAATAACAGAAATTTTACATACTCATTGAAACTGAATAAGGCTCTACTTAAAGATGGGTGAATCAGGTTGATGGAAAGAAAGGCAGATGTGACCCATGCAGACCTAGCAGCTCCCATGCACTGCGGACAATCCAGGGCAAGGCTCTTAACTCACGCTCAAGTTGTAAAAGAAGCAAATTGTGTTGTCCTAGTGGCAGGGGTTAAAGGGAGTGACCTGGTGGAACTGGTCTAGTGATGGCACCCAACAAACTATGGAGAAATGTGGGAGACAAATTTGGCTTTCTTCATGTTGAAAGGCATTGCTCTTTTGGCCTGCACTGCTGAGGGGAAGAGCCTTTTATCTTATAGAGAAACTAAGGCCTAGAGAACCCATGATTCACTGGAGGAACCTGGCCTAGTGAATGGCTGGGCAGAACTTGAAGTTATCACCTATTCTCCAACTGCTCTTCCACCCTGGCTCTGAGAACAACCTCATATTATCTCGAATCCAAGTGAGCCTTTCTCACCAGCCAGTGGCTTCATCACCCTGGAAGCATATCTTCGGAAGGAGAGGGTCAGGCACCCAGAGCCTGAAAGTCTTAGACTTCTTGGTCTTTCGGACCTCTACTGTGTCCTTTTCTTCCTTCCCTATCTTGGTTTCCATTTGTATCTCAAACAACAGACAGATTTCCATGGCACATCCGCCATTCTCAAGGGCTCTTCCTCATCTGGTTCCTTGCTTTAATAAACCACATCAGGTTTTGTCTGATTTGAGAGCACCTCACATTCAAGGTCATGAAGAGATTGAAGGTGGTTTATTAGTTAAGGCTGTTTATTGACAAATTATCTATGCCTTGAAAGAAGAAACCCATCCCAAGACAACTCCTGCATCTCTCCTTCTTTAGCGGGTCCATCTTGAGACACCACTGGCCCTTTAGTCTCTTCTGATGTTTTTCTTTGCCTGGAGTGTGTGCATGGAATCAGGCAGTTCTTAGGGGTGGGTAGATCATTCTAGAACATCTCTGGTTGTTTTCACAACTCTTTCACTTTCATGAGTTCTAATTCTAGAATATAGGTAGTTGTCTAAGGCTGCCAAAGTGTCTCAACCTGGGTCTCATGTCCTTATCTACCTCCAGGTCACATTCCTTTCTCTCTTCAGGGTCTTTACTGAGACAGTGTCTTAAATGGTCCATTATAATCAGCTAATGGCAGGAAGAAAATTATGGAGGACAGTATATTCTCACCCCCAATGCTCTTTCTTTCTCTGCTGACTTCAGGGAGCCAACAAACAGCCTTCCTCACTCCGAGGTCCTTCCCAGTATCTTTGCTCCTTGTGTTGCGTGCTTGGAGGGATCAGGGATTAGGAGTAGGAGAGTCACTCAAGACGGTCAGTGTGGATCTGAGCCTCTCCCCTCTAGGGAGCACAGAGCCTGAAGGACCTGCTCAGGGAAGAGCGGGAGGAAGAAGAGTGGGTAGTGGTTGGTTATGAAAAACAAAGACTGTATGAACAAACCTTATGGAAATCCACTGTTTAGTAAGCTAATTTCAAGCAACAACTTTGAAAAAAATGTATTAAAACCATTACCTTACATGGGCAGATAATGTCAATTTCTACATTTATTGAAAAATGTTTATGTTTGTATGTGCCACTGTATGTGATGTTCATGCATGTGTGTAGAGGCCAGAGGTTAATGCTGGATGTCTTCCTCTATTTCTGTAAGTGTCTCATGTAGCTCAGGCTGGCCCCAAATCTAAGCTGTGACTGAGGAGGAACTTGAACTTCTTGATCCTCTTGCCTCCACTTCCCGAGTGCTGGGATTATAGGTGTGCACCTTCAGGCCCAGTTTCTGGGTGCTAAACAAGCACTTTCCACCTGAGGTACATCTTCAGCCTTGAGAAACCCTTCACAGTAACGAGCTACAATGAATCAGTCTTTTGCTTTATGATTATTGTTCTTATACTCCATCTTAAATCTAAAAAAATGCTTGCCTACCTCAAGGACATGGAGATATTCTGTTCCCTTCTAGAAGGTTCATGGCTCATCATTTACATTTCTTTCTATATTGCTCACAGTATTGACTTTTATGAGTGGCGAGAGGCTTGTCCTTTCTTCCTTTTCCAACTTCCCACAGGAAATTCTGTTCACTGAGACAATTGATCTATAAAATGGAGACCCTTTTAGGGTCTTCCAGGTCTGTCCTAAATGTCCGAACTCAGATTAGACTCTAACCTGTTCTGTTGTTATCGCCCCACTTTCTTGATGATACCAAGCCATGGGGGTTTGCAGTGCCCAAACTGGGGCTGGAACCTGGGGATCCTGCCTTGTGTTCATGTTGTCGGCACGACTAGCCAATGTGAGGAAGTTGAGTGTGAAGGAAAGAATCACCCTGGCTTCGGAGCACAGCCATCTGAGTTCTCATCATGGGTTTTTAAGCCAGCTGCTTGTGAGACAATGAACACCTTACTGGATGTTCATTTGACAATATTCATCTGGAAGATTCCTAGAGAGACAGAGTACTTTTTGGAGAAGAAAATTATACAGTGGGGACAAGGTCTGAGATGTGTTTGTTTGTGAGCGTGTACGTGTGTTTGTATGTGTGTGTGTGTGTGTACAGCCCTGTGACAGTGCTGAGAAACAGATCATGCTGAAAGCTGGTCTCTTCCCATCAGCTTAGCCCATTCCTAGATCACCAGAACTTAGAGCTGCCTTTTAGGTTACTTACTGGAGGGGTGATATCTAGGTGCTAAGTTTTCTAATTGACTTCCCCCTTTCTAGAAATTACTTTGGGAGCCTTCTATTCCTCCTCAAGGAGTGGTTCCTGGGAGATCCACTGCCCAGAGCCGGCTAATTGCTTACCAACCATGTCTCATGCCAGACTCTTCCACAGGATATCGAAGGGACATGAAGGTGACCTTAGGAGTGAGTGTTCACAGTCAGAGACTGGGTGTGAGAAACTATTTTTATCATTAATTCACCAACAGGAGTGTGGGGAGGGGGAAGTAACAAAAATTTCATTTTTGATCTGTATCTATTTTTAAAAGAAAATTAAGATTAAAAAAGGAGGAAAAAAGCAATAAAGCTACCTATAACCCTTTAATCCACAGGTTATCATTAAAAAAACATTTTTAGAGTAATTTTTCAGACTTTCTTTGGCTTTCTCTCTTTGCCATGTATTCTCTTTGTATATGACTCATATGTATATAAATATACTTACCTAAAGTTTATTTGCACATATGCACACAGTGATTCCTCTCCTTGTGTGTCTGGATTTTTATACTTCCCAGTGTATTGTAGGCATCACTCCTATAACTTAATTATTCTCTACCTTTAATTGCTGTTTAATGAACCACTAGGCCCAGCCTGCCATGACCACTGGTTCACATAGGGACTATCTGTGCTCATAGAACACAGTTTTGATTATTTCCCAAAGAAAGTTTTGAAATGACCATGCCCCAGTACATTTTTCAACAGACCACGAAGTCTTTCCTACTGTCTCCAATATTACCAGGAGACAAACTGCTCTGCTGGTTCGTGCTGTGCTAGTCTGACAGACCAAGGTCATCAAAGCAGAGGGACCCTCAATAGAGACAACGCCTCTGTCACGTTGACTTATAGGTAAGCCATGGGGCGTGTTTTAGATGATTACTGAAGTGGGAGGGTCTAGCCCTGTAGCAAATTCTAATTGTTAATAATGAAAACTCTGAGTCTGCTATCAGAGGGTAAAAGCTGAAGGAGCAGAGAATCACAACGGCCAGCCACTAGAGAGTTCTTACCTCTACCAATGCTCAGACCAAAGGAGCAATCCTGTCCTCAGACTTCCTCCTCAGACTGCATGGCTCCTCAGACCGCACTGAGCTCCTGTCTCCTCCCTTGTATCTCTCTCTGCCCATCCATATCACTCCTGTCTCAATTTCTTTAGTGCTGGGATAAAGGCATGGGATCCCAAGTGCTGAGATCACCTTTGTATGAGCACTGTTTCTCTGTTAGACTGGATCAGTTTTGTGTAGCCCAGGGTGGCCTTGAACTCACAGAGATTCATCTGTCCCCTGAGTACTGGAATTAAACGTGTGTGCCACCCATGGTCTCTAGTGGCTCAGCTCTGCACTCTGATCTTCAGACAAGCTTTATTAAAACACAAACAAAATATGACTACACAGCCCACTGCGGGTGGTGCCACCCTGGGCACATGGTCCTGGGAGGTATAAGAAAGGTAGCTGAACATGAGCCCGGAGGGCAAGTCAGTAACTTGGGTTCCTCCATAGCCCCTGCCTCCAGCTCTCACTTTGAGCTTGCTTTGACTTTCCTCCTTGAGTGGTTCCTTATGATCCAAACTCATGGTTGTGATCCCGTGTGCCTGCTGACCACTGAGTTTATGTCTCGCCCTCCTCTACGAGCTGTTCTTTCTGCTTCACCTGCCTCTATCTAATTTGTTGCTTCTCAAGTGCGACGGACAGGGGAACAAGATGAATTGTGTGTTGAGATTGGAGCTAAATTAAGAGTGAATAGGAGCTGAGTGAGGATTTGGCGGGATGCAGAGCCAAGTGTTTGCAGTGGTGGTGTCCCTTTACCCTGTCTCCCTGGCTGTGCCTGGTCTGCAGTTTCAAGAATGCTGGAAGGGTGGCAGGTGGTGACAGTAAATGGAGTCCAGCGGATCCTGGTACATCCCCAAAGTGCTTTTCAGGACCCAGTGTGCATTTGCCTAACTCCTCCCTCAATCCCGCCCTTACCTTCTGTAAAGTCAGAATGATGACCTTGTGTCTGTGGTGCTGAGAATCTAGGTGACTTTTCTGTGTGCTTTCCTTTTCCATTACTTTTCTCTTTCCTTTTCATTTTGCATCAGTGCCTCCTGTGAGTATTCCAGCTGACACTGAAATCACCCTGCAGCCAAGGATGACCTTGAACTCTAGCCTCCTGCCTCTACCTCCTGAGTGCCAGAATCATAGTCATGTGCCACCACACCTAGTTTATGTGGTGATAGAAATCTAATTTAGGATTTCATGCATGCTTAAGCAAGCATGCTCTACCCATTGAAGTACATGACAAGCCCCTCTCGTGACCTTTGCAAAGACCCCCACAGTCATAGGATGGTAGAGCTGTGACTCAATCCAAGTCTCATTGGCAAATCTGGTGGTTTTCACACCTTTTTTCTTGCTCATTTGCAACCAAGCTAGAAGTCCCCGAGGGGTCTTGGCATGTTGAGAACTTGCTGGGTGAAGATACCGGTAGGGGCAGATCCCTCTTACAGTCATGAACTGTACCACCAGGGCATTCATCTATCCCAGAAGGAGGCAGATTGAAGGTCCAGAGGCATGGGACTCAGTCACAGGCCAGATCTAGGGGAATCATTACTCTGAGGGGTGTGGCTCACATGTGGCTCAGAATGTCCTTAGTCAAAAGGACAGTTGGGCAGGAGCAGGGGCCAAGAACACAAAGTCCTCAGTAGCTCGGCTTGCTGACTGTAGGAAGAGCAGGACCCCGGAATCCATGAGCTGGGCTCTAGAGTCTTCATGGCTGTGTTCCCTGAGTCAGGAAACACTGATTTTGAGCTTCAGCCAACTGAGACTCAGGACTGGGGTCAGAACCTTCTGGTTTGCAGGGAAAATGGACAGCCTTCCCCTGCATCCCTCTGAATGGCCACTATTCCGAAGGTCTTTGCTTTAGTGTTCTCTCTTAAGACTTACCTTGAAGGCTACTGGTGCCAATAAACGTCATCTTACCATCTTGCATGTTTTACTCTAACCCCATTTTCATCTTGATTCATGCTGAACCCCGCTTTCCCACCAACATCAACACCTTGAGGCCTCTCCTCCCCTAGGTGCTTTCACTGAGTTGTCTTCACACACTGCCGCAGTTTCCTGTTGAATTCTTGTCTTTATTCAGTGGCTATGGCTTCCTGTCTTCAGTGAACACCCTTCTCTTGGTCTCAGTTAAGTTCCATGATGCCCGGGGACTGAGATACAAGACGTAGATGCTCTGTGCTCTTGGCCCTCTGTTCTCAGTTTTCTCTTTCTCCTATCCTGCCACTGTCTTCTCTTTGCAGCTTCTGGGTTCTCTCTTCTCTGCTTTGTACTCATGATTTGCTTTGTTTTTCAGCTTTCTGCCTCTTCTTAGAATTTATAAATTATAATAAATTCTAGTAAATAAATATATCTAGTTTTTCTGAAATGAGTTTGGTTCTAAAATTTTTGTCAGGATGATCTGAGCTTTCTGTTAATTTAAGATTTATGAAACACATTGACATGTCCAGTTTGAACTGTTGTCACATCTACTTGTGTGGAACGCTTTTAATAACAATCAATTAAAATTAATTCTCTTTGCTTCTCGGGTTCTTTAGAGAACACCTGAAGCATTACAAGTTTTATTGTCCAGGGACAGGCTACTGTACCTCTCTATCAGAGTGACAAAGAGTATCCTCTGAAGTGAGAGGGTGGATGATGCTTGTCCGTTCTCAACCCATACTGTTCTATCTGAATGGGAGATGATTTATTTGCTCCAGAAGCCCAAATGCCTTATGTTCCTGGTCAGGATCCTAAGCCCATGGTGAGGTCGGAGTCAGGACCCAAACCTGCCAGCAGGGTTCTGAAGTCTATAGTCCTTCATGGGTTACTTTTCTCATTGTTATGAGAGAACCCAGACCAAAGCAGTGTAAGAGAAAGGAAGAGTTGGTTCTGTTTCACATTACAGTACAAATAGCAGGAAAGACACTTCCGCAGGAAATACACGTCTGTGGAGAAAGACATTTCCGCAGGAAATACACGTCTGTCGGAAAAGACACTTCTGCAGGAGCTCGAGGCAGCTGGCCACAGCGCATCTGCTGCCCGTGAGAGAGGGAGAATGGTGGCCAGCTTGCTTTCTCCCGCTCCCTTTTGTTCTCAGTTCAGGACCCCTACAGTGTCCTGGCCACCAACACTCAGGGTGAATCTTTCATCTTCAGCTCAGTCTCTGTGAAAATCCCCAGGCAGAATCATCCAGAAGCATGTCTCCTAGGTCATTTTACATCTAGGCAAGTTAACAATGAAGAGAAACCATGACCTTGCCTCAGTCTCTGTCCTCAGAGTTCCGTGGTTGCTTGGATATGGGTAGAGGTTGGGGAAGGGAAGAAAGAGGAGGAATGTTGTGGGGGGAAGAATGAGCTTAAGGCCAAGTCCTTCCTGAAAGTACTTTGTCCTGGGACTGTCTTTGTGAAAAGACTGGGAAGTAAACACCCTTGGGCTGTTGGGGGCCTGGCTTGACCTGCCTGTTCCCATCGGTGTTCTTGAGTCTTCCTTGCATTCCTTGCATTCCCCAGCCAAATGTTCTTCAGCTTGTGTTAGGCCATAGTTGGAATGCCAGAAGTCGATTTGGAGGTGATTCTGGAAGGCACCCTTGGGTATAGGGTGAGGTAACTGGATTCTTTGGGGAGAACAATGCACCAGTAGCCAGGGGCATCTCTTTGGGTTGTTACTGAGAGCACTGTGGTCCTGCTTCAAGGGTAGAGAAGTGGTCTAATTGCTCACACACTCAGATTGTGCACTGACTGAAGCTGCTCCTAAGGGCTGTAGCTCTTGTCTCCTTTGGCCTGTTGAAGGAACAGTCAGTTCAGCAGATAGTAAGTAGACAGTCTAGGTGGCAGAAGGTTGTTGGTAACTGATGCACCGTAGGTGTGTTCTAGAAAGGTAAAAACTGATCAGATGTGGGAGCTGTTGTTATTAGGCCCCAGGCTTTTGCACTTACTGTAGCCTGCGTTGGAGCAGCATTCTCCTTAGCTTGAAGAGCTGGCACTCCATCTTCTAATCCTTGTCTCAGAATCTCTTTTTTAGACACTTGCTCTCTAAATCACCATCCATCCCTTAGACATCTTCATCTCATTTGCTTTCCTCACAGCACATGCCACAATCAGAGGTTGGCTCTAATGTTTGGATTGCTGGCTGGCCATGCCTAGAAGGTCTGACTCACAGTTGCATTTTGGTAACTATGCTTTCAAATGATCTACCAACACGCTCACATCTCAAGCGTCTACAGAGCATACGCTCAGCTGCCATAGTGATCTGTATGCTGCCAGGGTTTGAGTTGTGGGGTCTTGATGCTGCTGCGAAGCTTTGTTCAGAGTGGCTAGATATTTGCTAGTTAGAGAAGCCTTATGTCTTCTGCTCGTGGGGTATCGTTACTCCATCAGGGGAAGGGAAGACAACACCCAAACTGATGACAGTGCTTGAGTTCTGTAGTTCCTTGTTTATGCTTCTGATAGAAAGTACAGATCCCTCTGCCATCCCATGTGTAGGCATTAAGTGGACAACAGTCTGGTGAGTGTTCTCCAAGATAAATTTCTTGTCATCTTTTCTTGTGCAAAGAGGTTTATTCCATTCCTCCAAAAAATCTGTAGGGTCTCCTGCTTCTATTTTTCAAAACTATATTTAGTTTGCTTTGAAGATGAATAAAGCTGAGATGCTACACACCCCTCCCCTGCTTTGCAGTGTCCAGAAATTCCTTTGCTATTAATACTCCACAGAAACAGATTTCTTTGATTTTTTTTCAGTTTAGAAGATCAAAAGCTGCCAAAAATTGTTTCAAAAGAAAAATAAATCTCAGAGAAGTTGAATTTGGAATTGCAAGGGCGCTTGCCTGTGTCCACTACTCAGGGAGTCATTCAGGAGGTGCTTGCTGCAGCGCTAGCCTCTTCTGAGCCCTCCACGCCTGAGCTCTCACCCAGCTTCCATCATCTGCTTTGTCTCACGAAGTCCAATTTTACTTGCCCCCAAATTAAACTTCTCACAAACTGAGCAGGCAGGATCATTTTGCAAAGAGTGTTTAAACTAAATGACTGTTAGTTCCTGGTTAAATCTCCTTCAATCTGGGAGATGAGTTCTCAGATTTAAGGGCTTAGAAGGAAGGATGTTTGGGATCTGAACTCTCTCTCTCTCTCTCTCTCTCTCTCTCTCTCATTGTTTTTCTCTATCTCTTACACCACACACACACACACACACACACACACACACACACACCCATCACAGGTACCCTTCAGCATCTCCACTTTATATGTGAAGGGTGACTTGGGCCAAGACCCCGGATGCTTCCTATTTTGGCCTGAGATACTCAAGGGATTGGGACCCATCTCCCCTCATGTCCTCTTGCAGAAATTGAACTTTGAAGAAGACTCAAGTCTTGGGAGTCAAAGATGAGGCCCTCAAGGGTAGAGATCAGATACCTGCTTGAAGACAGAAATCTGAGGAGGACGAGAAGACTCAACACCAAGATAATCTGGGAAGATGTGGGGACTGGATAGAGAGAACTTTAAGGCCATGGTCCCCACCCCCATCTTCTCATGCCTTGGGGATCAGTGTTAGAGGTAGATCTCCCTCCAATCATTGATCTATCTCTATACTAGATTACATACAAAATGTATGTAATGTATTTAGAATGTATACAACATATAGAAAAGAGATATTGAAGGGTATCTGTGATGGATGTGTGTGTGTGTGTGTGTGTGTGTGTGTGTGTGTGTGTGTGTGGTGTAAATGTATTTAAATGGTAAAAGTAGGAAAATGCCCAGTTAAACAGGTTAGTGACAGAAGAATTAGAAAGTAATGACATAAAAAAAGAAAAAATGGCATCATCTATAACCTCTTCTACTCTGAGAATACATGGGTCAATAAGATTTATTATCACATTACAATTTGAGTGTTCTGTGATGTGATATATGACATGCTATTCACACACACACACACAGCATATGTATGTACATAATACACATTGCTACTGCTAATGTGTATACAGATCAGCCCCACCTTATAAAACTTCAATCTAGGATTCTTTGAGATTTTTTTCCATTACATTGGTGCAAATAGCAATGCATATTTGGTGGGAACTACCATTCAGTTTTGAATTTGGACATTTTTTTGGGCTGTACTACAATAATCAAAATTCAACAACTAATAACTCACTGAACTGTAGACTTTATTTTGCGTCCCAGTTCTCTCTCTGTTCCATTGTCTGCTCGTGTCCTGCAGTCACTGCTGCAATTCCTCCTGAAGCATTGCGGCTCTCCAGCCTTACCTGTTTTCTTTGTGATGCTGGCACTTTTGAAGAGGAAAGGCCAGCAATTTTAAGGGGTCTCATTGTTTTGGGCTGGTCTGATTAAATCAAGGTAATGGCACTATGCACCATCTTCAGGGCTTCCTTCCTTCAACGGTTTCCTCCCCCAAAACATCCCACCTCAGCATGGCTGATCATTCATGAAAGTCGATTCTTTGGAACTCCCAGCCCGACTTGCTGCAATTCAGCTGGGGCCTCCTCTCCAGAACAATTGTTACTACTTATTTATATTGTATCGCTGGGGAGGCGGTTTTGTGAAACTTGTTCCTGAGCAAGCCCCTTCTCTCTCCAATAGGGAATGTTTTAAAACAATGGAGGAAATGGCTATAGAATAAGAGGGGTTATTTTTTCCTTTACGACCAATAAATATCTCAAAAGAGATACCTTAAGAGGGTATCCCGTTTCCATTCAAACACTAGTGAGTTGTGAGCTTTCTATGACAGAATCCCTGCGAATATCCTCTTTTAGAAGAAAAGGTGTGTGTCTGCCCATGGTTTTAGTTACCTTGGTCCTGCAACACATTGTGGTGGTGGGACCCTCTCGTGGCACAAAAGGAAGCAGAGATGAAAAAGGAACTCATCTCAAAAGCTCCTTCAAGGACATACACCACTTTCAAAGCCCCCATCAACACCAGGCAGCTCTTCAGACTGTTGGCCTTCAGCGTGTGTCTTGGGCTGGGCTCGAGAGACATAGCAATTAGCTAACTTTAGCATTCACTAGTAGATCCCGTCTGAAACACTTAAGGGTGACCCTCTTTTCAGCATCCTTTCTAGATTTACTGGATGTAATTTTTTTTGCCCTGAAGAACAGTCACTTCTCATTCGTTAACAGCGGTAGGCCTTATAATTTGTTCTGCTCTATGCTGATAATCCAGCGCTGCCCCTACTATTTTGTGGTTCAAGACGTTCCAGCTGTGAGTCTTCCCAGCCCTCTTTGGTTGGTTTGCAGCCTTTGTAACATGCCTTTGACTTCTCGTCTTTAATTTTCAGTTCTTTCCTTTGTGGCACCTGGAGGTGTGTCAGGCTTACAGCATTGCTTTCTGGCCAGTCTTGGAATCCCCAGCTTTTATAGGAGAACAGTACTTAGAAACCATGATCTGGCTAGCTTGTCTCATTCCTATAGGACGTGACTGTTTCTAAACCCACTCATTCAGCAGAGCTGGGAAGTGTATATATTTACAGTAGTCAATGTGTGTGCCTGCTTGTGTGCCCACATGTGTCCTAGTTACTTTTATATGCAGACATCATGATCAAGATAATTTATAAAAGAAAATGCTCACTGGTGCTCTCAGTCCAGAGAGTTAGAATCCATGATCATGGTGGGAGCATGGCAGCAAGCAGGCTTTGTGCCAGAGCAGGAGATGAGGGTTTATATCTGATTCATAAGCACAGGCAGATTAAAAATGACTGGGAATGGTATGGACTTTTGAAACTTCAAAGTTTACCTCCAGTGACACACCTTCTCGAACAAGACCTCACTTCCTAATCCTTCCCAAACAGTTCCACCAACTGGGGGTCATTTGTTCAAGTACACAAGTCTATGTGGTGTGAGATGGTGGTGGATATTTCCCATTCAAGCCACAACAGAGTTATACAGTTTTTATGAATGTTATTTGGAGACAAAATTTAATTATGTAGTGTAGGCTAGCCTTAAACTTGTGATCCTCCCGGGCCCATCTCTGTGTGTGATTACAACTCACTGTCATCATGCCTGACTGAGTGTTGTGGAAATGGAGTAATCCATAGGTTCCCAACCTTGACAACCACCAAATTGTTTTCCATTTCTATAGTTTTACTTTACCCCAAATGCCTTCTAAGCCAAGCAATAGAAGCAGTAACTTTGGGGTCTGACATTTTGTGTTCAGAAAAGTGCAAGCAAATTTATCCCTATTGTCTTGGGAATCAAGTTTGTTTTATTGCTGAGTAATAGTCTACTTTATTTATACATATTTAAGTCAGTTAGGGTTGTTTTTATTTTGAGGACTAACAAATAAAATTGTCTTTGGTATTTATTTATGTAGAAGGGTTTTTTTTAGAGTGTGTCTGATCACTAAATTTTCCCTTAAATATATCTAGGCAATTATTTATTTTCCTGTGTAGACTGTTAAACTCATTTTTATGCTAATTTTGATTTTCATCAGCAATGCATCAAGACCATTCTCATCAGCACTCCTTATTAGCAATTTTTATTAAAGAATCACAGTCATTATAATAGATGTGTAGCGATGCTTAATATGCGATGCCAATTCAAATTTCTCTAGCAACTAATAATGTTGAACATTTCATTCTCTTATTGCTGTTTATATATCTTCTTTGGTGAAGTTTTTGTTCACTTCTTTCTCCATTTTAAAATTGGGTAGAGTGTTTATTATTGATGAGTTTTGAAAATGTATGTATTCTCAATGCAAGTTCTTTGTTAGAAATAAGATTTGCAACTGTTTTGCTTTGCAGTAAGACCTATGCTTTTACTTCCTTTACAAAGATCTGGTTTTTGTATATGATTTTTTGTCTGTATGTATTTATATACATATATAAATATGAGTGTATATATGTACCATTTATGTGCCTGATGTCAGTGGAAGTCAGAGTGGGTATGGGTTCTCTACACATGGTTGTGAGCCTCTGTGTGGGAGTTGGGAACTAAATCTTACTGCTTTGCCAAAGCAGTAAGTGTAAGCAGCCATTGGTCCAACTTTCCAGCTCGCTAGTTTTATTTTCTTATCAAGTGTCTTTTGCAAACAAAATTGTACACTTTGATAAATTTATCATTTTTTTCTTTTACGGATCATGCTCTTGGTGTTGTATATAAGAAATATTTGTTAACCCAAGGTCACAAAAATTTTTCTATGCTTTATCTAGGAATTTTGTAGGATCTTATTTGCATTTAGATATACAATCCATTTGTGATTAGCGTTTGTATTATGGTGAAGTAGAGGTGTCTTTTATGCTTATATGTTTTTACAAATGGATATCCAATTCTTGCCAACATTATTTTTGAAAAGCATTTTCTAATTTTAATTAATATTGTATTTGTGTAATCAGCTATTGTATGTATATGCATTTTATATGCATATATACATATACGTATATGTTAACTTTAGTTGATTTTTGTACATTTCTGGTCTTTCAAATCTCTGAGATTAACAAAATAAAATGTGGGAGGGGAGTGAAATGACTCCGTATGCAAATGTGCTTTCTGTCAAGTCTGACGACCTGAATTTGCTCTTTATGACACACATAGTGCAAGGAAAGGAGCAGTTTTCTCAAGCTGTCCTCTGGCTACCACATGCATGCTGTGGCAGATGTGTGCTCCCTACACAAAATAATTAAATGTAATAAAATCATGGAATTGGACAGATGGCTTAGTGGGTAAGAATGCTTGCTGTGCTAGCATAAGAACTTGAGCTAAAATTCCAGAGTCTGTGTAAGAGCAGGGCATGGTCACTTGGGCTTGTAACCCCAGCACTGTGGTAAGTGAAGAGTGGAGGACTGGTAGGGGTTGATGTCTACTATCTAGCTCAGGGGTCAGTGAGAGGCCCTGTCTCAAGAGAATAAGATGGAGAGTGATAGAGTAGAACAGTCGGTATCCTCTTCTGACCTCCATACGTTGGTATGTACACCTAGATGGGTACATTCAACACCTACCATACACACACACACACACACACACACACACACACACACACTTGCCTAGCCTATGGTAGTGTCTTTCAAAGAATGGGTATGTTTTACTCAAGTTGTCTGATTTGGGGATACAGAGTTGCCCATGCTGTTCCAGGCATACTCTATGGACTTCTGTGAGATCTGTGGTGATGTCTCCTCCTGTATCTCTGATGTTGACTTCTGTGAGATCTATGGTGATGTCCCCTCCTGTATTTCTGATGTTGACTCTGTGAGACCTATAGTGATGTCCTCTCCTGTATTTCTGATGTTGACTTCCATGAGGTCTGTGGTGATGTCCCCTCCTGTGTTTCTGATGTTGATTATCTTTGTCATTTCTCTTTTTTCTTGCTTGATCAAGATCTTTGCAAATAATCCGCTTTTAGTTTGTCTATTCTTTTCAATTTCAACTATTTTAGCTGCCATATTATTTCTTGCTTTCTATTTGCCATTTAACCTCAAAGAAAATCACACAGAGAGTCTACATTAAGTTATAAACTGATTGGCCCATCAGCTCAGGCTTCTTATTAACTCTTATCACTTATATTAACCCATTATTCTTATCTATGTTAGCCACATGGCTCAGTACCTTATCCAGTGAGGCAGGTCACATCCTGCTTCTTCGGTGATCTGGACAGGACTGGGGAGGAATGGGCTTCCTCCTTCCCAGCATTCTCCTGTTCTCATTGCCCCACCTTTACTTCTTGCCAGGTTGTGCCACCTATACTTCATGCCTGGCCAATCAGTGTATATTTAAAACATGTTTGACAGAATACAGACAATTCTCTCACACCACTGATATTCTCCTCAGTGGGAAGTACATTCATCTCTATTAATTTTACCCCACTCCTGGTTTTAGAAGAGGATTGCAGATACTTGGCTACTAAGGAAAAGCTATTAGAAGTTAACCCTGTTCTCTCCCTGGAGGCTGACGTTGTCCTCGGTCTCCAAATGCCACCCTACTTTATGTTATCATCTGCTAAGATGAAGTATGAGAACCTCCTCCCAGTTTTGCTTTAGAGCCACAATGTTATTGTTAGCTGATGATGGGACTCTGCCCATCTTGTGGCCTGAGCCAGAGGGGCCTACTCTCTCCTCTCTTCTTTCTTTTTCATACAGGATCTTGCTAGACAGCTTTAGTGGGCTTTGTGCACTTGGAGCTCCTTCCTCAGCCTCCTGAGTGCTCAGTGGTTGGAATCCAAGTGTGTGCCATCATACTTGACAAAACTGACTTTTTAGTATTTATTTTGGAGAGGGTACCTCCAACCAGTGGGCAGGTGAGGTCTCAGGGGAAAGAGTCACAGCTGGATTGTGGGCGAGAAAAGGGGTTTGCTTCCTGTCTGTCCCTACATTGACCCCTAATGCTCTCTTCACTGTCTCCTTCTGCTTCCTTCCCCGGCCCCTTCCACTTGCATAATTTCCCTCTTAGTGTCTCTACTACTGTGATAAAAGCAACATGGTCAAAAGCAACCTTGGGAAGAAGGCTTTTATTTCATCTTGCAACTCTCAGGTCACTCTTCATCACCGAGGGAAGTCAGAGGAGGAACTCAAGGCAGGAACTCGAGCAGAGGCCATGGCAGAATGCTGCTTACTGTCTTTCTCAATATGGCACTCTCAGCCTGCTTTTATATACAACCTGTGACCACCTGCTCAGGGGTGGTGCCACTGCAGGGATCTGGGTCCTCCCACATCAATCACTAATCAAGAAAACGCTCTATATACTAGGCTACAGAGCAGTCTTATGAAGGCATTTTCTCATTAAGTTGCCCTCTTCCTAGATATATTTTTTTCCCAAATTGACAACAAAATAAAACAAAAGCAAAAATCAATCAACTAAACAAATTTCTCACCAGCACGGTGCTAGTAGAGAAGTCCCAACAGCATTAACATACTCAAGAGTGGCTCAGGCTCATGTAGCAAAACCAAGAAACTACAGCTGGGACACAAGGACAGTGATGGCTTTCGGCACCATAAGGCAAGGCACACCAGTGGCCTGGGAAGAGAAGAGATGCTAACAAATAATCTGCCAAGATCCGTTTTGGGATATGGGGTTTTACAGCTGTGGGGCTTGGGTTCCAGGTCACTTGCTGGGAAGACATGCACAGGAATAGGGAGGTCAGTCTACAGACACATGTGGTGGCCCCTTAGCCCTAGCTGGAGTTTGGAATCCTCAGTGAGGAGAAAGCTGAGGGGATGGATGAGCACCAGTCTGACAAGCAGAGTCTCTCATGATCTTCCTGGGCACTCAGAGAGACCCAAACAGGTCTACCTGCCAGAAAATGGATCTGCCTGAGGATTCTGAGGACTCTTGTTTTTTCTCACGGTTCTCCCATCTTCTCCATGTTTATATTCATGAAGACAGAAGTCAGGGATGCAAAACTGAAGACGCCAAAACTGTGGACCACCTGGACTGCAGGTTTCTCTGATACTCTGCCCAGGACCTTCCCCTTAAGCTTAGTCAGTAGGGACACCCACATATAGAAAGTTTTTAGGGAGAAATGTCCCTTGAGAGTGTGTCTATCAGTAATGCTGAGGAAGATGCAATGAGGAAACAGAGGCTCTAGCAGATGGGAACAGGCTTCAGTTTGTTTCTTGCTACTGTTGATACCTGTGCTTATTATATTTCAACACTTTGTCTCAGAGGAGATTTGAATCAAGCAAAAAGTAAACAAAAGCCATGCAACCCCGTACACTTTAGCTACTGCTGGTCACTGTATGGCTTATCAATCCAGCGGGCAGACTTCTCGATTCTCTCAAGAATGAGTGATTAAAAAATATCTAAGAAATTAAGATGGGTACCAGTAAATATTGCAAGAATATGAATTAATTATGACAGAACTGTTTTAGTATAAGTCTTCAAATCAAGACAATTTTTTGGTAACATTATAATGATCATTTCTCTGGCAGCTCTATTTTTCTGTGCACCTCACATAAAAAGTTTGTTTTGCTTTTACAGGACATTGCTTGTAGTTTAAAACTGGCGCATTGTCACTTGACTCCATTTAAAGACTGTGGATTAAGCTTGATTATGCTAAAAATAAAAGTAATATCTCTAATCATTTTCACACATCGTAGTGAGCATCTGTGACTCACTTCTCGTAGGTATGTGTTGTTCAAAGAGTCTCTCCCTAAGCTCCAGCACAAAGGTCAGAAGATCTAGACTCTTTTGTTCATTTTTGATATCTATGTCTCTGTCTCCGAGATGCTCCCCCAGAGAACTGAACATGAGGACCCTGCAGCATCATCTGCAACAGCAAAGAAAGAAGAAAACCAAATGTTCATCGTGCATTGATGCAGAGTGACCTGTGACATGTTAAATTTCCAAAGCAAATGATGGAATTAGTATTTGCCACAAGGCCCCTTTTCAAAGCTCTGTATGCCTACCTGATGATATAGTTTGTACATGGGTTCACATGGAGCTCTCTGGGCTGCTTTGAGTCAGGGTCTCACGCTAGAGTTCAGGGTGACCTTGAATTCACAGCAAGCCTCCTGCCTCAGCTTTCTGATCTGGGCTATTACAATGAGTTATCAGAAGATGATTATTAACATTTTTTGGAGATCTTTGAGTAGTTTTACTTGTTCTAGAAAGCATGCATAGCTGTAGCTATAGACATAAAATTAATAAAATAAGAATCAAGTCACAAGGTGAGTTTGAGATGGGGGATTTGGGTACCTGCTTAATATTCAAACGATATTAAAAATTAGTTCTGTTCTGTTATGGGAAAGGTTACTCCCAAGACTAGTCACTAGGGTACTCAGCAAGATTTTCCACTTTGACTTGCTGGCTCATGGTGTTGTGTTCTTACACACAGTTGTAGGAAGGCATGTGCACATTAATATCATGTTAAAATCATTCACTGTGAACACAATCTCTGTGGCAGAGACTGTTCTCCAGCCATTATAGAATGCCCGTCTCTCACATAACTTAATTTCCCTGATGATTTAAACAAGATAAGGATGACAGAATAGATGGCAGACAAGGTTTGATTAAGAAAGTTGCTCACCCAAGATGTGCTTTCTTTCACATAAAACACCGCTGACTGACTGCCTGATAATTCACTTGATAATAGTTTTGGAAGCCTACAGAATAGATTAAGTTTCTGATTTTTCTCAATTCATTCAAGCCTTTCCTGTCCGTCAAAGGAAGGACCTTGTTCTAAATTGAGGGACAACTAAAATGAGCTCTACCCTTATGAACCTTAAAACTCTACTGAGATGACTGCCCCTAAGCTCTGGAGCCCTGGAATGACATGTGAGAGGGGACCTCGCTGAATGGACTGTTTGGAGACAGCATTCACGATCACTCACTCTCAACATCAGCTATCACTTGATAGCTTAGGGATTTGACTTGGTGGCTGTCATCAGGTCACTCCCTCTGTGGTCTTCCCTGTAGAGAATGTCATCACAGACGTCTTCAAGGAGTAGATAGAATGGGGAATCGTGGCTGCTAGTCCTGTTGCTATAGCTTAAAAATCTGCTTCTGGTGATTGGCTTTTCTCATTCTGGGTTGAACTTGTCTACATCCTTGCATGTCTAGTGATCTCTAATTGAGTCTGACCTGATTGACTACTCTGTAGTTTTGTATTTCTTTAACTCACTTTTGTGCTTCCTTTGAGATGGTTTGAGTCTGTGTTGTTATTACACTTTGTGAGATGGGGCCACATCAGTCCTTGGTCTAGACCTTATAACTCCCCTTTGATGTATTCTGAGGTTGATCTTTAGCTAATGGATTCACAAAGAATTCCTAGCCAGCTGTGAGCATTGGCGACTTTTCTGCACCCTCTGCCACTGATTGCTTTCGTCCCCTTTCCCAGGTCATTTTCTTTCCCAGGACATGCTTGTTCTGTTGTTTCTCTGCTGAGACTCAAGGGGATGCATGGAGCTTCCAAGTATTCCCTTCAGGAACCCACACTGCCTGTTAGTTCCTGATAATGAGTTTTCCTACTTTGGTTTTTGTTGTTTGAGATTGTGTGTGTGTGTGTGTGTGTGTGTGTGTGTGTGTGTGTGTGAGAGAGAGAGAGAGAGAGAGAGAGAGAGAGAGAGAGAGAGAGAGAGAGAGAGAATCTAGTTTCTATTTCTTTAGTGTATTTGGAAATGGAAATCCATCTGTATGTTTATTTGTTCGTTTGTATTTTGAGGTAGTGTTTCACTATGTAGTTGTGACTGTCCTAGAACTCACTCTGTAGACCAACCAGGCTGGCTTCAAACTCAGAGATCTGTCTGCCTCTGCCTCCTGAATGCTGGGATTATAGGTGTGCACCACTATGCCCAGCTGGAAATGAAAACCTTAAAGAGTCTAAGTCTCAAAAGGTCAACTGATTGCCCAGTCCCAACCCTATTACCTACAGTGACACTGTATCCCTTAGCAAGGCCCTGAAGTTGAGTCTGAAACACTTCTGGGCAACTTCAACATTTCAGGTCTAAAAGAAAAGAGATGTCTAGGTGACAGGAAGCAAGGTAACATTTGTCATGTGGTAACCACAGGAATTTATTGGTATCATGAATTGTCACCCTTTCATCATTGCTAGTATAATAAGAAGCCATATCCTTCCCAGTCCCTGGTTGTCTTCAAGCTCAACTGCCCTGTCCTACTGCCCACAGCCATGCTGACTTCCATCAGTTCTGACCCAGTGCCCACTAGATTCTGAAAGCATTCTTGGTGATAGCTGCAGTTGTGACATCACTTCTGTTGACTGTGAAGCCTGCCTTAGGGAGGAGGGGGTTCTTAAAAGCCTTTCTTTTCCTTTAAAGCAGTCACACCATGTGACGACAGGAGGCCCTGTCATCCTTGGTTAACCACAACTGGAAAGGCATTCATAGATCACAGTCACTTAATCTACCATCTAATATCTCATGGGAAATGGGATTTACAAAAGTTTAGTTCAGACTATATTTTGAAAATCAAGTCTAAAAAATATTAAGGGACCTTGGTGATGATTCTACAGGTGTGAACTGATATGGGATTCCCCTCTGTACATTGTGAATACCATTGGTTAATAAAGGACTGCTTTGAGCCTATAGCAGAGCAGGGCAGAAAAAACTAGGTGGGGAAAACTAAAGTGAATGCTGGGAGAAAAGAAGGCAGAGTCAAGAGAGAAGCCAAGTAGCTCCATAGGAGCCAGGGGGAACTTTACCTGGTAAGCCACAGCCATGTGGCGATACACAGATTACTAGAAATGGGTTACATTAACATATAAGTATTAGCCTATAAGAAGCTACAGATAATGGGCCAAGCACTGTTTTAATTAATACAGTTTCTATGTGGTTGTTTCAGGAGTCTGAGTAGCCAGGAACAAACAAGTGGCCTCTCTGAAACAGTGAATATTTGCTGCATAAGTATAAGAACACAAGTTCAGATCTCTAAAACCCATGTAAAAGCCAGATCTGGTTGGATATACTACAAACCCAGTGATTTAGGGGTCCCCTCGAGACAGGAGGATCTCTGGGGTAACTTACCTGGAGGTTCAGTGAGAGAATCTGCTTCAAAGGGATCGAGCAGGACCTGTATGACTTTCTCTATTTCCATGTGCAAGCCTTCACACACACACACACACACACACACACACACACACACGCACGCACATGCATACACACACATGCATACACACACACACACGCACGCACATGCACACACATACACCACATCCACACACCAAATATAACCATCACATATATAATCTCTGACACAAAAAATTATTATAAAAATACAAAATTTATTTTTATATTGCTTTTGCAAATTTTAGATTCCAATTTCAACCATGCATTATACTTTGAGATGATAAAGGGGAATTCAGGATGATAATTTGGGGAATATCATTTTCACAACAAAATCCAGTGGTGGCACACCATGGCTTCCTGTGTCTCATTTACATAATGTTTTCACTACGTAAACATAAAGCTGTTTACTTAAAAAAGAGTCCAGATCTTTGTGAGGTTTTTGGCAAGAGTAATTTTTTTTTATTGACTTTTATTGAGTTCTACATTTTTCTCTGCTCCCCTCCCTGCCTCTCCCCTCCATTTCAGCCATCTCCCAAGTTCCCCATGCTCCCAATTTACTCAGGAGATTTTGTCTTTTTCTACTTCCCATGTAGATTAGATCTATGTACGTCTCTCTTAGGGTCCTCATTGTTGTCTAGGTTCTCTGGGATTGTGATTTGTGAGCTGGTTCTCTTTGCTTTATGTTTAAAAACCACTTATGAGTGAGTACATGTGATAATATTGGCATAAGAACAGACAGGAGGACCAATGGAACCGAATCAAAGACCATATATTAATCCACACACCTTCGAACACCTGATTTTTGACAAAGAAGCAAAAAAAAAAATCAAAAGGAAAATAGAATGCATATTTAACAAATGGTGCTGGCATAACTGGATATCAACATGTAGAAGAATGAAAATAGACCCATATCTACCACCATGCACAAAACTCAAGTTCAAATGGATTGAAGACCTCAACATAAAGCCAGACACACTGGTCTTTATAGAAGAGAAAGTGGGAAATACACTTGTACGCATTGGCACAGGAGACCACTTCCTAAATATAACACCAGCAGCACAGACCCTGAGAGAAACAATGAACAAATGGGACCTCCTGAAACTGCAAGAGTAATTCGTATGGACCTAGCAGTGCAGACTTTCTACCTGACCATCAGCTCATCCTCCCTGGTGAAGCTCTGTCTGTTTTTACTTGGTCATCCTGGTCTCGGCTGCTTCTGGCTAGACTGGGGTCTTAAATTGTTCTCCATGTCTCTCACAAGCCTTATAAAAGTCCCACAGTCTTGCTAAAATATTCAATTCTTAGCATTTGCAGCACACCACAGATAACCAAAGAGTCGAAGAGAGACTGTGAAAGTGATGACAGCTCTTTGGGTTCTAGTAGATAGTGACATGACGTTTGAGTGGAAACTGATCTTGCAAGTAGCTGACTCTCGGAATAGTTTTGAAAGTATTATGATAATTTTTATTTCCCTATGAAACTCAATGAATGTGGACACTTGGTACGCAAGAACACAAGGCATCCCTGTGTGTAAACATTTGAATATGTGTGTTTAATATGGTCTTTATTATTAGATGTCACTCCAGAAGACGGGGAGATCTGAACTTCTGGGCCATAGCCAAGGCTTGATAAAAATGTTTGCAGGACAAGTAAACGCACTGGAGACCTATGAGAAGAGAGGGTCCTTGGCAGAGCAGCCTCAACCCATGCTGTCTCTCTTGTGTTGATGCTCTGACTCCCTAAGGACACCGTGTAGGTTCATTGGCATTCCTTTTGGCCACCCACTGCTGCTTGATGAGATGAATGCGCCAGCCAGGTGTGGTGGTTCATGTCTGTAATCCCAGCTATCATTTTACAGATTGAGGTGACGTATACTGTCAAGTTGACAGGTTCTAGAATCACCCTGGAGACATCCCTGGGCACATTTGTGAAGGACTGTTTACCCTGGATTGATTGAGGTGGGAAGACCCTGACGGTTATACCCAATGAAGAGGAGAAAGCAAGCTCAGCACCAGCATTTAGAGCCCTTGGCTTCTTGCTGATGGATGCAGGGTAACCAGATGCTGCAACTTCCTCCTGCCGTGCCTTTTCTGCCATGATTGTACTCTATTCTCTCAAACTATAAGCTGAAATAAGTCCTTTCCTCTTAAGTTTTGATCAGGTATTTGGTCACAGTAATTAGAAAGGTAAATAATACATGAACTGAGCTATCTCCTCAGCCCCAACATTTGTTTTCATATAAAAACAGTATTTCCTATCCAAAATTCCCCAGACAAGAATAAAACACATATTTAAGTAAAAGTCTTACAGCTTGGAGACAATAGGGGGACTCCACGACCTGCTGTCCTCTCAGGCAGTAACCCATGCCCACAGACCTCAGTTTATGCACTGATTGCTTCTGAGCAAGTGCCCCCTCCTTGGCAGTATTAGCAGCTCAGTTTCTGGGACCTCAGCACCAGCCCTGGGTGAGGAATAGAGAATCGCTATGACAGACTGTGGCTCCTTCTTCACCCCCTCCAGCCCAGGAGCGGCAACAATTCCACTTCAAGAGCTATCAGTCCCCCTCAGCATATTTGCATCTTGATGCCCACTATGATCCAGTTCAATCATAAAATATAATAGTAAACCCCTCCCAAAGCAAAAACAAACAAAAGAGCAATGAAAGCAACACCTGTAGCACAATCAATAAAAACCCAGAGGCAGATATTGGGGTTCAACCTGAAGGTCAGAAAGGCAAAGCAGTCAGCCACTGGCTCTTACCTCTATTTCAGCCTAAAATGGTGATCCTGCCTCCAGGAATCTTAGAATGAGACTGTGTCTGAGAGCTGTCTCCTCCCATCTTATATTCCTTTCTAGGGCTAGGATTAAAGGCGTGCACGACTACCACCTGATTTCTATGGCAAACTAGTGTGGCTGCTGGGATTAAAGGTGTTTGTCACTACTGCCTGGTCTGTAAGGCTGACCAGTGGGACTCGGGTTTTACTCTATGATCTTCAGGCAAACTTTATTTATTAAAATACAAATGAAATGTCACTGCAAGCACCAACAAAAAACTTTCTCAATTTTTTTTCTACTAGGACACGCCAAGTGTGTGTATACCCTGGGGTGTCTTTTCCAGGAGGTGCAGTCCTAGCTCTGCTCTGGCATCCTCTGAAATCTTGGCATCCAGCAAAACGCGTGGTCTGCATTTATGTGCTGAAGGTCATTTCCTTTCTTCTCATGCCAGGGTTGGTCACAGCTCCTCTGTTCTTGGCTCCTTTCAGCTTCAGATTCTAGAACAGAATCCAGTCAGACTGTCAGAAAGATCCCAAGTCTATACAATCTGTCCTGGTTGTGTCTACATGTCAGGCAGCTGATTCCAGAGCCTGGCCCCTGGCAAGAGAGCATCAGACCTCAGATCTGCTTCAGTAGGCTATGACTGCCCTTCTACATTCATGGGTGTTTTGTTCATAAGCTGAGGGGCTGAGGAGATCGCTCAGTCAGTAAAGTTCCTGCTTCACAAACACGGAGTCCTAACCCTATACCCAGCCTTGATCATGGGCATGTATTACCCTGGTGCTGTTGGAGAGAGAGGCAGGTAGATCTCTAGCTGGTCAACCCATACAGCCAATGGATAACTTCTGGGCTCAGTGAGAGACTCTATATCAAAAAATAAGGTAGAATGCAAATAAAGATCATGGACATCAACTTATCAACTTCTGGCCTCAGTTTGCAAATGTAGACAACATATACCACACAATATTCTATACACATTTATCATCTATCTATCATCTATCTATCCATCTATCATTTATCTACCTACCTATCTATCTATTATCTATATATCATCTCTTTACTGATCTCTATATATTATCTATCTATCTATCTATCATCAATCTATTTATCATCTGTATCTATCTATCTATCTATCATATATCCATATGCCCTCCTTATCTCTCTATCATCTATCTTAAACAGAATCACAAAATGAAATAGAACTATTATAGAAAGATTTTTAATCAACATTCAGTTGACTCCATTCATTTTATAGGGGAAAAAACTAGAAACCAGAAAAGCTGGTGACCTGCCCAAGATTACTCAGTGAGTCCAGGGCAGGGTCCCCATCTCCTGACTTACTAAGCATAATAAATAGTTAACTTTTGCTGCATGGTGGACATACTCTTAACTTAGTTCTCTCTTTGATATAGAATTCTCCTTGTATGCCCATAATTTGTACATTTGTTATTTTCACGGTGTCCCAGTGTTCCTATATGTTCCATTTGTCAAATTGAAAGAATATTATTATTTTCTTTGAGTGGATATCCAATTCCTCTACCTTCTCTTCAGGCCCTGATATCCTGTTTTCTTTATGATCCATTTTCTTGTTGAGACTGTTCATTGATTTTTTTTTAGATTTATTAAAATTTTAATTTCCAGCTTCAGTTCAGTTTGAGTTTTTGTCAGCTTTTCTGCCTTTTTATCCAATCCAATGTTCATATCTTAAGTTGTTCTCATTATTTCAATCAGTCATTGTTGGTGTTTTCTGGGACTTCAATCAGGATTTTATTTCTGACCTTTGTAAATTCATCCAGGAGTTTATTCATGTTCTCTTTGAATTCTTCAAACCCTTTGAACTTGTTTATAATTGTTCTTTTGAGTTCTGTGACTCACATTTTGTGTAAGTTTTTCTTTGGGGATTGTTACTGTGAGGTCTTTGGGGAGATGCACTGTCTTAGTTTTTCATGTTGCTTTATTCTTGGGATGGGATCTAGATACCTGAAGTTAGGTTGTTGTTTTACATTTTCATATGAGTTTTTAGCCAATAAGGATAGAATCCTGACTCAGAGCAGCAGGTTGGGCTCTTTGGCAGAATCCTGAGGAAACAGAGCTAAGGGAAATGGGTCCCTTACCACGACCATGCAGGTAGCTGGTTGCCTAGGTGGTTTTATGGAGTTCCAAAGGTACAGAGTTGAAAGGAGTATTACTCTTTCCAGGGTCAGTCATGCTGGCTGGGTGCCTAGAAAGAGTCCTGGGTTGGAGCGTGTATGCCCAGAGTGAAAACAGAGAGGGTCTCTAATGGGAATAGAGGGATAGCTTGTGAATTAGGTACCACTGAAAAACCATTATCGTGGGGTTCCAGTGAATGTAGGCAGAATCTTGGGTCCCCTAGGGAGAATAAAGGAGAGAACTCTATTTGACAAACTTCAGGGTGTTGGACAGTCTAGAAAGGAGGAAGGAGAGGGACAGACCTGATGGTGCAGTCAACATGAGGTCTTGGGAAAGACTGGAGAGACATTAGGTGACCTGACACCATGGTTAGTGCAGGTACACGCAGGCTGATTGTTGGCCTCTTTCTGCCTTTCAGGTTGTTCATGTCAAGTGTTCTGTCTCAGCTACATGAAAGCTAACAAACATATTAAGAATGGGTGTCTTTTTTGGACTACATTTTTAAAACTTGAGTTTAAGTATATTTTATCTATAAGAAAATCTACCCCTTTGAGGGTGATTCTAGCCATGAAGTTTTGCAGATAAATTCAGCTGTGTACCACTATCAAGATGCAGACTTTTCACAGTGATGATCAATACTAATTCTCTTCTTGACAAGATCTGGAATTGCCTAGCAGGCGCACCTCTGGAAATGGGTGAGATGGAGCTCCTGAATTGGTGGAACTGGGGTGGGAAAACCTGCCATAAACATGAGTGATACCATTCTCTTGGCTCTGACCAAATAAAAATGAGACAGGGAACATTCATCTCTCTACTTCTTGTGCTTTCCCCTGCTGTGATGGATTGTGCCCTCAAACTCATCCTTCCTTATGCTGATTGCTAGGCATTTAGTCACAACAAGAAAAGTACCTGATACGTTGATCACCCTAGAAAGCCCTCTCCTTTGCCTTAGGAATCTGTTCTTCCCCAACTCTCCACCCCTGGCAGTGGTTGATCTGTTTTCTGTCCCTGAAGTATTGCTTTCCTGTAGATCTCTGTATCCGCTTATATCAGTCACTGGTTGAAGGTTCTATGATGACAATTGAGGGAGTCATTGGCCTGATTACAGGGGAAGGCCAATTTAGGCATCCTCTTCACTGTTGCTTAGATTCTTAGCTTGGGTTACACTTATGGATCCCTAGGAATTGTCCTGGTGCCATGTTTCTCACTAGCTCTTTAATGGCTTCCTCAGTCAAGGTAGTTTTCTAGTGATCTCTCAGTCTAACCACACACTGCTAACCTTTGCCATCTAGGCTCTTCCACTCAGTGCAAAGCTTTTATGATGCATCTGTGTTGTTTTATGAGTCAGTAGTGTGTGCATGAATATCTGGAATATCTGTGCATGAATTCTGTCTATGTATTGTTTTTATTGGTTTAATAAAGAAACTGCCTTGGCCTTTTGATTGGGCAGAACTTAGATAGGTGAAATAGACTGAACTGAATGCTGGGAAAAAGGGCAGTGTGGCAGATGCCATGAATCTCCTGTCTGAGATGGACATAGGTTAGAATCTTGTCGGTAAGCCACAGTCACATGGTGATACACAGATTTAATAGAAATGGGTTAATCAAGATGTGAGAGTTAGCCAATAAGAGGTTAGAGCTAATGGGGCCAGGCAGTGATTTAGTTAATACAATTTCTGTGTGATTATTTCGGGGGTTAAGCTGGGACAAAAAGCAGGCCTGCCCCTCTATCAGCAATCCACTGTGGGGTGGTAGTAAATGAAGCTTTGGTGAGCATCTGTGTGGTGGCTTGCTTGAGTGTTCCTGTGCTATGCCATAGGCTGAGGGCCAGTGCTTCATGTGGTCACACATTGCTGTCTCAAATAGCTTTATTAGAGCTGGCGCCTGGGTTAGACTTCCACTCCTGGAATATTGTTCAATGCTGTGGTTAAGTTTGTCAACTTGATTGGATTTAAAATCACCCAGAGCGTTCATTAGTGGGGCACTCCTTCGGGTGTGTCTGTGAGGGTATTTCTAGAAAGGATGAACTGAAGTAGAGAAACTCATCCTCAGGGTAGAATGCACTATCCCCACAAGGGGTTCAAGACAGATTAAAAAGCAAACAAAAGGAGTCAGTTGAGCATAGCAAATTTTGCCTCCGTTTCCATGTCTGGAAGATGTAAGCAGCCTTGTATGGCTGGGGTCATGCCTCGTCCGTCATAATGGGCCACATCCTGAAACCATGAGTCAAACAACCCTCCCCACTTCCTTACATTGCTCCTTGTCAGGTATTTGGTCACAGTGATGAGAAAAGTAACGATTATGGTCCTTCGGCATCCCCACTCAGGTTCCTCAAACCCAGCTGTAGATTGTAAGTCATTCTGAGCTGGTACTTGGGTCTAGACTGTTCTCAAGTCGGCTCTTTACTCTGCAGTTCTCTTGTTTCTCCCAGAGAGCATTGAGCCATGCTTAGAGCCTTTACCTTTTCCTATCAGCTCCCCCCCCCCCACTGTTCCCAGTGAGGGGAAGAAAAGCTGGGAGTGCCCTTTTAGTTGGATTCACTCCGGATCCCAGGAGTGAGTGAGATTCGCCAGGATTTTCTTAACCCTTGAAAAGGCATCTGGGAAAGGCAGTGGGGTCAAGCTCAATCGCTTTGCCCAGCTAAAGGTTTCCACGTCCTCCTTTGTTGACACTTTTTAAGCTCAGACTTAGGATTGGATATCTTTGCCTTTGGCTGTATTTCTTTCCATTTTATGTTTGAGTGAATTTCTTCTGCTCTTTGGGCAGGGGTATTCCACACTGTAGCTGAGGCTGGCTTCAAACTCCTAACTCTCCAACCTCTACCCAATCGAGATTTATTTTTAATTGGTTTTGTTCTATGTGAATGCTTACACATTTTCTCAAATACCTTTTGGTAGTATTATGTAAATAACTGCTAACACAGGAAGCTACTGGGTTTGGTCAAGGGTCACCTGGGACCTTTGGGATGCACTGGTGGTTGGGAGGTGGTCAGTGTGGACATGGAGGAGCTGACAAGCGTCTTTGGATAAGTTGAATGGCACCTTGGTACCGTTTGCTATTGACACTCTTCAGGGAGCTTAGTCTTGTTTTATGAAGTTTAAATAGTGTGGAGGATTGTCACAAACACAGATTCCGTCAGAGGCTAGGGAGAGCCTACTAGCTAGTAGAATCGGTACGTAGAGGGCAGCAGGGCAAAATCGGGACCACAGCAAACCAGAGAGCCACCTGTCCCATCTGCTGATGTGTTTCCCTCCATTCTAGCCGGTGGAAAGGTAGGTGTACAGATCTTGTTGGGACTTTAAAGAGAAGGCATGAAGCAGACACCAAGGCACTGGGTCTCATCATTCTCTCACGAGATGCCATCTTCAGACAAAATCTTCAGTAGCCATCTCTAAGCTTTAGGAGGAAAGGGGGAGACTCAGGATTCGTATGACTGCCTGAAGTGGGAACTGCAGGAGACCCTATTCCAAGATTCCATGGCTCTGCAGGACAGTTTGGAGACCTGTAGATTAGATCATAGGCAAGGTTCTTCCTCCCTGTGCTGACCCTGTTTTCATTCCTCATACACTCATGTATGAGTCATCCCTTTCTCTTGGTTCTGAATGCTTAGTTTCACCCAACTACGGTGATCCTGAAGCAACTTTATATAGCGAGCCTTCTTTACAGAGGAGAGAACAATTTCCAGGGACCACGTTCTTACCCACTAGGGTCCCTGAGCTCTGCGCACACACATGAATGTGTGTGTGTGGTGTGGTGTGTGTGTGTGTGTGTGTGTGTGTGTGTGTGTGTGTGTGAACGCTTATGGCTCCTTGGGGGAAAAACAGAGTCTGTCTTCGGGGACTATTTCTAGTTTATGCTATTCTCAAACAGGGAGCTGCAAATAATTTCCTGTAGGTCAAGTACAGCCGGCCATGTGTGTCTGTATATCACAGGACTAAGAATAGTTTACATATTTTTAAACGACTGTTTTTAAAATGACCATTCATTGCTAGACCACTGCCAGGAACCAGTGTCTGGATAGCCCAGAGAACAAGGATGGGACCAAACAGGACCAGAGAAAAGTCAATAAAATGATTCCTAATGATGCTCGCACAATAGCACCTAGCATAATCATCAGAGAGGCTCCATCCAGCAACTGATGGGAGCAGATGCAGAGACACAGCCCAACATTAGGCAGAGCTCAGGGAATCCTGTGGAAAATGGGAAGGAAGGATTGTAGGAGCCAGAGGGGTTGAGGATACCACACACACACACACACACACACACACACACACACACACACACACAAAACCCACAGAATCAACTAAGCAGGGCTCACAGAGACTGAACCAACAACCGGGGAGCCTGCATGGGTCTCATCTAGGCCCTTTACACATATATTATGGTATGTAGCTTGATTTTCTTGTGGGACTGCTAACAGTGGGAGCGGGAGACTGTCTCTGACTCTTTTGCCTACTTTTGGGACCCCATTCCTCCTGCTGGGCTCCTTCATCCTGTCTTAATAAGAGGGGACATGGCTAGTCTTATAACTTGATATGCCATGTTCTGGTTGATATTACTGGGAGGCCTATCCTTTTCTGAAGGGAAAGGAGGGAATGTGGGTCTGGAAAAGGGGGAGGTTGTGGGGGTGGGGTGGGGAAGGACTGGGAGGAGAGGAGGGAGGGGAAACTCGGTTGGGGATGTAATTTATGAGAGAAGAATAAACAACAAATAAAAATAAATAAAAATTATCTATGAAAATATGTAAGGTTTACAGTGCAAAATTTATAAACTTTTAAACAATAAGTACTTTTTCATATAAAGAAAAACCATTCAACAGATACTGTATGTGGTGGACAAAGTCTAACATAGTGGCTTCCTGGCTCCCAAAAGTATGTTGAGGATTCTTTAGTCTGAGCTGGAGAATAGGGCATGAAGCAGGCTCAAGGACAAAGGCTGAAGCTCTGTGAAGCCTGGGGCTAGTTGAGTGGTTTGTATGACTCCCCCCAGGCTTGCCTCCCTGAGAGCTGGACACCCCACTTGCTGGACCCCCACCCCCCCCAGCTACTCAAGCTCCATCTCAGTCTTGCCAGTATTCTGCAGGTCCAGCAAACAGGTGGCAGCCACGTGGTTGTTCTGTATGAGGAAGTTCCAGAGCAATGATGACCAGGCTCAACTTTAGGCTCAAATCGTTCTATGCTACTCTCTGAACCTGGGTCTGTTCTTCTAATCTGGCGTAAGTCGAATGCCTCTGCCTCAGCAAGGTCCCACTGCTGAGGCCCATGTGTCTGTAGTTCTGGTAGGCTGCCCTAATCAACCAGCCTGCAACTCTAGATGTCTATTCAGGATGCATCCTTTGTCTGTGGTGCTCAGTGTCTATAGGGCATAGTACCCTTATTGCTTTCAGAGGCCATTCACAGCCTACCCAGAGATGCGGGTCCCCTTCAGGGACCTATAAACCTATAAATCCCCTACTACTCAAGTTCCATCTCAGCCTTGCCAATATTCTGCTGGCCTCCAGCAACCAGGTGGCAGCCATGTGGTTGTTCTGTATGAGGAAGTTCCATATAAGATGCAGAATTGTAGAACGGCAGGTGTGGCCAGCTGATCCTGGACTCTGGGAGGGGCCTACCCTTGGCAGAGAAGAACTCACAGACAACAAATTCTAGAATTGCTTTGGTCTCATCCCACTGTGTGTTGGTAAGTCAAACCCCTTTAGTGGGACTCAGTTTCTCTATGGTAAATAATGAGATATATCTTTGTTTTTCACAGTGGGGTGCTAGAAGCAGTGACTAAAATAAAATAGGGTTCAGTTTTATTTTACTCTTTGTGGGGTGTGTGTGTGTGTGTGTGTGTGTGTGTGTGTTTATACATGTTTTGAGACAAGGTCTCATGGCTCTTGGGTTGACCTTAAACTTACTATATGGCTAGCACTGGCCTTAAAATCTTGATCCTCTTGAATCTACCTCCCCAGTACTGGCATTACAGGCCTGTGCCTTCCACCTTGGCTATTTTATCATTATTTGAGGAGGTGAATGTGACTATTTTGTCTAATCTGGTAGTTACCCAGCTGGGTATGTCTGTAGGTACCTGAAGGCCTTCTGTTTTGGTGCAGGGGATCAAACCCAGGGCTCTGCACATGCTCAGTAACACTCTGAACTTCTGAAATTTTAAATTTTAGTATTTCATGAATGTGTCAATCATGGACAAGTGTGAGAAAGCCCCGGACGTACCCACTGAAGGACTTTGACATCACGACTTTCTGTGCGACAATCAGAAGGGAGAAGTAAGTGGGCGAATTGAGTCATTGGACTCTAAATATCTCTTGACCAAAGGCAAATGAATCCACACTTCTGCAGCTCCCACACGGGGAGCCGGAATCCTGTTCGGCAGAGCTGCCAGGTGTCTGTTCCTCCACACTGTGTCCTCTCTACCCATGTGAGTGCTGCCTCCAACAGCAGCTTTGGTTTTCTTAGAGAAGAGCTAAAAGCTTGAGACGCCTGACACTAATTATACCTCTGTAACTCATTTAAATATCATTGTCATCAAGATAACCTACGCTGATGCTGCCCCATGGACACCAGACACTGTGTTTCCTTCCCAACACTGGTGGGTACACTACCTGAGAGTCAGTTCTCTGGAACAGGCTAAAGACCATCCCCAAAGGACCGAGAGTGAATGTGTAGGGTTTGCAATTTAGATTCTATGATGGAATGGCTCAGCTCTGAAAAGCAGCTGTGAAGAATACATAGTCAAGCCTGCACACTAATAAAACTTTGACAAAACCAGATTCAACCAAAGGTTTCTGATCCTTGCCTGAAAGATCCTGGGGGCACCTTTCTTCTCAGACTTGGGACTGTTTGGTTTCTAGCCCTGGGGATTCAACCCAGAGTTTCAGACACGAAAGGCAAGCACTCTTCCAGGAAGGCGCATCCCCAGTTCTGCTTTATTTTCTATTTGTGAACATGTTCTCACTAAAGTACCCAGAGAGGTCTTGAACTTGCGATCATGGTCTCAGTCTCCCTGAGTGTAGGACTGGCCTTGGGAGTATTCTCAGTGAGTTATAAGCCTTGTCTTCTGGCTTCTCAGCGCCCTCCGTTTCTCTGCCGTCTAAGCTCCCAAAGACACTCACTGAGGATGGATAAATGGTTGACAGCAGCCAGAGCGAGGAGGGGACTTTCTCCCCGCAGTCAGATCCCTGCTTTGGACACGGGTCTTGCTCTTCCTCAGGCCTGGCTTCATCCTCACTTTCCTGGTGTCCTTCCCGACGACTGCCTCGGTGCTCTGTGGAAGAGTCATCCCTGCCCCCAGCCCGCACCTTGCCCACATTTGGAGGCTGTTAGAGGAATCAGCCTGCAGCCTGGCCTGGCCGAGCTGGCCCTTTTATCTTTTCTTTATAAATCACCCCCTCCCTCCTCCTGATCCCGCCTGTCCAGCTCCTCTGAACCGCCTCCAATTTGTCTCTAGTGAGTGGTGCAGAGCCCTGCCTGCTAGGCCAGGTGTGGCCGTTCTGAGGCTTGAGGGGAAGGAGGGCCCCTTTCCCATCTGCAGTCCAGCGCCTTTGCCTGCAGATCCACGCCTTTGCTGGGTTCTGCTGGCTGTAGCCCAAGTAGTTTCCTTACTGAACAGTCACTCAGCATTTATTTCCTGAGCTTCGTGCTCAAGTGCCAGGTGGGAAGACCACGGCAAGCCCAGAAACATGTGCAGGCTCCTTACATGGTTTTCAAGCTCCGCAGGAGCTGTGGGGTAGACATGGCTGGGAGAGCAGGGCCTCTGAAAAGTGACTTTCATGCCTGGGCCTGAAGGATAAACAGAGGCAGCTGTGAATGAACTTGGCAGAGAGGAAGGATCCCTACAGAGAGCCAGTGCGTGCAAATGTCCTGTGGCTTCATTATGCTTGCCTTGAGGGCTGGGCGATCCGCTCTTAGGGACGCTGGGCATGTCGGTGCTCTGGCTGATGCACTGAGAACCAAAGTGCTCACAGATGTGATGAGCTTCATGACTGTCCTAAGAGCTAAAGGCAAGGACCGTGTGCTCAATGCTTCATTAATTTATTAGTGTACAGGGAAGACCTTTTGCAGATGAAGAAACAGAGGCTTGGCGAGGTTCAGTGATTTGTTCAAAGCCACACAGCTTTAAGGAAAGAGAGCTGTGAGTTTAATCCGGACAAGTTAGACCCAGCGCCCTCAGTGTGAGGCGATTAGTGAGGAGAGAAGTTAAGGGGAAAAAAAAAAAGATTTATTTAGAATTATGATCTATGTGAATGCCATCCCCATGAGTATAAACACACGAGTGTAGGAACCCAGGGACGCCCAGGGCATCAGCATTAGAGGCTATTGTGAGCACTCTGAATGGGCTGCCAGGAACCAGCTGCCTCATGCTCCTGCACCCTTCAGGGAGCAGAAAGATGTGCGCTGGTGCTCGGCTGGCTTTCTATCAGCTGGCTTTCTTTCGAGCTATCTAGCTAGGGACCTCAGCTCATGGGATGGAGTCACCCACACTTAGGGTGGGCCATTCTGGCTCTGTTAAACTTTCCCGGAAACATCCTCACGGACACGCCCAGAGGTGTTTCCATGGAGGTTCTGTATCCTGCCAAGCTGGGAGGGGACTGCCTGTCCCCAGATTGGCGTAGGACGGAGCTGGGAATGTGGGAGGGGATCACGGCTGGGCTATCTCTGAGGTGGTTGTCTCACATCTCAGTAGGGTGAGTACAGTGACAATCTTCCCACTCCACTCTCCTGTCTATACTCCAGAGTCCTCGTGAGACACATTGTGTCTATGGGGAAACTAAGAGCCAAGGGAATATATTTACTTGCTCTAGATCTTATGGTCCGTGCCTGGTAGATCAGGAAGCAAGATCTATTTAGGTATCTACCTATCATCCATCAATCTATGTTTTTTTATCTATCTATATATCTATCTACTAATCATCTATCCATCATTTATCAGTATTTATCTATATATTTTTGAGAGAATGTCTGACAGGTCCCAGGATGGTCTCAAATTCAATATTTATCAGACCTTGAACTCCTAATCTTCCTGCCTCTGCCTCTATAGTAAAGGTGTATGTCACCTCACCAGGTTCAGGCTGGACAAAACCCACATTTCTTTCTCCTTGTATGGGAAGTGGAAAACAGACACTATTCTGTCTACAGAAGTTGTCCTCTGGTTGTGGGAGATAGTCCACAGGGGAGAACATAGGTGTTGTGTTGGCCATACTGGGAGGAAGGGATTCTTTTTGCCCAGATTTCAGGCCCAGCAGAGATGCCCAGGAGCTGAGGTCTGGAGGGCCAGGAGCTGCAAATGTGGGCCGCCTGGCCTCCATCAGCACACGGAGATGCATTAGGTGGAAACAACTCCCTGGGGTCCCTCCCTGTCATCTCCCAGCCACTGCAGATTAGAGGTGCAAGAGCAACGTGCACACTTCACAGATGCTTCGCTGAAGGCTTGTAAGATGCGGGTCTCAGCTGGGCATGGTGTAAAGAAGGAGGTGACATTGAGAGAAAGGTGAGCCCAGGCAGAAAAGTGTGAAGGCTTGTCTGCCCTCTCCCACTGGTCCAGGAGAGATGTGGAGGGTCAGAGGCCAGCACAGGGGTCCTGCCCCCTTCCTGCTCTCCCTGACATCTGAGAAGGCCTCTGTTGGTACTTTGGACTGAATACGCATCATGTCTGCCATGGCTATGCCTCTGAGCTTCTGTTCCATGTAGAACAAAAAGAGCGTCACAGCTTTGAGATTCCCAGAAAGCACCCTGACTTTTTTCTCACCGTCCTCATGACAAACTCAGATGAATGGTCAGCCAGATGTTCCCAGCGGCTCCAGGAATCATGGCAGGTTATGAGGTCTATACAATCACCTGAAATGGGACAGTCTCAGAGGGCTGAGTTCCAGGGACTCAAGGCTAGGACAAACATCATCTCCTTCCTCAGGTCAGGAAGGAGAAAGCGAGCCAGATTCGTCCAGGTTTTCGAGGTAAGGAAAGATGGGCACAGGTAGCCACTTGCCCCCGGACATTAAGGTCATTCAGAGCCCAGCCAGGTCATACCCTCCACCTATAAGGGCCTTGGCACACTGGGTCCCTCGAATCTGGTGTTGAACTCCATCTCTGCCTGGATAGGTCCCAAGTTTAATCCCTTTTGGCGATTTCCCATGATGGACACTCTTCTACATCTTCAGGGTTTTGCCTGTGTCCCAAACACCTGCCATTCTTCATATCCCAGCTGTGTTATGCCTGTGGGAAGCCTGGGCAAGCTCCTGTTCCACCCAGTACCACCCCTGCTCCCTTGCTCTGTGTCCTTGTGTCGACATTCATACTTATCTCAGGGGTCGTACCTTCCCTAGCACCAGAACTACTCTCAGGACACAGACCACCTCATACACTGCTTGGCACACAGAGGGTCATCAGCACTATTTGTTGACTGATGAAGGAATGTAAGGCCGTCTTTGATTTATATAAGCTACACAATTAGTTCACTTGCCAAACTTCTGAGGGCTTTCCCCCCAAGATTTTCTCCGTAGTCACTAACTGCGTTAGACCTGCACCTGCGTTCCTCTGAGCTGGAGGCCTCTACGTGATTGCTTCACTTCACCTGGTTACAACTCACAAGCTTTAGTTTAGGCTTCTTGGGTGCGTCTCTGTGGGAGCTCACCCTGGTCTCTAGGAGGACAGTGCCACAATGATCTTGCAATGACTTTTGAGGCCTGGCCTCGTGTAAACACATAGGAAGTCCTGTTAGAAGGAGGGAAAACTGTGGTGGTGCTGCTCAGAGCCCTGGAGTCAGAGGGCCAGAGCTGGGTCTGGGTTTCTGAGGTCTCCTGGCCCTCGCAGTCCTTAGTTCTGGGATCCCAGAGGAGAAGCCGCCCTTCTCTGGGCCCTCCCTCTTGTCAATCTGAATGGTTTTGTGTGAAGCTGCCCACGAGGTCCTGAACCCCACAGATACCCAGCTGACTTCTAGGACCTGCCAAGCCTGTGCCTGCAGGTCCCAGAAACAACTTCCTGTCCCCCAAGAGCTCCACTCACTTGTTCAAGGGGGAGTCAGGCCTCGTAGATTCCAAAGCTCAGAGTGTGTCTGTTCTTGTTGCATCATTGGGAATTTCATCCCTGAGGAGGAATGTCAGTGTCCTGTAGGGTGCTCAAGAGGGAAGTGTGGCTGGGCAGAGGTGGTGTATGTCTTTAATCCCAGCACTCAGGGAGGCAGAGACAGGCGGATCTCTGTGAGTTCAAGGCCAGTCTGTCTAAGAGGATGTGTGTCCCCAAATAGGGCTTCACTCCTCTTCAAAGATTCCAAGAGAGGCGTGCCCCCTACATCTTCTCAGTAGGTCACACGCAGAGGAGAAAGCCTAGGTACGACCTGCAAACTAGACCAAGGCCATCCTGGCTATGTCTGTCTGTTCCCACGTCTCTCCCCACTGAAAGCAGGCCTAGTTGTGAGAGCCCTCATTTACATTCATTAGGGCCTCCTGGGCTGAGTGTTTAAGAAAGGCTCTCTTTGGGGCAGCTCTATGCAACCTTTTCCAGCAAGCCCCTTTATGCACTGGCCTCTCTTCCCCCTACAACCTGAATGACCACAATTGTATGCTTAAGGTTCTGCCCATTTTCAGGATGGGTCTTAAAAGTAGGAGGTACTGCCTCCATTTTTCCATAAGAGAGATCCAAGACCCAGGGAGGTCAAGTGGCCTCTCCAAGACCACTCAGTTAGGACATGGCAGAGCTGGGTTGTAAGCCTGTTAGCTAGCTTCTGAAGCACCTGCACCTCCCTTATCTCCAAGCTGATGACTACCCACCTGGGGAAAGAGATGCAGGTATGAAAGCTATCTGTACCAGAGAATCTTAGTGTGGAACAGTTAAATGAGAGAGAGGTTCAGGGGCTAGAGGAAGGAGATGCGGGAGATGGAGTGTATATGATAGGGAGGGGTTCCCAGAAGCCCCTACAGCTTCCATCCACTTTTCTCTGCTGCTCCATGCTCACCGAAAACGACACGGATCCGTTAGCGGTGCCTCTCTCCATTATGATGTAATTCATCACGTGACATTTTCAGGTCAGCCACACCTTCATTCTGTTCTGATCTGGGAACCCAGAGAGAAGCCAACAAACATCTTTGCATAGGAGCTGAGAGATCGCACATGAAGTCTTCATTAGGGGGGCTGTCAATCTGAGAGCCCTGCAGCCGGGCTTTCACAGGAGAAAGAATGTGGCATCTTGGGGTTCAGGCACGGCCTGTGGCTTATGTCAAAGACAGGGAGCTGTGGGTCTCTCAGAGAAGAGGATCAATCCTGTTTGTGACCGTCCCAGATCTAGAAAGCCAGTTCTAAGCACAGAGTATGGCTCTTCTCCTTGCCCATCTTGGAAAGCTCTGGAAAACTCAGGCTCAAAGTGATCAGTGTTTTACCATGTTTCCACATGTTGAGTGCTTTTCAGCATTTTCCATTACATTTTTAAGGCTCGGGTTGATGAAGGCAAGGTAAGAGCCAGGCCCCAGGGTGGAAGAGACAAAGGTTTCGTAATGAGTTCGAAGTTTACAAAACACAGAAGCCAATATGGCTTCAATCCGCGATGTGACCCTGTGTAAGTCTGGAAATGACTCTTCAGAGCTCATTCTGGCCTGACTTCAGAGTCGAGTGGATGCTGGGACACCACAGATTGACTTTGAGAAGTGGGTTGGTATTGCAGGAATTTTTTAATTTCCTGTAGCGCAGAGCAGTTTTCTCCCAGGGCGCTTTCGAGTTACTCTACTGTGCGTTGACCACGTTGCTGCTTCAGGAATGGCCCAGAGAAAAGGAAAAACACCAGCCAGGAAGAACATTAATGGGATTCCCCTGGAAAACGACACCACCAAGAGTTTAGAAAAATATTTCCAGGGAAATGAGGGACCCACTATTCAAAAGACAGAAACCAGTGACCTGACACCTCTGCACTTTAACAAGCAGAATAAAAATGGCGTCACTTACACTTTCCAGCTGAAAGGAATTTGGGAAGAGCAGATTATTATTAATTATTTTAATACCTTCCTAATTAGCCCTTCAAACAAGTTTTTAAAAAATCCCCAAAGGTATCCAATTTGCATGGCATGTTTTTACTTTTCCGTGCATTCTATTAACAGTCCCTTAAAAGAAAAAACAGCACTCCCCCACCTAAATACCCCAACTCAAATCAAGCTAACGGACAGGAGTGTAACGATTTCAAAAGGTGGATTCGAAAAAGAGCTCAAACTACCGCTCTCCGGGCTTCCGTTTCGTTTCTCTTTCCACCCCAGTCGCCCCAGGTGCTCATGGGAGCTCCTTCCGAGTCAGGATGACCCTGCAGGAGGATGGCTGGCTCCGAAGGGGCAGGCGCTGAGCGGGTGGCTGCGCCTTCTGCCTACAGCCAATCTGCTGAGATAATGGACTTCGGACGCATCAGTGGGCACAGGGCAGGTCAGGAGGAGCTGACCCGGGGACACTGAGAGACCAGTATGCGGATGTCTCTCACAATGTGTGAAGCCAGGCAGAAAAGTGGCACATTTGGTTGAGAACAGAGGATAGCGCTGAAATCAGCCCCCCACCTCCCCTTCTCCAGCTTCTGGCGGATGTATGGCTGGGAAACTGGAGGTGACACTTAGCAGCCCAGGGCACGGTGCCAAGAGATGGGCTCAGAACCCTGAAAGAGCGGGGCAGGAGGGAGGGGCTGATCGCTGCTTTTCCCTGACTCCTCTCTCCTCCCTTCCCCTTCCCATCACTGTGAACAAGGGAAATTGCAGCCTCATCTAGCGTATACCAAGTCCAGGTCAAGGTCTTCGCTGTATCTAATCTCTCCAACTGTTCTCTACCCTACCGGCAAAATGATCGCCATCTCTTTCCCCACTTAGCAGAGAGCATCTGTTTAATAGCTAACTTTTAATGAGCGGTTACTATGCAGCAGACCTTAGAGTCTTCAGTATGAAGTCAGTTAATTATCACTCGTTCTTCAGGAGCGTCCCTCCCACGGTGGACTTTCCAAGGCGTGGAAGGAGGCTCAGAGAAGCTGCGTGACTTAAGTTAGTCACACAGCCAATGGGGTTCACAGACAGGCCTCGAACACAGGTAGAACCTTATCTATTATTGTCTCTCAAGGTCTAGTCAAATCACCAGGGTTCTTCCAGGAAGGCTTCTCTGATTTTTCATAAATCTACATTTCTTAACCTTTCTTAAGCCAAGTTTTATCACTTGTGCTGCCATTTGAAATTTGATCCTCCACCCCTGCCACACAGTTCCCTGATTGTATTCTTAGCATGCCTGCGTGGCACAGGTACTCAAGATCTACACCAAACAAGCATAGGAAACAAAACAAGTTTAGTTGTGAACTGGAACACTGGAGAAAGTCGATTGTACACTATCAGGGGCTGAGGGTGCAGCATTGCTTGTTAGATTTCAAGGTGATTTGTCTTCCAGATTTTTTTTTCTTGCCTACTAATGGAAAATTCTCTCCAAAGTCACACTAATTAGCACTCAGAGGCTGTTGTAGCAAAATCTTCCCAAAATAGCCCCAAGTATATCTGCAGGAGGGAAGAAGGGCAGAGCCAGGGACAAGGTATGCAGATTTGACAGGCGGAGAAAGCTTGAAATGGGCAAACTGGCAGAGTCCACCTGTCCTGGAACATGGGTGGGAGGTTGGCAGCTCCAGGGGAGAGTAGGCTGTGTGTTTAACCTGAAGGCAGCAAGGAATGGGTACACGGAAGTGATGCGTCATGGTATCCTTTCAACAGAGGGTTCCAGCAGCAGAGGTTTTGCCCAGAGCAGGAAACATGATTGGCACCTTTATCACCAGACTCGAGAGTTAAGCAAACTTCTTTCTGTAAGAACGGGGTGGGGGGCGCTAGGAAAACTTGGGGCAAGGATGGACTATATGTAGTACAAACTGTCTGTGTGTGTGTGTGCCCCTCTCCTTGTTTATTTTATGTCACTCTTTGAAAACCCTTGGGAGCAGATGGCTGTTCATTTATTGTAGCCCACGAAAACCGATGTGTACAGAGTGTCCATCAAAAGACCGAAGTTGAGTGGGAGAGATGACCCAGAGGGTAAGGCACTCACAGAGCACCTTTGAGAACCCGAGTTTGGATCCCCAGCACCCAGGAAGAGCTGGCTGCTGTACCCTCTGCAAGTCTGTGGACTGGTAAACTTGGAATAACCATAGAGCCTGCCTTAAACAAGGTGGACAGTGAGGATAGCACCTGAGATTGTCCTCTCTCTCTCTCTCTCTCTCTCTCTCTCTCTCTCACACACACACACACACAAGATAAAGTAAAAATTAAACAAAATGCTGTCAAGTGGCAGGCAGCGGTACATTCAGTAACAGGACACTCCTCCCCATGTGTTCACCTCCACTAGGTTTGTAGGTATGATGAGAAATAAGTTTCCATTATTTTTACAATATGAGGATTTGGAATTGTTTGTTACAGCATCTTGACTTGGCCAATACTGACTGATGTATTTGCTCATTTTGAAGTTCATCCATTTACTCCCTGTCACCTTTTGGATGTGTGTGGCTGATCCTTTTCCCTCTCCTCGTTTCCAATTAAGATATTACTGTCCACAATGGAGATATAGCCCCAACTCTCTGTAGAACACATCTTTTGCTGATATTCTGCCCTGCCATGTTAATATATCATCTATGTATTTGCTTACTCTTTGTCTCTCACCCTCAGTATAATTTCCTGAGGCTAGAAGCCTCACTGTGGCCATTACTGTATACCTAGTGCTTAGTATCAGCATGGAAAATTGATTTACGGAGAAAATGAGCCTGAAGATAAAGCAGACAGAGGAAGTAAGTTTATCTCCTCATCCTGCCAGGCACTCTCTAGACCCTCTGTCTAGTCTCTAGTCCAATAGGTACAGGTTAGGGAGGCTTTTCAAGCAGTCCTACAGAAGATCAGGGAGCCTGAGACCAGGGCTAGCAAGGGCCTCTGAGGCAAGAACAGGGTTGTAGAGCTTGGTTTAGCTTCAGGCTTCACATTGTGTGGGCTTGGATCAGTCTCTCCACCTCCCGAGGTTCCATGTTCTCATCTGTGAATGTATCTACTCTTTTCCTACCCTGAGGGTACTTTGTCTATTGTGATGTCCAAATAACACAGTTCACATACAATGTTTAGCATAAGACCCTCAGGATCTAGGTACTAACTGGGCAATGTACCCAGGGAGGGCTTGCTAGGCAAGGGCTCTATACAAAATGACAGCGCCAGCCTTGGCATTAGGACCACTTGTGGGGCCGATATAATCTTCTGAAGGAATCCCAAGGAGTAGAGATCTTAGCCACAAGTGAAAAACTCCAGAACAAATCTCTGGGGAAATGGAGGCTTCGTAAACTTTCTCCTCCTGCTTATCAGGCCCGTGACACCTTCCCCACTTCTATAATCTACTTTTTTTGGGAAAAGACTTAGCATCATATGGAGAAGGAGGATTCTCATGGAGCAGTTAATTCCCATCCCAACTTCCTCCAATGATGTTCCGTGACCCAGAGATCTTAGGAACTTGACTTAGCTCATACAGTCTTCTTGGATACAGTTTGTTGCTTTTGGTGTACATTGCAACCCCTGTGGCCTTTCTCCCAGGCAAATTGTCATGGTCAAGCAGAAATACCAATGTTCTGTGGTGTGGTGGTTCTTGACCAAGGACAATTTTCTCCCCAGGGGCCACTGTGCAATATCTAGGGTATTTTTAGTTGCCACAACTTGGGGATAGGAATGATATTCTTATCTAGAAGGTAAGGACCAACAATTCTGTAAGCATCCGCAGTGGCCTGTATCCACTGGCCCTAAATGTCAACAGTGACAAAATTTGAGTAAAAATCACTAAAGAAATTTCTGAGACCAGAGGGGACTTGTTTTCAAGGTCTAGTGGTATCGATGGTCCTCTCTTCCACATGAGTCCACAGATTGACAATGGCAGTATCAGCTGTACTGTGTCATGGAGGCCAAGGGCTTCCACAAGCACTGTGGATGTATGGGTTATGTTTGTGCACTTCTGTGTGATATAGGTGCTCACATGCCACAGATATGGCAGTCAGCAGATCAACCTATTGATCCTCGTACTCTTCGAGACAGGGCACTTTGTTGTTCTAATTTCATCAGCTTCTCTGGGAACTCTGGGGACTTGCCTATCTCTGTCTCTCAGCTCTCTTTAGGAGGTCTGAGATGACAGATTCTCAAGGTACTATGTCCAGTTTTTATGTGGGTTTTACAGATTGGAACTCAAGGCCTGACCCTTGCCTGGGCAAGAACTTTTATCTACTAGGCTATCTCCCTGAACTGACCAGAGAAAGTAGGTGTGGTCATCCCATCTTGCCGATTTGCTCATGACCTTGAGCGTGGTGCAGGAAGCTAGCAATGACAAGTCTAGATGGCAGAGTAACTGTCTGTCATTTCTCCTTCTACTGTAGCTTCTTTCCCTGGGAGAACTGGCCCTGACGTTGCCTTGTATCTGGGGAAGGAGAAACCCAGGACTGTTTAAGAAAGATGACATCCCAGTGCACCCAAATAAATTACTCAGTAAATTCCACTTGGCTGAGTCTCACTGATCAAAGGAAAGAATCATCAGGAAAATCAGTCCTGGGTCTTGGGAACCATCTCAGGGTGGGTGTGAAATTTTAACCCAAGGCGTTTGGCTGGGCAGCCACACAGCAGTAAGCTTGGATGATGCCAGAGGATGGGAGTAAGTTAGAGAGAGGTGCTGCCTGCTTCCTTTTGGAGTGAAGAGACAATACTAAGTCTCCAGAGAAGGAATTGACAGCTCTCTGGGTTCTAGTCTGCTGCACCTGTGGTCAGTTGGCAGCTGACTCCCTGTCAGAGAGTGATCAGATCCCAAGCTCTGACCCTGGGGCCTCCAGTCCAAGAAAGGCAAGGCTGGCCAGGGCTCTTCATCTGTGACACCCTGAAAGAGTAAAGGTCTATCTGCTCCCATCCACCGCATTCCAGCCTGATGCTTGCCAAAAGGTTTGCACAGCAGGGCAAGTTGGCTGTCATGACCAGCACCCATCCGTTCTTAGGATTGTGGGGAATGAGCTCATTGCTATCTGTTGTGAATCTGAGGGGATGGAGCAGGGCACATGTGCCCAAAGATCAAAGATCTTCTCATGTAAAATGTTGGAGGAAGGGGCAGACATGTGACCAATATGTCAGACCAAATGTGACACATGCCACAAAGGCCTGGGAGACATCAGATCTCTTGTAGGCCAGGACATCAGCTTTCCTAGAGACATGGCATGAGATGACTTTTGCAAATGGGGAGCTTTTCCTGTCTTAGAATGTCATTCCAATCCATCATGAAGGATTTCAGAAAATAGACTGGAACTTGGGCGTGGACTTCCCCAGGGCAAGAGGAGAAGTCTTAGTCTTCACAGCAGCAAAGTGATGTGGGGCTTGCTCATTTCACCCACCAGCATTGCAAAGACACAGTTCTGTTATACTCCAGGCGTTGCAGAAGCCCAGGGCCAGAGGAGCCTCCATGGAACTTCAGTATAGCTGGGAGGTGGCACTAAGGTTTCTGAGCAAAGATGGTGGCTGTCTATGTTGGGTCTTTTCTCATCTGTCTGTATCAGAAGCTTAATTATCAGGGATGGTGCAGGTGAGTGTTAGTGCCACTCTCTGAGCCTGCAAGCCTCAGTGTCTCAAGGCTTCGTCACCAACTCCCGGATTCAACTCAAAAGGTCACTGCACAAGGATACTTTCCAAGTCGATGTGGTCCTGGTTCTGGCTTCCTCCTCTACTGATTAATTCCCTCTCCGACACTTCTGGAAGGTTCTCAACAGGGATCTATTAGCTTTTGAAAATTTCCAGTGATGTCCGGCACATAGCTGTTTCCAAGTAACTGTTGGGAGAACAAAGAGTTTCTTGATGGGTTTGTTCATTCCCTTTAGAGGGGTCAGTGTGTTTGCCGAGTCCTCTAGCCTCCAAATCCCCTAAATGTGCTTTAGCTGATTTGCATAGCCTAAATCACCCTTCATATGAGATCAAGGCTCAGCGATGCAGAAGTACTGAGGAAGAGCTTCCCCTAGCTCAAGAGTCTATCCTTGAACTATCTGTTGGAGTCTCCTAAGGGCTACGCGGAACAATCTATGAGGGATTCAATTGCTGTGTGGTGGACCCTGAAACAATATGGTTGAAATGCCCCATCCCTCTGGCCATTTTCAATGTTCTACCTGCATGGAGGACACAGATTAAGCTATAGCTGTATGATAGGAGGGTTGGACCCCACTACCCATAACCTACCGGAACCCCAGAGAGAGGCTGACATCATCAAAGATCACACAGCAATGGGGGACATAGCCTGGAGCAGCAGCCAGTCCTCTCATGTACACAAAGCTGCTTCCCCTGTACAGGAAGAGCCATTCCATGAACTCCCTAAGCTCCTGCACCCCAGCTGAGGGTATCTTGTAGACAGAGAAGAAAGCAGCCACGTCCACACACTGTATTTAGGGCAGCCAGACAAATCATACACCCTCTTCTCTGCAGTCCCCTTTGTGGGAACTCAGCCTCATTTATGACCCCCAAGGTGTTGAGACATTTTAGGGACAAGAAGCTGTCTGTCTCCAGACCTAGGGCCTACTCAGAGTCCATCTCTAGATGCCGGAGTTTTGGGGACCTCACATAGGAAAGGCAGCCATTTGCAGGCAGTAGACACCAAAGGACCTCTTGCAGGTCAAGTGTGGCCTCAGTGGTCTGCCCTTCATACCCATTCCTGGGAAGACTGGGGTGCTCCACCCAATGAGGCTTTGTGATGGATGTGGTGAGGCAACCAAATGCCTCTCATTAATCACCGGCTCCATCTGGCTCCCCACTTGATGACTTTCAGCTGACTTGAAAAAGACCCAATTAGATCAAAACATTTTGACAATTTATCTTATGGCATGAGGGCCGGATAGAGCCTGTGATTTCACCATCCAGGAAGGAAAGAGAGTTTAGTGAGACCCCGGATCCCACAGGAGGTGCCCCATGAAATAGGGTCTTCTGTACCTTCCAGAGGCTGCTGATCATATCAATACCTGGCCCAGGGACCAGGATGGGGAGCGTATCCTTTGGTTTGAATGGGAGAGGCCCAAGGCAGGGAGTCTGGGTGGGGCCAAAAATGAGTAGTAAGGAAAGAACGAGTTCTCGAACAGCTTGGCACAAGGGTGTAAGCACATGGCACACTTAGAAGTGGAGATGTGACCAAAGCCACTCCTGTTCCAATCAGTTCTTAAGACACAGGGATGTCTCAGCTTGAATGCTGAAACTCGTTTTTAGGTGCTCCTGGCCCTGCCCACCTGCCCTGAGATGGTCTAAACTATTAGTAATTACTATCCTCTTGCCAGGTGGGATGTGGACCACACATCCCCTTGGTGGTGCATCTGAGGTAAGAAGCCATGTGATCTCAGCTTTTTTTTTGAAACAGTATCACACAAAGCCAAGGATAGCCTCGAATTCACAGGTTACAGCCAAGGATGACATTGAATTTTTGATGCTTTTTGCCTTCACCTTCTGCTGTGGGACAATTGTTTTGTACCCTGTTAGGATTTGTCACTTGTATTGGTTTAATAAAATACTGATTGGCCAGTAGCCAGGCAGGAAGTATAGGCGGGACAACTAGAATAGAAGAATTCTGGGAAGAGGAAAGGCTCAGTCTGCAGTTGTTACCAAGTCACAGAGAAAGCAAAATGAGAATGCCTTGTTGATAAAAGGTACCAAGACACATGGTGAACACAGACAAGAATTATGAGTTAAGATGTAAAAGTTAGTTAATAAGAAGCCTGAATTAATAGGCCAACCAGTTTATAATTAATGTAGGACACTGTGTGTTTCTTTGGGACTGAGTGGCTGTGGGGCTAGGTGGGAAAACCTCTGTCAGTTACCTTCCAAGCACTGGCATTGCAAGTAGGCATCACCACACCGGGTTCATGTGGTCCTGGGGATGGAACCCAGAATTCTTTGAGTGTTAGGAAAGCACTGGATCAACTAAGATTTGTCCTTAGACCCTTGATCTTTGTTCTTATGTGTAGGGTCTTCAATTTCTACCCTTCATCCAACAGGGTGGCTGCTCAGCAGCCCCAGAAGAGAGCCTGGCAGGCATCTTACCATAGCCTCAGGAGTTCTGTTCCAGCTGTACACCCCACAGATGCTGCAGGGCTGAACTTCAGATTGGGTCTCTTTCCCAACTTCCTTTCCCCATCCCCTAAGGTGAAGGTGGCTACAGACTAGGAGAGCAACCATTGTTTTCTGGCCAGAACTTCCATTTTCCCTACTAAGCTGAGGAACAGTGGGTGCTCAGCTTGTCCCTGCCATTTATGAGTACCGCTTGGGTCACTCAGGAGCAAGGAAGACTCCAGCCTTCTCTGATTGGGCTGACATGAAACACCCCAAGGAAGACTTCCCCCAATATATTAGCTACTTTCTTCATAGTGGTAACAAAATACCTGAGAAAAGAAACTCAAAGAAAGAAGGGTTTATTTGGGATCATGGTTTGGAATAATAATCTTTTATTGTGGGGAAGGTGTGGTCATAGGAACATGAAGCATCTGGTTATACCTCGTCTGAGGTCAGCATTTTAGCTATTTCTCTGTTGCTGTGGTAAAACACCATGAGCAAGGTAACTTACAAAAGAAAACATTTAAAGCAGTTTCAGAGGGTTTGAGTTCATGATGGTTGAGTGAAGGAACTGAGAGCTCACATCTTTATCCACAACCATGAAGCAGAGATAGCTAACTGGGGATGGCATGGACTTCTGAAACCCCAAAGTTCACCCCAGGATTACACTTCTACCAACAAGGTCACACCTCCTAATCCTTCCCAACTAGGTCCACCAACTGACAGCCAAGTATTTAAACACATGAGCTTACAGAGCCAGTCTCATTCACACCATCTCAGTTAGGAAGCTCACTTTCTTTTTTTGTCTTACTGGGACCTCAGCTAGTGAGATAGAGTAACCCACATTCAGGATGAGTCTGTCCTCCTCAGCTAAACCTTTCTGAAAATACTCTCACGAATACACCCAGAAGTGTGTCTCCTAGTAGAATTTAAATGCAGTCAACTTGAAAACAAAAATTAGCAATCCTGCCCAGAGAGTCTCTCTCTGTCTCCTGCAGTATCATCACTGGCTCCCCCCAACTCATGCTGTGTATACCTACAGATAGATAGTATATTGGTACACACATTCCATGGGTATCTTCCTCCCATTGTCTGTTTGGAATGTATAGACATGTATGCACATCCCTCAAAAGGTATTGCCACATGCCCTAACCCATTTCTTCACTCTCAAGTGCTTCTCACACATGAATCCTCCATGTTCATGATTATCCTTGTCCAGAGATACCCATGCCACTCCCACATACATTCACCATACTCCATGAACCTCAATTATGGTGAATGAAAACACACACACACACACACACACACACACACACTCCACTCTTTTCTCCTACACACACACAATCACTCACATGGAATAGTAGATCACCTTGCACAGACTTTTTCACAAGCTTGTGTACTTCTGTGCATGCATGTGCCTGTATGTCTTCTCATAAGGCTGGGGACAGAGGCTGGCAGATGATCAGGTGAAGCTGTCATCCTGGGGAAAGACAGGCTCTGAGAACACGAAACTAAAGTCTGCCCTCAGCAGTCATGAACCCCTAGCAGGCCCCACCAGAGGTGATCCACTGACTTCCCCCTCCACACCTTGGGTGTCTTGCTGGAGCCCTGCATGATGCTTCTCCCTCTCCTTTCCATTTTGCTTCTTTATACACTTCTTTCTCTCCTGCCTCTTTCTAACTGGTTCTGTTACCCTCACTGAAATCCAGTTCCACTTTTAGAGTTTTATATTCATCCTCAGCCAGGGTCTTGGGTCTTCAGGCACCACAGCTGGTCTCGATCACTTCAGGCAGTTTGAACAAGTCTCCCACATGTCGGAATGTGCCTACCTTTCTACTCCCGTTTTGAAGAAAATGAAGGAGAACATTTCTGCCTGGCTCACCCCAGGTCAGATTCCATCTACGGGACCATAACTTTTCCTTAGGTGATGTTCTACTATGCTCAACCCAGTCTTGGAATGATTCCACTGTTAAGTTTGGCTAGTACTTTTTCTCCTTTGACCCCCATTAGAAGATCTCTGGGAATGAGACCACAGGGTTCTGTGCAAAGAGGTTATGTTGCTAGTAACAACCTTAGGAGGACTCATTCTTAGAATGGATGCTCCAGCTCCAGGATCCAGGTCCTCTAAGACTATCTTGCCATCCCCAGAGAGCTTGGTGGACATGTTGGAAGAGTACTCCAGAGGCGCTGAAGGGAGCCCTGCTTACAAGTGTGGGCCCTGAGGCCCACCTTAGGTACCGAGCTTTCCTTTTTGTAGGTGCTTGCTCTGCATTGCATTTGTTAGAGATGGCTGACTTTGGGGTCTCCTATGTGAGCCAGATCAAAGATCCTATCCGAACCCAATTCAGTGTAGGCACCATTCCCATGGCCCTTCCCTGACATCTTTATTTTTAAGTTTTGTTTCTCTGTACACTCACTGACTGAAAAATGTAGACCATGGTCCTTCTGTGTGGGTTATGAGAGACAGTTCAATTAAAATCTCTTTGGCAATATCACCCTATACTTCTTGCCTTTCGGGACCCGCACAGGGAAACTGTGGTGGGGTAGTGAATTCTGGTAGTGCAAGCCTTTGAACATGGAGCCGCTTCAGTTGTCAACTCAGTTTCCAAAGGATCTTCATCTGAGGGAAACGGCATGAAAAGATTGCTGACTAAACAGATAAATAGCAGTAACAAAGCCTACCATTGCTGCCACCACCGTCTTCTTCTATTGTGAGGATGTATGCTAATGACAGCGGCACGATTGGCCTCCTTTAAGTACTTCCAATGCTCAAGTCATAACATCCACCTCTTTTTACACGTCACTAAGAGTACTCACTAGTTCCATGATGCTCCTGTTGGACAGGCAAGGGCTCCACCCTCAGAGAGGCCGAGGAACT